>NW_024369373.1:6954407-7501907 GCF_014805655.1 Passer montanus | reverse complement strand
AAGCTGCTCTAAGGTCATGTCATAGCCTCAATTTTTTGCTCCCCACATTTATTGCTATGTATCATTTGCAGGCTAGCAGCACCAAGTAGCTGCAGCCATCACCTGAACCCCATCCTGTTCAGCTCTGTGCCAGCCAGACCAAAGGAGAGGGATGCACACTATCCAGGTAGGAGGCAACAACAGTGAACACTTGACAAGCACAGACTTGCTGAGCTTCTTGCATCTCTCTAATAGATTCATTTTCCCCAAGCAAGAGGATGGGAAGACAGAATAGTAGCAAAGTGAGTCCAAGAAACCTCAGGTTGCAATAAATAAGCTGAAAAGAACCTGCATGTTTGTATATTCACACAGCTTTGATACAGTGATGTTTTACCACCCAATGTCCCAGCAGACCTTGTCATGTAAACATCCACCCTGAAAAGATGTATCTGTTTCCCCAGAATGGATTTCATGGCCGCATCAGAACATTCAAGAACCTTGAACATTCATGGGACTTCGACTTTAAATACACCAGACCAATATTCCCCACAAGTCACTAATTTTCTCCAAAGAAATTAAAACAGAGAAATAGAAAAACAAACGTACTTTCTACGGGGAGAGATGTAAAAAGTGTCAAGGCAATTATGAAAGTGATCATTAGCACTTCTCACTGTCCACAACAGCAGGCTGAATATGGAAGCAGGAAGAGCTTTGGGGAACCTTTGGTACCATTTGATTGATTCTCTCCTAAATTCCAGGAATGGGAAAGAATGAAAACTGCCCTTGTTTCAATCACTTGGGAGCAGCAGCCTATTTGAAATTTCTTGTCAATCTTATTTTTCAAGCAGACCTCAAGTTAAAAGCTGCAGTAGAAACCTGCCTTCTGTTCCATGGCACACAGGGCTGACACACAGCAGAGACCAGAAACTCTCTGCATTTGCTTCCTCCCACACTCCAGCTTAAAGCTTTCATAAACCCTGAGTGAGTACACAGCTTCTGTTTGGCAAAGCAGTTTGCTTTCAGTTGTGCAGAGTGGAAGAGTAACACGTTTTACTTTCTGTTCTTCCTTCTCCCTTACCCTGCTGATTTAATTTCCATTACCTCCTGCACCACACATCCTGTTACAGCCGTGCTAGAGGTAGCCATGGCATATTGGCAGTAGTTTCCATACTAATCCCCTCCAGTGTGGGTGGTTCCATGGATACGAAAAACAGGGAGTCATTTGCTTTTAACTCCCAGTGGATCATGGAGCTACAGGAAGGAGCCACCTCCAGTGGCAATTGCTACCACACCCATGCAGACTCCATGTGGTTGGGTTATGCGATACACTTAATAGTTTAATTTCAAGGCAAAGATACTAATATGGCATTTAAAGATGAATGAAAAATCATTCTAAATGAGAATACATTCTTTTTCTTTAATATATTTGAAAACAAAAGTGCACAAATTTTCTTAAAAATTTTTGATGTACATGTTTTGATGTTCAGTAAAATCACTAAAACCTGCAGGCAAGACAGGGTTCACACATGATGCTGAACCCTAACCCAGGGAAAAAAATTAATCTTTTTTCTTTACTTTATCAGCTCTAGTGGTATTCTTTGCTTTCTGAAGAAATTGTATGGATTGCCCACTGTCCTGTTTTTGTTTTGTTTTGTTTTTTTTTCTTCTGTTTCTAGGCTTTGTTTTTTACCTGGATTCTTTTCCTCAAGGCTCTGTGGGGAGTCCCTGTATTGATCCATATCAATGCATCCCATTGCATGATTCACACTCAAATTCTGTGATTTGGAGCAACCCCTCCTTCACCCTCAAATTTGCATCCCTTGTTCTTTGATTTTGCTCCTTCCTGTGACCTCTTCACTTTGGTTTAGGATCTCCCATAGCTTTGCACAGCTCTTCCAGAAAAGAGAATCATCTCATTTTATACTCCTTACTGAAGAAGTGAAATACAATAAATCCTAGCAAATCTGGTGCCTTTATTCACTCATTTGTACCCCTATTAAATGCTGCCTAATAAATTCTGGAGTAGAGGGAAGAGGAACTTACGTGGCGCTTCTGAAAAATCTAACCAATCTAGCTGATGGGAAAGCATGATGGAATAGAAAGCAGGTGAAGACAAACTGCTGCTTCCCTTGAATTTATTGGAAAAGTAACAGCTAGTTCAATTCCAGCAATGCTTAGTGGGCAACAAGAGGAGTGGAACAGAAAAGACATTGAATTTAAACAGGAAGGAATAAATACAATATCACAGTAAAAAAAACCCTAGTATAATGTCTTTAGGTATGCTATTTACCTCTTGTTCTGTCTCTGGTGAAGGAAAAAGCCAACAATTTAGAACAGAAGGGAATGGAAAGTGCAAGAAAAAACAGAGGAACAGACAGATATCAGTATGTGGAGAGGTGAGTTTGAACAGGAAACTAAAGTGCTGGAGGCAGACAAACCCAAACAATGGCACAGCAAAATCTGGCAGTGCAGGAACTTGTCATTCCCTACGAGCAAGGATTTTTCTCCAAGCCTTTGCCCATCTCTGAAACTCTGTGGCCAGAGCCTCCACATAGTGCAGCAAGCCACAGCAGCATAGCAAAGAGCCACTGGAGCACCCACCCCTTCCTCTCTGCGCTCAGAGCTTCCATCATTTGCTCCCAAACTGCTCTTTAAGTGAGTTGCCTGTTAATGTAACACACACGTGCTGCACTCAGTGTAATTTGTTCTTTTTGAAATGTCACTGCACACAGGGAGCTGCTGCTGCAAATGCAGACACCAAGCAGTGCTACAGCAGAGCCAGACACCCCAGAGCAGCACACATCCAACAGGAGACACCCACCAGAGCCGGCCTGATGGGGCAACTCAGACCCTCCATGCTCATAAAACATTTACAGCTCGATTTTCAATTTCCTGATGCTCAAAAAGAGGGCAGACCTAAACCTAAATAAGATCTGAAGACTCCACAGCATAAGGAAACCAGCCAACACACACCCAAGTGTGTCCTGCCATTCACTCACAAAGCAACTAAAATAAAGATTACTGCATTTAGCAGTGGCACAAGCACTACGAGCCAGGCTACAGCAGCAATGAGCTCTATTCACTGCAGCCCTTCATTATGTATCACTCAGAGAAATCCTGCTGTTTTCTCTGTTTGCAAGCAAGCCTCAAGCCTTTTCTCAGCAGCTGTCACTTGGTTCGCAAAAAAAAAGGCCTCTCAGCACCATGGCGATTAAATACCATTATAACTTTCCTCCTTCTGCATACTACAGTAGGCAATCAATATGGGCTTACATTTTATGAGACAAGGAGTTAACTTGTTCAATTACGGTGCAGACAGCTCTATTCTTTTGTAACAAGTAATCTGGGTAGGGAAATCGATACTGACAGGCCCGATGCACGCCAGCTAATTTCATATTACCCTCAGCCAATCGGGTACCTGCGAATAATAGAGTTGTTGTTCCAGTTCATTATGGGGAGGTGGGATCAATATCGGGACAATAAGAGGATTGGCAATGCATCTGCTGCAGAAGGAACCCTGCAGGGAAAGGAGGTCCCACCAGTGCAGCCGGCGCACTCGCATTTACATAGCGGGGAAAACAAAAGTGCCGGGGAGGTCCCTGCTCCCTGACCTACAATTAAAGATGAAAACACCCCAGAATTGCAGCAGGATAAACAAACCTCCCTCGCCTACTGCCAGGATAAAACAGAGAGGGGGGCAAAGTTGAAGAAAATGTTAATAGCAGATTAAAAGACGTGCATATGAGTAAAATGAGATAACACACACTTGGCTAAATGAACCAGAAACAATCTATTATTTTTGAAGCATTACATTAATATACAATGTATGTTTGACAAAATGCAAGGCGGAAAGGGAGAAAACACGCAGTGCTATCCTGATGAAGATTATGTATATTTCATACACGTGATATTTCATGGAGCATGTTTTCTTTGATGATGTAAAGTCCTACCTATGTTAACATTTATTATGCAGAATATGCAAATGGGGAACAAGAAAAATGAGATATTCTGGTATTCAAATTAGGGGTTAGAGAGACAATTCTGTGCTGTGTGTTTAAAACAGCTTGAGAAGTAACAATGTTCTTGTTATTTAGTTGGTTAAGAAATACAAGTGGAATAACAATTTTTTTTAAATACAAAACTCTGGCGGGGGGAAGTGTTCTTTTGAAAGAGCTGTGTTTCTTTAGGTAACAAAAAGTTAATTTTTTCCTGTGCCCAATCACAGAACAGCTACCAGAAATATCCTGGAAGGGAACAATTACATCTAACATTTAATACAATGTTTCCCCCCTTAATAAGTACCTAATTAGAGACAATACAGGTTTTGATTTCAGAGGCAGCAAAAGCTTATAAACTTAATTGACTTGGAGTAGAGCTGGAGCTGTCCTACCTTTAAATCAGTGGCAGAAGTTTGGTTGGCTTCCCAAGGACAGAGATCTGCCCGAGCTGCCTAAAACCACATCCCAATCTGGGAAACATTTTTCAAAACATGAGTTTTATCACAGTGAGAAATAGAACATACCAAGATGAACAAATACTCCAATTTCAAAAGTGTGCTCCGAGGATCAAGGGCCTAAATGTCATAATGTCCAAATGGAATGTAAAAACAGATGGCATCTAGGAGACAAACTTTTTTAAAAAGGACTTTCTCCTTTCTCCTCAAATGTGTACTAATTACACATTTGTTCTTAATCACTACATTTCTCTATTTGCCCTTCCCAACTTTTTTCTTCTAAAAGAAGTGTAACTAAATTCAGTGATTTCAACAATCTCTACTGGACATTTTTCCACCTAAAACTCAAAAAAACTACCACATAATCTGATACATTTCAACCTGAACATCCATTTTTACTCTTGAAAGGCTCATAGGTTGTTATATTTACACACCAAAATTAGGCTGTGATGGCAAGGCTGGGCAGAGCAGCTATTCCAGTCCTCATTTGGTGCTCTAATACTCCTCATCAATTTTGGAAAACCAAAATATCCATCAGTTCAATTCCTCCCCTCTGCTTGTACTCCATCCAAAATGCTGGATGGGATAGCAAAGTGTCATTAATACTAATGACCCTTTCAAGCCAGCCTTGAAAGAACAAGTATTTTGTTAACTCTGCAGTTCCTGTTAACACATTATAGCCTTTGGAATAGATTACTGGTAGCCTAATTTCATTCATTATTTATCCTGGGCATTTTTGAAGTCCATTAATTATTTTTCATCAAAATGCAAAGCCAGGCACAGGGGCAGGGGGGAGGGTGGGCAGTCATGTGCATGCTGGATTCACTCCCCACACTCTTAACTCTTACCAGCAACTGATGTAATAAACACAGACATGGGGAAGATTTTATACATCCATCAGGAACATCTGTCAAAGCCATCAAGAAGCAGTTGTAGAAGCCTCACACCTAACTGAATTTATATTACTTATGTTAGAGAAACCAGCTCCTTTGAGCCTGGGAACAAAACAGCTACCCTCAAACTTCATGGCTGCAAAATAACATGGTCTGGAAGACACTCCAGAAGGAGACTACATTTAAATATCAGGGCCAAGAGTCCTCAGCTGTGTGACACCTTCATCCACTGCTGACATCAAGCCTTCATCATTTCATTTGCCTCATACTTCAAAATACTGCACAGAATTCCAAGTAATATGCATGGAAATACACCCAAATGTTTTCAAATTGATAATGTGGAAAACAGCACAGAGGTCACAGAAGAAAGGAATTACATACTCTCTAACTGCTCAACTATCTTAAGGTAGCAGAGCAGAGAACATGGAAGACTGATCAGCAGATTCTTATCTATCCTCATGCACTCTAGAGTAAAAGTAAATCAATGTATATTAGCTGGGAGCTACCAGCAGCAGCCAGACTCAGTCTCTCCAGGTGCTCTGGTAGTTGTAAGAAAGAAATATGTGCATTTCTCAGTAAGGGATAAACGGTTCTAACTTATCCTCAGAGAGCCCTCCCATGTATCAGTGTTACTGTTCTCCTGATAGATGCTCATTTCTTACAGTAGAGTGTCATAAATATGGACTAACTTTTATATCACAGCTCCCAGGTGACCATCCTTTCAAATTTCAAGTCATTAGAGCCCTTCAAAACCTAGTAAAATTAATAGAAGGGTGAAACAAGGTTTTGTTTCAATCCTTAAAACCTGTGGATTTGGAACCCTAAAAATGTGCCTCCCCCGCCCTGTCAACTCTCTGGGTGTCTGCAGTAGCAAAATATACTTATTTTATTTTAAAACACGCTGAATCCTCAAATCATTTATCCACCAGAAACTGAGTAGCAGAGAGACAGAGTTAATTTTTCCAAGGCAGCAAAACAGGGCAGTATTGCAGAAGATTCATCTCCCATACCATACTGTGCAGACACCCCAAATCCTTCATGGTGGAGGAGAACGGGTCTGGGGACTCAGCACATTTCAGACCAGCTCATTTGGCAACCACCGCTCCAGACAAGCCTTTGTGGATTCTGCTTATCCCTCGGTAAAATAAAGATGATAATTACCATCCTTTCATTTGATTCTCATAAAATTCAGCTTTACAATTGCTCCTGACAAAGGCACCTGCTGTGATTCTTGCAACCAAAGCAACAATTGATGCATTTGTATAATGATGTGCCATATAAAACATTATAGTGAAGTGATGGCTTCACATCTCCAGCTATGGGTACTGTGCATAGCTATTTCTAACAGGCAGCTATTCCATTTAACAGCTACTAAATCCTAGGATATATTTATTAAAAGGCACTGAGCAATTCATGTTTAATTACTTCATAGAAGAAACAGAAGTAGTAGTGGAGGAAGAGTTAAATACAGTACTAAAAGGAAGAAGCTACAACTAATCACAATTAAGAGGAAGTCCCAGGCTATTTAAATGCTACAATCCAATTATAGCAGGTAAAATGAATTACTCCTTTAATGCTGACTTTATATGAAGATACCTTCTTATTGCTCTCATTAATAATCATCAGACATCATTTTAGCCCATATTGGCTGCAATAACATTTCTATTAGCATCATGGTGTAGCAGAGCTGACAATTAAAATAAAAAATAAATCAAACCCAGAACTGAATAAATGTAATTATAGTTCAGAAAAGAGCTTTTATGACTATTTGATTAGTCAACTGAACAGTACTTATCTTTTAAATCTTAAATTTCAGTTAAATGAAATTTTAGACTTATTACAGTAGTCCCTGAAAAACTAAGATACAGGCAGCAGATACTTCCAAGAGTTATTTAGCTGCCTGAGTACCAATATGCAATGTGTTACTTGAGAAGCATCAAGTAAAATAGACTTAATAGGGCTGTAAACCACCAGAACAGAAAAAATTACAGGGGACATTAAAAAAACCCAACCAACCAAACCTGCACAATGCCACAAATACACAACCAAAACCCAAAAAACACACCTACTGAAGACATAAGTAGGCATCAGGCTACTTCAGTTGCTCTCCACTGGACTCCACACACCTTTTTATGCTTGGAAACCTTGCCATGAAACACCAACAAGGTATGTGCAAGACAAAATTGTGCATTCTTAGCAATAGTTCTATAATCCAGCTCCAACTACAGGAGCAGAGAACTTCTGGCTCAGCAGATTCTCATGGGATATAAATAGAGGGCACAGAATTGGGGCCAGTATTTGACTTGTTCATAACAGATATCAATACATTCTGCATAACAACTAACAGCACCTAAAAGGGTCAGGACTGCCTGTTCCAGAGGTGAGAATTTATTTATAGGCAAAAAGCAGAGAATTGTGGTGGCTTACCTAGAGCAGCATGTGGAACACTGCCAGCCCCAGGCAGCTCAAAGGGATGTGCAAACATTTGGAAACTTATAAAACAAATATTTGATCAAATATGCATCACTATCGAATTTTCTCCAGGAATGTGCAGACTTTTTACTCCCAGTCTTGAATGTTTGATGCTGAGAATTTGTAACTCATTTACACAACAAAACATGCAGAACTATTCTTTTCCTTTTTTCTAAAAGGAGCAGGGGGAAGGTATTCTGATAAGAATTTCTATATATTCAAGTTTTTCATCCTATACTGAAAACTCCTATTTTAAACTTCTAAACTTCAAGAGTTTAATCTAGGGCTGTAGTCCCCATAGCTGCAGACCATTGCAACAGTTATATTCTCATATTTTCAGCTTTTACACCTAGACACCTTTACTAAAAACACATTTGAAAGTAAATTTCCACTCTTCCCCCAGGGACAAAAATAACTTCAGTTGTAGAAGCAATTACAGTTTTGTTTTCTGAAAAGTTATGAGGCAACAAAAAAAAATCCAGAACACAAAAGTTTTTCTGCATTTTCAGGAAATTAAACTGCAATTCAATATAAATAGATGCTACAATATTATCATAAATATGTACTGTCTATAGAAAAAAAATGTTTGAGATAAATCACTCACAAAGAAGCCGTATTATCCCTCTACTCCCACAGATCTTTCAATGAAAATTGGGTGTTAGAACACCCCTTTCAGCAGCCCTCCTTCATCACAAGACCCAGCAACAACAGATACTCATTTATCACACAAGTTATTCATCTCATTAAAACAAATCAGTTTTATAATGAAAACTTGAGTAGAAGCACCTGAATTTCAAAAGGGTGACAGGTGTATCCAATCTGAAAACAGCGGATCCACATCTGTCTCTGGGTATGATGTCCTTTAAATTCGGTGTTCTCAGATTAAAACATCAAAACCTCATTTCTACCTTACAGACACCATTGCAGGTGATCCTGGGGACTTTCAGCACCTCTTCTTTAAATTCAGGTGTTCTCAGATTAAAACATCAAAACCTCATTTCTACATTGCAGACACCATTGCAGGTAATCCTGGGGACTTTCAGCACCTCTCATGGGGCAGATGCCCTCTAAAAGAGTTACACAACCCAGCCTGGGCAGACCTGCTGTATGGGGGAAGCAGCTAAAAATGTCTATCCAACTACTAAGTACTCTTCAATAACACTTCTCACAGGAGCTCTGCTCCAGAATTGCAAAGGCAGAGCTTCAAAATTCCTTTCAAGCATCAAAATATAACTTTGGACTTGATCTCACTCAACCAACCTGGCTCTTTTTCCCTGCCTTTGGGATTCAAGTGCTTACCAGTCCTGGAAATACCAGAATATTCCTTCAGTTGATGAGCTGTCACCAGGCATCCTGTTACTATTTAAAAGTAAGTTAGGGTCTCTAACAAGAGATTTTGGAAGCCTGGACAATGCAGGAAGAGTTCTCTGTTTCTGTTCTACAACCAGCCAACAGCAAATGCTGGGCTTCTGCCTTGAGGGAGTTTTATATCATGTCAAAAATTAACACAACAACTTGCATGTTTTTAAAGCAAGATATCACTTCTAGAACTGCCTGCCTCCTTAAATAAAAAAAAAAAAAGGGCTTTATTACCCAGTCAAAATACACAATACACTTCAAACCCCTGCAGTACTCAGCCAGGCCACCCACTCTCCCCCACACTACAGGTCAGGTCAGAAAAACCTCTGATTGTCAGTTCACAACAATCATCTCCTCAGGGCTGAACAACCTGCTGGAAGTTTCAGTCTACAGTAGCTCGAGTTTTACTGCAGCCTCAGTGCTTTTGACAGCAGGGCTGCCATGCAATCACAGTGCTCTCCCCTAAACTCCTTTAGGTCCTTGAAATTCCAGGGCAGATCTATTTCTCTTGGTCCTTAACACACTATTACATCATACTGCATTTGTTTTCAGAGCTCCACTACCTTGGTTGCTAAAAAACTTTCCAATTTCTTTTGGAAATGTTCAAATTGCCATTAAAAGTCCTGATCCCTCAGTAATAAAAATATGAGTTAGAAATATCCAATACAGTAATTTCTGGACTACTCGTGCATGGATTTGAAAAATCTCTAGATAATTTGTTTTTTATTCTACTGTTCTCCAGTGTCTTTTACAGAGGGAAAAAAAAAGGTTTAGTTTCAATATAGAGAATTCTTTAAATCCTTGTGGCTTTGACTGTTGATTATTTTATAAAGCCACAGAGAACAGTTTACAAGGAGCCAAATGGGTAATCATTATTCCCCATCAGCAATGAGCTGTGACTTGTGTAAATTGCATAATAAATTAGGTATTTTGAGATAAATGAATTTACAATAAACAATCACGGACTGAAAAGCTCTACTTCTTGTCTCCAAAGGCACAAGCTCTGGTTAAAATCAGCCACAGGTAGTTAAGTGATTATAAACTGTAAAAATAAATCAACCTGATATAATTGCTCCAAGGAAAAAATCACCAACATATTTAAAATTTCAGCAGTGCACCTTTTCCCATATCCATTTGGCATTATCTAATTACCTTCACATTTCATTTCCATCAGTGATATGACCTGTATTTTCCTTTTATAACTGTCAGGGAGGGGGTTGCAGAGTGGAGTGCAGGACCACAGTGATAAATCAGCCTCACCATTAGGACCGAAATGGCTCATCGCTGCAGCTCTAAATCCAGGATTTATAAAGATGTCTAGGCCATATAGCACACTTGTGGACACCATAATAAATTCATGAGCACATTGCCAAGGCAAACCACTTCATTATGTGGCAGGCTGCTAGCCATTAATCTAGCAGAGAGAGATTCCTGGGAAACTGAGACTGCTTGGAAATTTATGCAGGCCTAAAGTTACCCATTTCATTATGGATTTAATCTGCTCTTTCTGCCAGAGTGCATGAAAGGTTTTTACAGTGTAGATCAAGTGCTTGTAACTCCCTATTTTATATTATTTCTTCAACAATAATGTCCTAATTTTCCTCTCAAAAACTATTCAAACTGAATGCCTTCACGCTTGCCTTCCTCTAATATTACACTAAATAAAATATTTATACAATCAATTGACAAAGAGCAATTTTTTTCCCTTAAATGTTCCATTAACATGTAAATTTTCATATGATCTTTATCTCATAGACAAAATGTGCTTAGCAATGCCCACCTTCTTCCAGGCAGTTAACCCTTTTGTTGACTGTAAAGAATCCAGATCAAAACAGATTCAGTGGCCTCATTTCTAAAGCCCCTAAAAAGGTCTTGTATTTAAATTATTATTCATTGAAAGGAGATGTAGCTCCTAAAGTAATTTGCATGCTTTTTTTGATGTCTCATTCTCTTCTTCTCATACATAGCCCACAGATATGCATTTTAAGTTCAATTCCAATAAGTAAGAAATTTAAAATTACTATTTTCAACTTTATTAGAGAGTTTAATATAATGTCCCTAATAATGCAGAATATTCTAGGTGACACAGAGACTCTGTCAGTAAAAATGAGATTAACAAGATAAACTACAAAAAATAAAATTTACTTATGATACACTGAATAATTGTAGATTGACATCTTAAATAAAGACTTCTTCACATTCCAGGTGAAGAAGACCCAGTTAATTTATGCCCACCATACTTACATTTCAAAGTGAAAAGTTTAGGCAAAAATTGTTTCAGTGTTTTCATTCTCATAATGACACATAATGGGAAGAACAAAACCAGAAATTGGAATGAATAAGAGTAATTGGGATAAAACAACAACAACCCCACAACCTTAACTATTCCGTTTCCTTTTATGTTCAATATCCTTTGGTGTTGTTATTTCACTAGAACTCCCAGCCATTGTTAAAACACCCCAATGCCTGAAGATGGATCTAAAAGGTTATATTTCTGTGTTAGGGTAAGTGGCTGAAGCTAGTTTTGATGGACAAGTACTTCATGTGTCAGCCCTCAAAACTGGGATGACAAACACTCCCTGCATCCTCATCCTCACCAGTCCTGCTAACCTCCTGTGTGAGCATGCAAGGTTAATAAACCCATCACCAGCTGGGGGCAAACCTACAGCCATGACTTTAATAACACAAATTTATCTTTAATATCCATCTTAAGAATTATTATGGAGCAAGAAAACACACAAGAACATGCCATGCATGTAACACCTTCCTTTTATTAAACTCTCCATTTTTCCCTTGTCTTAGATAAGCAAAGTGGCAGCTTGTCTTACCCACTTCAAACAGTTTGTCTCCTCTCAGGAGTATCTGGGTTGTAGGAAATTACATGTCCAATACTCATCAGGAGTAAAAGTTACAGGTGTAATAGGTGTGAGCTACCTATCCAAAAAAAAACTCAGAAACCCAAAACAAAACCACAGGCCACAGCGCTTCTCAGCACATATATATTATATAGATATATACTATATATCTATACTGCAGAATGCAGTCTGGATCTCTGTTTATTTTCCATTTTACACATAATAAAGGGAAATTACCTTTTATAAAATTAATTATTCTTCTGCAAAGAGAACACTCAAATGAAGTGTAAGATCTCTATATCACAGTGTGAAAAAGATCCATGGAACAGATGTTCAGGTTCAATAGCACTTTACAGCTCTCTGACTTGCCAAAACATCACAGTCCACCTGAGTTTTGTCTCATGCTAATCTGCATTTTCCCTTTCCCATAATTTTCCCCAAAATATTACCTACTTGGCTCAAGCAATGGAGGAGACAACTTCAACATGTGGCCCAACTCTGTTGAACTCTGATATGAAACACTTATGTGGAAAATAACTGCTGATAAAATACTATAAATCAACATTGCTCAATTATTACACTGAGAATTAGCAGAGGCACATTGTAGAAAGATGATCAGACCACAAAAAAAGGGAACATTCAAGGGACTAAACAATGAATTTGAACAGATTCAGAAGAATTCTATCTTTTTTCCCAACAGAAAAGGAGATTCTGCATCAATCCAGGAGTTGGGCATAAGGCCATTTTTAATAATATTTTTAGTTTGCTAAGAGTGAGGAAAGTAAAACATCTTACATATATAATCAGACTCAATCTATAGCAAAAAACTTTGGAACTGGCTGCACAGACCTTACCTGTGGTCTGTTACATTCCTAATCCCCAAATCACCACACCGGTTTTAGACTGGCTCGTTTGGACACATTAGACCCCTGAGAACAGCTGTGACCATCTCCAAACATTCCTAAAGGTACCTTTGATACCGCTGACATATTTTAGGAATGAACAGTAATGACATCTTTCTAAGATAAGAAAATTACTTTTTGCTCTGTGGTCAGATCTTTCTCTAACTAATCAATCTGCCTTGTACCTTGGGAAACAGTTCATATAAGCAACTAGGATGCATCAAACCTGAAGGAAATGGCTTCTCAGAACTGCCAGTGAAAACAAAGCTACAATAAACACACATCTCAGCCACACACAGGAGAATTCCCTCCTGGACACAACTGCTTGGAAAACAAGAAGTTTGAAAACGTTATATTTAGTTCATCTAATGAGTAAGTGCATAACTGGATGAAGTAACCCTTCACAAATAGACCATCACATTGAAGACAAAGGTTCTTAAAGTATGAAGGAAGACACTTTACCTCTTCAAGAAAAGAAACTACTTTAAAAAATAAAATCCCTGAAGCAAAATAATCACAATTTGCTTAGAAGTCACTTGAGATTATTTCTGTCATCATTAGGTAGTCACACCTTTCTGCACTATTTTTTTTTTCTAAATAGCATTTCCTTTATCAAACCTGGCACTAAGACCAGACTCTTAAACACTCTGAGGGCCTAGACCCCAGATCCAGCCCAAACCCAGGAGTCTCCCAGTCAATTTGAGTAAAGGTTGAATTTTTCTCTGAAGTACACAGCAGGTCCATCCCTTGGACCCCTGAAACACCCACAGCAGCAACGTCCTCACTCCTTTCTGTGCTCATTTACAGTCACAGATGCCCAGACCTCACCAATGAGCCTTTACAGCCATGACCCACTGAATTCACCCTGCTCTGGGACTTGTCACACAAAGTAGGAAACATTTTAGGTGTCCTCAGAAACACAAGCCCAAGTCAAGCAGAAAGTCTTCCTCACAACACTTGTAAGTCTTGTGTTCAGCACGGGTATGGCTTTGGGACTAAGCTATTACAAAGTCCTGTAACACTGTGTTCTTCCTGGGATACACTAAGCAAACAAGCAGCTGATTTTCCACACTCAGTTTTTCAAGACTTTTCATGTATCTGGATATACAATAAAAATAAATTTCCACCAGCAAGCTGAACAAAATCCAGGGTTTTAGCTAAATTCAAATGATTTAGGCCAATGCAAATACAGGAAACACAATACAGTTTAACAGTGCAAAAGCATATAAAACTTACAAAATGTTTCTGGAGGCAATGATCCATGCTGGAATGCCAAAAATAATATATCCAATAATACACTCACAATTTTTTAATGTAAACACAATCCACATATGTGTGTCTTAACTGGTATCACCAGCACTGCCTAATCCAGGTACAGAGGAGCTCAGTGAGATTCTCTAACGTATCAACAGTGAATTCCATCTGACTAAAGTGAAGTGCTTGGCAAAAAGTTATGCTTTAATACAGCCAACTCAATAAAATTCATGGTCCCAGTTAGCCAGGATCCTCAGTAATTCCTCAGTCCTACAACCTGAGAACACGCCTGTCACAACCCGACTGCTGCCTGTGCATGGAGACCAATTAAAGAGGGCCAGGACTCGAGCACTTGGCAACCCAATGGGCTCAAGAGAAGGGATGTTATGAACATTTTAAGGGGTTGGCCTGTTCCTGGCCTCCCTGCTCCTGTTCCCCTGTGCTGGGCAGGGAGCTGGTGCCCGTGACAGGAGAGCAGCCCAGGTGGGCACAGCAGTGCTCAGTGCTGGGAATGCTCCTGGGGAGCAGTTTAGAGCAGGGCTGTGCCCTTCCAGCAGGGCTGCATGGAGGGAGGCTAGAAAATCTCTGACAGACTGAGGTGGCCTGAATCACAAGCTCAGTGGTTTTGAGGGTTGTGGGTTTTGGCTGAGGCCTCAGCAGTGCTGCGTGCTCAAACCCATGTAGGACCTGCATGCAAAAACACAAGTTGATAACTGATTGGTACCATTAGCTCCTTTGTTAAATATTGAATTCCAATAAGAACTGCAGCAAAAGGAATTACAAAAACCGCAGACTTTTAAAAGAAATAAGAAAAGTCAACTTAAAGTACTCTTCTCACAGCAGCCTCTTAATTGTCTTAATTGCAGTTATCTCATCTAAATTGCTCCAGACAAACAAGAAACTATTTATAGAGATTTACTACACCAAAAAATACAAACTAAGAAGTGATAAAGTTCTTCTTTGCAGAAGCCCCATCATCTGGCAAGAAGTGACTGAGCAGCTCCACAAAGAAGGCACCTCAGGCACTGCTTACTTAGCTTGCACAAACTTTGGTGGGAAGAAAGAAGGGAAAAAAAAAAAAGATCAGTGCTCCAAGGTGAAAGCTGCCAACTCTTTCTTTCCAGGGGGTAGAAAACAATCCGAGTTTAAATACTTCATGTTCACTGAGAGCTATGCCTTTAAACTGTTGGCAGCCCTGGTGCTGCAGGTTGCTGAAGTTAAACTGCCCTGGCAGTGCCAGAGCACAGCAGCAGCAGCGCGTGCCAGCCTCGGTCCCTGAGCAGGCTGATGGACACCTCCACCACCAGGAGCAACACTGGGAACCCCTCTGACACTACAAAGGGGTAATAAACCTACAAAGGAGGATTTCTCCCCTAATTTTAGGTAAATCCTGGAACAGAAGACACAGCTACATATAGGAAATAGATGTATGTAACGTGAATGAATAGCATTACTGAGGTACAAAGTTTTCATGCCAAAGAGAGATTTGAAATTTACACCAGATTCTGGGCTGCTGCAAAACAGCTTGATGCCACAACTACTACTCATGTTGCAATAAGGGCAGAACCCTGGAGTAATCAACAAATTAGCCCTGGGGTAATGCTCTGTGAACTTCGAAGGGGGGGAGGATAAGGTCATAAAATAATTACTGCCTCCATCAGCGTAAAAATACGTGCAGAAACAAAGTTCTGTGAGCTGAGGAACTAGAATTTTAACATATTTATAGTATTAATTATTCAAAACATACTTCCCCTTTTCTCTCTAAACTAAGGTTTAAGAAGTCTTCTGTCCTGCCATAGTCAGACTTGTTTTATGTGTTACCTATGAGGCAATAAGGCTACCAAAATTATTCATGTACCTTGTTACATCACAGACCCAGCTCATAAGTGTAATCCTTAAACTTACTGGAGCACCAGTGGGAATCTTCTATTAGCCATAGCATAAAATGATTAGATTTATCCTTGCAATACTCCGGAAAATTTTTCCAGGGAACATAGAAGTTCGAGCCTTCATTGTGAACATTTTTTTGTGCAGAAAGGGCTTTTGAATTCATCCTGGTACTGCTCTTCTGACAAAGGCCATGAAAAAGCCTTTCCTAAATTATACAAGAAAAAGTGCCAGGATTCACCAGGCCACAAACAGTCAGAACTCTTCCAATCAAACAAATCAAACCATCATTAAACACAATCTGTGGATTTTATCTTTTGTTACTAAATCTCATTCTACTAAATCTCATTCCCCTTGCCTGGAAAGAGACTGACCCCCTCAAAGGTCTTCCTCTGCCCCCAGCCCTCCCCCATTCCCCATGGGTTTTCCAGGGTTCTCCACTCTGTGCCTCAACTCCAATGCCAAGGATGGTGTAATGGCTGTGTTTTCTTTTCCAAGGCCGTGGTGCCAGGAGCTAACGATATGTGAAATGTTCCATCCCTGCAGGTTTTCCTGCTCAAACATTTTCTAAATAAATAAATAATTAAAAACAACAGTGTGTGCCACATTCGAGCCCTGAATTCCCGGAGCAGCTCAGGTCCTTAAACTGAATAATTTGCCTCAGCTTGAGTATTGCAAAACCCATTCAGCAAAAGATTATGGGCCTTTAAGTGCCATCCAGGCCTGAAATATGACTCTAGGGCTTTAGGATGTCAGAACTGAGAATTGCTAGTGAATATTCTGTTCTGGCAACACTAAAACTACAGTTATTTAGCAATATGGGAGCAGGCAAATGGGGGCAGGGGAGAGAAGGGAACCTGACAGAAAGGAAAGACTATAACTTAGCAGAAACAGAGGTGCAGTTTTCATACGTGGCCACATTAATTCTTTATGGAATAAAATGCATTTGTGAATCAAAAAGCGGATGCAGATTTATATTCCCACTTAAATCTGCCAAAAGCAAGTAAATGAATACTGAGAGCTCATTTTAGTTCAGGAAACAATTTATGAGGACACGTAGATGAGTGCAGGTACTCTACATGAGCAGTCTCAAGGGGAATTAGCAGCTGCTTCTGCTCTTCATAAGAAAGAATAAATAGACTAAACTGAAAATTAGCAACACCTCATTAAATGTAAAACCATCCACATATAAAGCAGCTAAGACTCAATCCTTAAAAAATTCAAAAGGTGCAGTGTAACATGAAAGCCAAAGGAGCTTTTGTCATCCCATCACAAATTATTTAGGCTTAGATTGTGGCATCTAGCCAAAGCTCAGAGGTGGAGCAGTTCTAAGCCACTCTCCGTGGCAAAAACTGCCTTCTGGCCTCAGGTTTTTAGCCCTCTTCAGCACTTCAACCCTGTCCAGCCTGGCCTTGAATGTTCCCAGGGATGGGGAATACACCATCTGGGCAAGCTAGCCAGTCTTTTCATTATTCTTATTGTAAAAATTTTCTTCCTTGTATCCAATCTGAAAAAACCCTCTTTGTTTAAAATTTTTGTGCCTTGTCCTATCACAGCCAGCCCTGCTAAGAAGTCTGTCCCCTCCTCTCTCATAACTCCCCCTTATGGAGAGAGTTTTTTATCTTTAATCTATTTCAGACCCCATATGAAAGTTTCCATAGAAGAGTGGGCAGTCCTCATTATTCCCATTGTGGAGTCTCCAGCCTATTGGATAATTGTGTGTGTGACTTCCAGTAACCTTTAAACATTTCTACCATCAGACATTTCAGAGATGTTTTGGTTTGGACTTGCAAACTAAAACACTTGGATTAGTGTCAGGTTTGAAACTCCTTATCCCCTAAGCTGTGTTGGTGTTTGGTGTTTGTTTTTTTTCTTTATGCAAATCAGTGTTTTTATCACACAGGAGATTAAGTGCTGATCATCCATTTCAGAGTTACACATGACTACCAAGACCATATATCTGTCTTACAAAATACCAACCCTTCTTAAACCCTTGGCAGAGCTCTGGGCTGACAGAGCTCTTCCATTAAATTGTTTTCCAAGGACAAGCTCTCATCTCTGGTTAGTGCCAGAGGAAAGGTGATGCCAGGTAAATCATCTCTGGTACTGTGCCATCTAGGTTTGCCTTGGAGAACCAATATTCAATCCCTGTTTAGTTTTGGATTGAAATTGTAATACTAAGTGGCTCTTGATCTACACACAATAAGTGGACTTAGAAAAGACTGAAATACAACTATCAAGAAAAACTGTGACAGAGAATACACTAGGGTTTACATCTGATATTAATCTTCGTAAGTAAGAGAGCCAGTAACTCTTAATTTTATATGCTTATAAACAAGAAAATCACTACATTGGCTCAGCTTTGACTGCATATTAAATTGAATGAGTAAAGAAAATTCTTTTACTCAACTTTCCTGCTTTACTACTATTTTGGGTTTGCTTTCAACTCCCTCCAATGAGCTCTTGAGGAGGTTGGGGTTTTGACATTATTTCCTGACACACATGCATCAAAGAAGTTAACGACTGTAAGAGGCATTGAGAAGAAGGTGCATCTTCCAGCCTGTGAGTCATTAGCAGCACCTTGAGGTGACAGAGGAAGCTAAAATAGTGTCAGCTCTCTTATGGAGCAGTTTCAAGATACACAAGTGAAATGTCCTCAGTATGACAAGAAAGCAAAAATTCACCTCCAAACAGCCCAGAAGAGAGCTGGTGACCCACATTAGGGCAGAAGCCTCTCTGGCCCGAATGCATCTCCACTACATAAATTCATGCTGTATTAACAGCAAGCATCTAAACAGACATGATAAGAAGTAATCTAAAACCATCCCTTACATAAAACGTGTGAAACAATTTATACCTTTGTATTTTAGCAGCAATTATTTCAGGTTAAGGAAGTAATAGATATTCAGGGTTTGAGTTTCCAAATATTTAGATCTACAAATTCACTGAGCCCTGTGGTTAATGCTCCTGAATTCATCTACTGTATGCTAATACACCCAGCTGCCCAAGTGTTTGCAGGATGAGATGTTTTACTCATTACAAGCATAAATACAAAGGCCAGCAGGGACCAGTACAGGCTGGGCTGACCTCCTGCATAAAACAGACCATCAAATTCCAAATGTAATATAATTAGGGATTTCAAGTCTAACTGATAACAGCAGCAAATGCCCCACGGAGACTTTAAAAATCTGTCAGGCAAATTTACACATTGAAGGTATGCTTTGATGTATGTCAATGAAACATCACCAGAGCTAAGCTCATTCATGCCCAGAAGATCCTGCATTTTTTTATTATTATTTTTAAAAAGCTATTCCTGACAGTATTCCTGCTTCAGGGAAAGCTACAAGGACTGTTTATTGCTCATGTCTTTCCTTAATATTTTTTAAGCCCCTCTCCAGGCAATGGCCTAAGATATTTTTCTGGTTTTGTTATTTACTTGCCTGAAATGACTGTGAATATGGTGCCTGAGGGTTCCTCAGGCTCTCCAAGGACAGAAACTGACACAGCATTTTTTATTTTTTAACCCTCACAATATCAATAGCCTCGATTATGTTGGTTTTTCTCTCCTTTTTAATTACTTTTAGCTAAGTGGGCTTGGAAAAAAGCTCTTCAATTAACCCTTAGTTACTAAGATATTTCAATTTTTATTAGTATTTAAACCATTGAATCACTTATTTCATCACCCAAATTGGCTGTGCTACATTTTTCTCCCCAGTGGAAAAATTATTCCTGGATAATCATTAGCGTCATCAAATTACAATTCCATGGAGAGCCAGATCATGTGAATATGCCAATAGTAAAAGGGGAATGGCAAGTTGCCCTGGACTTCCTGGGGCTTGAGTTGATCTGTTTTGGTGTATTTGCCTATTTTGAGGCTTTTTGGTAATATTTTATGGTTAGTTACAGGAAGGCTGAACTTCTTTCAGGAATCAATAACAGAGAAAAAAGGTCCAACTCTTTTGGTACCAGTTTATTGTTCCACAGTGACACTGCTGAGGTGGAACTGTGAGTAACACTCATCTTCAGCCATTCTCCAGCAGCGGCCAAAGCACAGCCTGAGCTCAGCCTAAACCCATGTCCTGCTTTCGGTGAGCAGGTACTGGAAACCATTCCTTAGGGTAATCCTAAATTGGTGTAATGCTGAGTGCTAAGTGTGGTATTTAAGTAAGTAATGTATGCAAAAGCATCATGAGACACGACACACACGATATTTCCCCTGTGGAGGCACGGATGCTTTGGGCAAGAATGTGGAAACTGGTACAGAGTTGAAATCAGCAAAGCCATGTGAATTATATTAGTTCCCATCCATTAAATATTCATGAACATGGGCTGATATTCATTAATTTGGCACAGATCAAGCTACCCTGAATGACTAGCTCTGGACTTCTAGCCAAACAATTCCTACAGTTAAACATTTTCCTAAATGTGCGTGATTTATTTAAAGAGATGTTTTCAAAATGATCAAGTTACTGAGGCTTTATGTATCACATTGCAGCTTTAAAAACTTGGTGCCCTCCCTTTTCCCCTCCAAATTTGCCCTGGTTATGAACTCTCAGTGCTGTAGTTTATAGTGGCACTGCTGGGACACGGCTTCAATCAGGCTACAGTGGTGCTGTCAGGTGCTGCAGCCAATTATCTGAAATGTAAATGTTTTAAGAAAGGCAGCACCTTTTGTCAGGACCAAAATGATTTCCAGCCTCTGGTTCATTGTTTCAGTACCAGAAGCACATAACTCAAAAACATTAAACATACAGTAAAACCATCACGTGTTGATTTACACATACACATTGATTAATGCTATCAGTGGAGTATTTACCTTAATCAATATTAAAAGATGCTACCAGTGATTTAAGTGTTGAGTTGGCTCAAAGTAGTCAATAAATGTTTGCATTCATAATCATAAGCTTATATATTAGTTGTTCATTTTCTCCACCCCAATAAACAAAGTTGCTACCAAAACATCATCTCATCTCCATTTATATTTGAGTCCATTTCTCAAACTAATACCAAAAAAACTTTATAATCTACATGTACAGTCACCTGCACCAGTTTCATATACAAAATCTTTTTTGGGGAATTATCACAAAGGGACAGAACTAGGTGCTGTGTGCTAATGATGAAGAAACATAAAAGATGCAACAAGTTGTTTCTAGGCAAAGTGCCTTTCCTGTCATTCAGTGAGAGGGGATTTCTCTGTTACCCTCCAACTCATGCCATCTCCAAAGCCACTGCAATAAGCTGGAACTCCAAAGTTGCAGTAATTAATTTCAAGTTCACATTTTACCTTCCTTCATGACAAACTCCTTGTAATTCACATCTTCATTCTATTGAACTTCAATTCACTACAATTACAGTATATTCCTATTTCTGTAATGCTGTTTTTCCCTTCATTGTGTTATCTGAGCCGCCAATCATGATAATATTTGAATTATCCTTTGTGAAATCCATTTCTTTTGTAAATTATCAATCCTCAAAGTAACTTTTAATTCTAAATCCAAACACCACTTGCACTTTGCTGCACTGGACTGTTACAGACAGCTGCACTGCAAAGTTACAGACAGCTTGGACATGTGTAGAAAACTAATTTTGCTTCTGCACAAGCTCATTCAGGCATGAATAAAACAGGTCGCTTCTCTTAAAGAGACTATGTAGCTTCTTCCACTGATAACAGACACAGAGATTAACAACATACCTACCTTATGTCTAATTTTTAAGCATCTTGAATTCTGCTGCTTGCGCTGATTTTCCCATGAAAAGTTATTTTGGTCATGTAGCAACAAAACACTCCCCAGTACTCTGCAGCCCTACACTTCAGAGTCTCCCAGCAGCTCCAGGCCCCCAGCAGGCAGCAGCCCTGTACTCCAGCCTCCTTCACAGGCTGACCCTGACCCTGGACTTGTGCCACAAGGGCTCCCCGTGCCCTCAGGCTGAGGCTTCTCACTGGATTTCATGGCCTTGGCCACTGCCCTGCCATAGAAGAGCTGTGAAAAATAATTCTCCTCTGGCTCTTCTCACCAGCTCAGCCATGTTGGTGCCAATTCTCAATGCCTTGTTTTTACCAGATTTCAGGCTCTCAACCTGAGGCCATCCCAGGTGCTACCAGTGCTCTGTGGTACTCAAGGAAAACCCCAAAGAATAATTTATGTTCCAGTGTTATGCCCAGGATGCCACCTTGAAATCATGGTCCCTCTGGGAGCTTTAACCAGATGAGAAGTCACTGCCTCTGAAAGCATTCTCTCCATGGACGTGACCTGGGAGTTTTGTGACAAGACTCAGCCAGGAAACTGAAGCAAAACTATCCAGAATCATAAAACTTTCTTTTTTTCAGATGTTGTGTGCATCAAAGTGACACAATATCACATTTCTTATAATGCATGCCGCACCGTGATCCATGTGTGAGCTCACTTTGAAGCCTTGGGAAACAACAATTTGAATGCACATTTTGTTTGTGGGGTTTTTGCTTTGGTTTTTGTGTCTGTTGTTTCTGATGGGCCAGAGACAGTTTTCATACTCAGCTTTAAATTGCAGAGTGTCTTCCTCCTCAGGCTTTTCCTCCTGGCCCTACTTTTTTATCAAAAAGATGCAGATTTTTGTGACCTCAAAACTGGCTCATTTCCTCAGCCTCCTGCCCCAGACCACAGAACAGCCTCAGCTGCAGCAGAAACAGGCTGAGAATGAGGGCAAGTGCACAAAGCTCTTCTATAACTGGAGCTCTTGGAAGCAGCAAGGACACAGGAATGAGCAGTGGTTTGGGGAATTGCCCCTTCAACTTCTTAATCTACTTTAAACAAACCTCCTTATTTGCCCTTGATTTAAGGGACTGTTGCACACAGTAGCTCTCAGCTACATTAGCCTGCAAGCAAAGGTGTAGAGGATTGATAAATCACCAAAAATGGATTTCACAAGGGATAATTCACATGGGCAGGGGAAGCACGTCCCTCGTGTGTCCTGAAGAGAACACAAAGGGAACGCTTCATAAATCTTCAGGACCTTTATGAATTAGGTTCTAACTTCAACTGATTTTACAATTGAAAATATTTATACATAATAGAGTTAACTCTTATAAAAGCAATATTTACCTATTTGTAAATTTGAATATCCTTTCACTTCACATCACATTACTTGCAAACAAAAACAATTTCCTGCTCAACTACTGTGCAGCAGCAGTCCCTGGAAACATTGTGCATTTTTTAAAGACAGAAATTGTATATCCTAGAGCACAGGCAGTAACAAAAATATTCTAGCCCGGACTTCAGCAAGACCCTCAGCTTAGCTTTGGTAGAGAAAATTGTATTGTTACAGTCTTTAATAAGTAAACTTCAGTCAGATCTCATTGCCAGAGAATTGTCACTTGAATATCTTTGGATCTTTCCTCATTTTTTAGTTAAAAGCAGAAAAATCATCCAGATCTAGCAAAGCCCATAAAAAACTAAATTTCAGTTTAAATGGATGCCTGTGCTAGATATTTGGCAACACATCAACAAATCTGAAGTCTGAATCTTCAACATCTATACACATCATGAAATCATTCTGCCAGTGGTACAGAGTGAAAAGTGGCTATAAAATGCTCCCATATCACAAAGGTAATAGCTCACAGCACAGCAGGTACTAAATCCAGTATTAACTACTTATTGCACAGAGGGGAATGGGCTAAAAATACTTTTTAAAGAGGAACAGCAAGTTCCAATCCCCTTATAGGGGCTTGCCTAGAATTAAGATTGGAAAGACAACCAGGAAGGAATGGGCCAAGGAACTGAGCTTACTCTGATCAGGTTCAAGCCACATGCTTGTGATTAGACATTGGAAATAATCCTTTCTGACCCCAGTAAAGCTACACCATGTGTGAATCTTTGGGGCTAGGCTGTAATCTGCTCGCTGGCTTTCTCATTGTCATTCCTGGAGATGTGGGAGTGGGAACTGGAAGACTTGGAAAGGACAATCACAATTCTCAATGGCCAGGAGGTCTGCTCTGCTGTTCTCAGTTGCCACATAATTGCTGTGGAAACACCCTGGGTAAATAAATAAGAGTCAGATCCACAGCAACTGGCTCTTGCATGGAATGAGGCTGTGAAGCCCACGGCCTGTTCTGGAGCACCAAGCACAGCTTCACTGGTGCACTGTGGGGCTCTGGCTGCAGTTGCATGTATTCTCTTCTGCTTATGCCTTAAGACAAATTAAAGCAACATTTGGCCCAGATATCAGGTAAGGTGTCAAATTAGGGGAGATGGATTTGTTCTCTTAACAGAAGACCCTCTTAATACAAAGTAATATATGTACACCCATTTATAACAGGTGTTTAATCTGTGACAGCTTTTCTGGCCCCTGGAAATTCTATAGTATTCTTTCTTCCTTGTCACCGTTATAATATTTTTAAATGTTGTTTTTCTTTCCCCCATTAAAAGGAAAACATTTCTCAGAAGCAGTAGTGGGCTGTTAGGGCCATAAAACAAGTTTGCACAGACCTGTAACACGTTGAGCCACAGGACATGACACAGTGTGTTTTATGGGGCAATTAATACTTGCCTTGGGAGCACCGTGAGGTATGAAGGCCTGTCAAACTCACCCTGGTATATCTGAATGCAAGTTGTAAAGATTTAGCATCTTGAAAAACAAATATGGAATTAGCTCGCTGTTTTTTTAACTTGCCCCAGTTAAAGAATGGAACCTTTGCTCCAGGAGCCAAGCTCAGAGCAGAGGAACATCAGGAAGGAACACTAACAGCAGAAGACACCAATTCCTAACCTACATTTGCATTCTGTAGTCTCAATTTCTGGGTTAATGTTGCATTTCCCAATACACCCTCACTTCACTAACATCTTCTGCTATGGGTCCTGTTCCACAGTTTGTTCTGTAGTCTTACAGAACATTTCCTATGTGCCCTCAGAGCATTTCCTATGTGCATCCCAGTGCCAGCATTTATTACACAAGTGCAGGGCACAGGGTTGTCACATTATCTGCAGTAGTTACAGCCCAGTTAAAATAGCTGGCCTTGGTGCACATTCATATTTTATAGTCCTTATTTGAACACTGGCTTGAGCTGTGGCAGGGTTTGGAGGAGGCAGTAGCAGTTTGGCAGGGGGCAAGCCCAGAGAGCCCCCCCTCCCTGTGAGAGGGAGCCAGGTTGTCAGATTTATAAAGCTCTTCAAGCCACAGCGTGCACAGGCACAGCAGACTTTTCACAACTGCTTCAAGTTTCCAGCAACAGCCTGACTCCTGCTGTGCTGCACAGCACCAGCCCTTACCCCTCCTGTGGTATTTTGGGACAGCCCAGCAGGGCTAAAGAGACCTGGAACAACTGCAGCAAGCATCACCCCCCACTCCACTGCTGAAATCCATGAAATACGAGGGGGTGTAAGAAGTGCTGCTACACACAGATGCACTCTGAAAGCACAGAAATGCAGGGCAACACCACAAGTTAAAGGCTCCCTGAAACAAAAATATGGCAATGCAAAACTCACCAAAACAAGTAGCAAATATCACAATGCAAA
The DNA here is from genome assembly GCF_014805655.1 of Passer montanus. Classification (NCBI taxonomy): domain Eukaryota; kingdom Metazoa; phylum Chordata; class Aves; order Passeriformes; family Passeridae; genus Passer; species Passer montanus. Next base: position 7,476,365 of record NW_024369373.1, on the reverse strand, counting down.
AGTCATTGAAGTAATAGCAGACTACTCCTAGGCAAAGCACAAGCAATTTATTCCTCATGGGATGTATTGTACTGGGAGTGAGAAGCAAGAACAGAGTTCTAAAACTCCCAAGATTCACAAGCAATGTCAAGGCTCCTCAGGGCCAAATCCTCAACTGCTGTAAATCAGCACTGCTTTATGAAGTCCATTATTGTACCAAAACCAAGGCCTGGGCTTTCACACCTCCAGTCAGGATCCTCACATGCCAGTGTTCTGATGATTAAACCTCTACAGTTGTGAAAAAACAGATTCTTCTGGAATGTCATACAAAGTTATTTGCTAGTCTTGTTGTTTGAGACGTAAAATGTTTTGGGTTTTTTTTTGGGGGGATAGCTTTGGTGATTTGGTTATTTTTTTAAAAAAAAAGTTTTTTACATACAAGGTTCTTTCAAAAGCATTAGAAATAAATGCCAGAATAAACAACCTTAATAGGAGGAAACAAGCAACATTTTGCTGCCACCTTTTTATTAAACACAAATATTTTTTCATCTGAGAATTATTTGATGGGTATGGGGGAGGATGCAAAAAAATTTAGAGCACCAATTGTAGCCATGTCTCCTGAATTTTAAGTTTAGCAAGTAAAGAATCAGGTATTACCTACATTCACTAGTGCTTTTAGGTAATGCCCACACAAAGCACCTCCCTCCAGCTGCAAAGGCTGAAAGTGGATCAAAAAATTTTGAATAACCAACTCCCTCTAAACTCATGTACAACGTAAAACATGAATATTTTGACTGTTGAATTTTTTCACTGTTATTATTCAGAGAGGACTGTGTACTAGTACTGAGCAGCTCTTGTGCATTTCTACCAAACTTCCATTGACGTCCAAAACCTTTTCTTTATAAAACACATTAAGGAGAAATATTACAGTAGCACATAGCTGAAGCAGGACTTTGTCCTAAGGTCCAGCCATGTTCATTTCATAAATGGAATGCAGAAAATTAAATCATTCAGCCACAATAATGGGACTTATGGTGGCAGACTGGGGATCAACCAAAACCAGGTCTGCAACATCTGTTTACCTTCTTGAGCCCCAAGTCCCTCTGTCTTGGTGTCACCAAAGAGGTCCCAGATCTGCTCCAGTGACAGGCACATGACCACTGCTCTGGGCTGTAACAAGTGAGACACTCCTGGTAATAGCAAGGTTGCAAAGACACTGCAAGTTTCCAGATAGAGATATTTGTCTCTATTAACCTGCCACCACTGCTCACTAACCCAGTCACATTAAAGAGATGTCAAGGAATATCAATTTCTTTGATTTCTGGGGGCAAATTAAAGCAAAATGTAGGCATAACAATTCCAGTACTTTTCCACAACAGGCTAGCATACACATTCCTCTGTATCCTATTAGATATTTTCACACATACTAGAGATGACACACTGCGTACTAAGGAGGTCAAAAACCTAAAGATAACTGTCCAAGAATATTGAAAACACTAGAAGCATTTGACATAATTTATTGCACTAAAGAACTGAGGAACAGGAAAAGGTTGATGTAATAATAACATTAGCAGGAACTATAGTCCATGCAAGCCAGTGCTAAATAAAGTGCCAATCAATAGCTCTTTTATTAGTAGGTACAATCAATGTACAGCAGGCAAGCCTGGCCAATTAAGCTTATCGACTGACCAAAGAGTAGCAGGAAGCATTCTTTCCTCAGTTTTGTTTTCCTTTCTGTAAGTGAGAAATGAGCTCCAGTTTTATCACTGGATTCCCACCAAGGCATCTCCAGGAGTTCCTGTAGAGTGGAAACACTGACAAAAAGCAGGCTTGAGCTATCTTGGTATCCTTTAACCCAGGGTCAGCCACAAGAACCAAAATATTCAAGGGTCACTTACAAAGTAACTTTTTTTCCTAGTGACTGTATGAAGTTAAAATGTTGTTCTTCTAGATGAAGGGGAGAGGACTGGTAAAGGAGGAAAGCACAGTCCCTTAGCAATGCTTAACCATTAACAGTCCTGTAAGACCTTAGGAAATTAAGCCTATTTGTTTCTAATTCCCATATGCACAGCCTGAACTTCATAAACCTCCCAGTGTGAAACAATGCCTGTACCTTTCTTCAAAGAAAAACAAAAGCCAAAACTACAGCTCCACTAAAAATTACACAGAATTTAAAGTCTCACTTTATAATGGCTGCTGAAAATAACAGAAGCTTCAATATTCAACTGTGACTAACAGTGCTGATGCAAATAGGATATTTATTCACAATACCCCACTCTCCCTTGCTGCTCTGATGCCCCTTCCTTCATTATCTCTTTCCAGAGGAAAAAGTTAGAAGACCAGATAAGATGTGGGTTCTCAGCATGATCAAATAAACACTGTGAGGTGGTCACAGGGAAAGAAAACACATTGTAGGGACGAATGGTAAAGATTACATTTTACAAAGAATCACAGACAAAATTAGCAGCCCAGATGCTGATTTCCCATTGATGTCAGTTGGATGGGATTTCTGCAGCCTGGCTTCTCAGCAGGAGCAGTGCTGCATCCACCCCTGCAGTCAATCAGCCACCTCTATCTGCCCCTTTAACTTATTATTGGAATTCAGTGAATACAGCAGGGTTCACCAGGTTTATATTCCTTCAGGTCTGCTGCTCTTAGAGCTTTACAGGTATTTGACACCTCAAAGTCAGGGGAAGAGATTCTCAGCGTGTTTGACTACAGACACTACAGGACAGACCAGTTTTCAGCTTCCTATCAGACAGTTCCCCAGCTGTATCTAATTCAGAAAATATTTCAGTAATCAGCAGAAGACACCTTTAGCATCAGGCAGACAAATTCCTAAAGTTACAGACAAACATCTCACTTCTTACATTGATGTTGTTTGCCATTTTCTTCTACTTGCATATAAAACTTAACCTAGAAGATTAAAAAGAGCAAATTGAATAACTTTGCATCATATCTAAATGTCACAAGGTTCAGTCTTTCCTGCTGCAACTCCAAACCAGGTCTGACTGCTTGGACTCCAGCTCCACTGTGTCTTGCCTGACCCTACTTTTAGCACAACGGCCTCAGCTGAAATTCACCATCAGTCACACACACACAAGTTGCTTTTATTCACTAGTCAAAAATCAACTTAACACAGTAACTCATTTACTTGCAGTTTTCCTTGCCTACATTTGTGAGACATTAAATACTGTAACTCCTGGCCCATTGTATTATGACAGTTTAGGCTGGAAAACGAAGCAATGAACAAAGGGAAGGATGAAAATGCAAAGCAGACATTTCCATTTGGCTTTTTATACAACAGTTCATAAGAGTTTACAGAAGACAAGAAGCTTAACAAGGAGCAAGACAAGGAGCTTAACTTGGACAACACTAACAACCTTGAGGAACAGTATAAAAGAATCCAATTTTTTAAAAGTGTTTCAGTCAACCCCTCTGGCATAGCTTTACAGGAGCTCAAGAGGTTGCAGACTTCTAAAAAAGTCAGTCCTTCAACCAGCTGCAAGAGGAAAACGCTTCTCAGTCTGGTATATTCACTTCCTATTGGTAAATTGCCTTTTTGTCCAAAAGAAATTTTTGCCCAGGTTTTTCCAGTTCTGTCCAGAATCCCTTTCTTGAATCAGGTCTGGCTACCAGTCTCAGAGAGACATGAAGGTGACTTTTGGATAAAGGTGGTTTGGTCTCTCATGTCCCTGAATGGTTTGCACATCAGGCATATATATTCTGTCACAAAATATAAAGAGAATTAATGACCTGGGGTCACTGCTTTACATCAAGCACAGGCCACTTCCAGAGGATGCTGTGCAATTCCTATCCACCACATTTCTCCAGCAGAGCTTCACTTCAGCATTGTGCTGTGCATAACTGTCACAACAAGAAACTACTCCAGGTGTAGACAAACCTCTGGAACATCATGGGCATGTGGGGCAGTCACCCCGAGCTTTACTCACCCTCCAGAGCTGCTCAGTGCCTCTCTCTGCACACCCATCACCTCTCTCATGGGAGACATGCCGCAAGGTCACTTCATGGCTTGGTTTGTCACTGCTGGGCACTCCTGGCCCCAGAGAACAGGCTGGTTCCTTCACAGGTGGCTCTGTAATGCAAAAGAGCACATTCTTAGCTTGGGTTGGCTGAATTAACTGGACTAAATATCAGACCAAAAGTATTTCCCAAAGTAAAGCTTGCCATGAGCTGCATGGGGGACTCCTGTCTTCAAGTTTTTGTAAAGCCAAACCTTGAACCTGGAGTACTGCTATTCCTCTGAGACTTAAAGGCCAAGAGACCTCAACTCAAATCACCATAACTTTCAGTAGAGGAAACACATTTTCATCTTTTTTTTTTTGTAGTTTAAATACTGCAGCCGAAACCTTGCGCCTGACCAAAGGAGCTAACCTTGTGACAGATTGGGTAAGATCAGATTTGCTAAGAACAGATTTGATAACAAATAGAAGGCTTGCTAACATTGCTGAGAAAACTCATTATGAAAGTGCACTTCAGGATTTGGGCTGTTTTTTTCTGAATTCATTAGAGGGCCCCCAAATGTACCCCACACCATGGCCAGAACTCCCATCTGGCCTTACATTCCAAAATCTGCCCTTTTGTCAGAAAGAACTTGTTCCAAGTAAGATGCAGGACTACACACTCAACACACAATCAGTGAGTCTGTAGAGACACAGGACACGTGCTGCAAAACCCCACTCAGTTGTTCAGCAAAATCCTTGTTCCAATTCCCTTTGTGAATACATTTTAGCAAATTAAAAAAACAACAGCAACAAAAAAACACCCAAACAGCAACCAGAGATCTTCAGGAAGCAAGATCTTCTCAGGAAGGCATTCCTGTGAGTGTGGAAGGTGGAGCCTCAAAGCTCACCATTCTTCCTCCTCCTGTTTTATGTGCTCTGTGTCTCTTCACTGTTACATTCCCTTCTGAACTGCACAACAGATGGGAGCAGTTGGTTTTTAAAAGGTTTTTATTTTCTGATTTCAATTTTTCATGTGTCTTTTCAATTTGGCACAATACCATTCTCTGGTGAAGAGGAGACATTGTGTTAAGCTTAATTATCAAAGGCTGAAACCCAGCAAGCAATCAATCATTTAGTGACATTCTCATGCTTTCACTGATTTGAAAAAATATTTTTTTGTGGCTATTGAAAAAAAGAAAACTGTCAGAGACAAAAACAGAATCACTCACTTTGCAGCATATCAAAGTATCAAAACTGTAGGGAGATGAGTGAAGAATGTTCATTTGTTTTTTCTGAAACTAAATCCAACTCTTTTTGGCATGTGAGCCCGGAAGTTGTGCAAGATGTGTTTTAGTGTAAACATGATCTTTCTGTCGAGGTTTGCCTTATAATTCAGGCTGAACAGTCACAAAACTTGTTCCTAAATTACTTTTCTAAAGAGTCAAGGTTGCTTTGTTCTTTAATTTTCTTTAGTCTTCCTACCACCCCCCCACCTTTTTTTTTTTTTACTGCCAGATAAGTGCTCTGGCAGCTGCATTCCTGGGGAACACTGACATCCAGTGGAGAGCTGGGGTCATCCCCAGAGCCCACGCAATGGCCCCCAAGTCAGCAGCCCCCCAGAACACTGAACTCTGTAGGAGATGCCTTGAACCACAAACCCAGAGCCCCAGCCACAGACTCAGCTCAGCAACAGCCTGAGCCACCTTCAGCTGCAACTGTTATTTTGTCTCCTAAATTCTCACAAAGGTGATCACGTTCCTGGCACTGTTAGTTCTAATGGTTCACACATAAAGCTTATGGGGTTTGGGGTGTTTTGGGGTTTTTTTGGTTTTTTTTTTTTTTTTTTTTTTTCAGCCACAGACTCAGCTCAGCAACAGCCTGAGCCACCTTCAGCTGCAACTGTTATTTTGTCTCCTAAATTCTCACAAAGGTGATCACGTTCCTGGCACTGTTAGTTCTAATGGTTCACACATAAAGCTTATGGGGTTTGGGGTGTTTTGGGTTTTTTGGTTTTTTGGGGTTTTTTTTGAGTTGAGGAAATGCTGAAAGAAAAACCACTTTTACCCGCTGACCATCAACTCCACCATGCTTGATTCTGTTTTTTCAGTGATACAGGATGACAAGTCCCATGTGTATAAACAGCACTGTATTCCAAATGATAGTGTATAGTCAACAGTTAACATTGTTTTTCTTTGGAGAAACAGAGTCTCTATAAGGTCACTCTGGTGTTATCACCTAGAATAAAGGCATCTGATATCATTAGCCTGGCCCCAATGTAGATGCATCTGCAAGTTTACTCGACAAAAGGCTGACCAAATAAATACATCAGACCAAACTTAGTCTGCAAAACAGGCCACAAAACCTATAGAAAAGTGGAATTGTCTTGTTGATTTGCAACATCATCATAGATCTATTTATTTGCCTTCTTTTGATACCCTGCATTGTTAAGGAGCATGATAGATACTGCTACAGCAGAGGACAGTAAAAATTATGGTGCTGGTACCATTGCCTCCAAACCAGGGTAGACTCAAGTCTGAAGAAAGAACAGCTGCACTGCAAGCTAGTCAAGAATCCTGTTTCACAAGGAAATGGTTGATGTTTCTAAGCTAGTTTTCCTTCTGTGCTGCATTCCAGCACAAAGCTTCAACAAATTGCATCCTACCACCCCAAAATGGGACAAACTGATCCCATTATAGATGCAAGGCTAACCACAAGTTTGAGTTGCGAGGGAACTCGAACCTGAGGTTCCCATATCCCTGGGGTATCCTTGCAGCTATTTTGGGTGAACAGCCTCATTTTGCTCCCTCCCTGATTTGAGACACAAGACACTCTCAGACAAATCCATTGTCACAAAAACTTTATTTCATTCCATCAATATTTCAAGAGAAATATTTTACCCAGAGCTCCCAACCACCTCCAAGTGACTGTATGTACATTCTGACCAAGAAACAAGCCACACTGTGCTCTGCTTCATAATATGTAATTTTAAACCAACTCCTAAACTTGTTTTAAAAATCCTCCCGATTTACATGGGTAAAAATGAGATCAAGTTGTGTCACATGTTTCTTGGCTTGCTGTGGTACAAATAACAGTGCAGTTATATCCTCTGCAACCCACACTGATAGAGCATATGCTCCTAATGGTATCCTTCAGTGCTTTCCTATCAAGAGCAATACTTCAGGACAGCCTAACCACTATCACATTTTCTTCAGAAGGATTTGTGCATGTACTTAAAAATAGCAGCAGGGAGTGGAGACACTTTAGAAGGATGTACCAAAACTCATGTTAAGCCAAGCCTCTGCTCAAGCATTTTCCACAGCTGGGACCAGGGAACATGCCAAACACCCAACCTTTGTCTTCCAAAAGGAAGAGTCCCTGCTCCAAAGGTGAATAGGAGACACCTGTTTACTCACAATATGTATGACAATAAAATCACAGAGTCTCTACCAAAGCTCATACTATTTTAACCTATTTTTCAAAAGAATACATAAAGGTTTTGAGTGCTGTGACATGTTGTTTTTCTTCCTTCAAGCCTGGCTATTTCTGCCTTATCAAGGCAGGATTATCTCTTTACTGTCTGATTTTTGATACACAGGTTAAATAGTAAAAAACAAATTACCTTTTTATTAAAAATTACTTTCTCACTGCTTCCTTCCAAAGGAAATAATAGTGGATGCCTCTCATTGCTACAGCTAGCAAACTATGTGGTTTCTTTTATGAGCTAAATGAAAGGAACATACAAAATAATCATTATGGATTTGTATGAAATTACTGGGTATGGAATGCAGTAAATCCCCAAACAAGATTTAACTATAGCTTGTAAGATATAATCATCAGGTAAAACTCATGTTTTAGACTGCAGACTGTCCTTTTGTAAGATGCAGCAGAAACCCAATATTTTATCGGAAACCTTGATTTATGTTTAATAGCTCTGCTACCTACTAAAAAAGATCTTGTATTAGCAAATGGGTACAGATCCAGTCCATTAGCTTAGGACAACTGAAAAACTCAAGGGTTTTGTGAACTAATGCAATAAAATATCATTAAATACTGTAGCATGACAAGACAGACAGAAGGTTTGAGTTGAAAGTCAGGAGAAGTGTTTGAAATGAAGTAAAATGTACAATAGATATGTTTAGGTACATCTGGCTTACATTTGCAGTAGGTCGTCAGAGGACCTTAGTGTCTGTGATGTAAATGAATAACAGAGCCCTCAACAATTTAACTGTCATCAGTATAAATGCTTTAACTGGCACAGTAAAGCAAAGCTCTGGGCCTCTTTCTAAATCTCCATAAGCTCCTGGTCTGAATTATAAACTGGGGCTGCATTACCTGAAGATGAAAGCAGCCAGGTCAATTCACTTAAAACCAGAGAATTACCACTGCAAAGCTGTGATGAGCAGCTAAGGAGCATGTGTGTGTGTGTATGTGTGGTTGTGTTTTTAATGTACAATTTCACAGAGACAAGAGGAATGTCTGACTGGGCAGCAGTTCCAAATCCAGACTCAATAGTTTGGTGAGAAGGGAGGTAGCCACTTGATTTTCAACCACTTGAAGTTCCTAGACTGTAAAGTTAAAGATAAGCCACCAGATACTAGATCCTTATTAAGAAGAGGAAAACAACTGCAAGGAAAAAAGAGTTGTTTCTGTATCAGCTGCCCCAAGCCTGCTATTTGCAAACATTTCCCTATCAAGCAGCACTCTCCTGGTGAAGAAGTCTGACTACACAAGCTCTGTCACTGACTTAAAGGGCTTTACTCAAATCCTCTCTCCCTCCTTAGGCACACTTCTTCCATCTTCTTTCAGCCTTTGGATCACCAGATTTGGGAAGCAGGAATTATCTCCCTACGTGCCGTAGCACCCATGACAACACCACCACAGATGCCACAAAGCACAATTTAACAGCAGCAGCCAGGTGGAACTGCCCTGCACCTCCCTCACTCACCTACAACACTCCTTGCAAAGCCACTGCTCCCACACAAATGTCCAACAGCAAAGAGGGAGACAAAACTGAGTGTGAGATCCCCAAGGCACGTAAAACCCAAGCAGGCTTCACTTCTTTGAGATTTTGTGAGTTAGATAAACTGAATATTTTATCTGGGCAAGTGAAGGTAACTATACTTAGATGTGAAGGCAGATTGATCACATTTACTGTGATGTGGCTAAATTAGCCGATTGTCACCATAACCTTCTGGGCTCAAGTTGAAATTGTTTCCCTCCCCTCCAACAAACACATAGAATGTTCACTTTTATTATAAATTCCAAACAAATTAATGGATTCCAACATGCATCATCAAATTTATATTTCCTCCTCCAGAGTCCTACCCCTGTAAGTAATCCTTAAAATTCGTCATGAAGCTTTCAAAACAATTTATGCAAACAAACATCAAGCAGAGCTATTTGTATTGGCAGCACATTTCACTTAACAACCTACAACAAGGAACAGATGGTCTGAGCTCTGGAAACAGCTACAAAGAAAACAGTAGGAGCAAGTCCATCAGAAGCACTTTTTTCCCCCAATTTTGTGAAGATTACAGACTTGTTCTTGTTTATTTCTTTGATTAGTCTGTTATTTTATGTACTCATGAATACTTCCCCTGCATTTCATGGAACAAATCCACCAGAAGCACATTCCCCAACTGTGTGTAGTTACAGAAGCACTGCTTTAAGAACTGAACTATCTGTTCCTCACTGATTCAGGGCTCTCTAAAGTGGTAGGGAAGAAAGCAAAACAACATGCAGATGTTGTACAAGGAATTGACAAATTTAAGGCAAACCCTCTCAGCCATTCATAGTTCTCTCTCCTTTTGCCCAGCCCTTGGTCTCCAGTATTAAAACAAAAAGCAGATGATTCACACAGCCACATAAATTACAGATCTCTTAGTGGCATTACCAGTCTTGTATGATATGATGGTCTCCCTCTTCTCTGAGGAGGCCTTCATCCCCTGAAGAGGAGTGACAAGAGGCCAGCCTGAGCAGGGTGCTATGGCACAAGCAAGGAAGCAGCAGGATGAGCAATACCTGCAGCACAAGGAGGGGCTGCACAGCTGGTCAGAAGCTTTGTTCATGCCCATGCCAGGATCAGAACACTCCTCAAGAAACAAGAGGGCCACAACTGCTTGGTACATTGTGGGAAGCAATCTAACAAAAAATACCAGTAACAGTTACTCTGAAGTAAATCAGCAAGGAATAAAATGGAAATGAAGCAAAAATTACTCCAAAAACATTCTTTAATATTTTCCCTGTATCAACACAAATTAGAAAAAGTTCTTACAGGAAATAAATACAATGAAATAAATACAATACCCAACCATACCTATTAGTGAAGAAAAAAGTCTATCCCTGATCCCAGCAATCATAACTTATTACTACCACCACCATTAAAGTCACTGTCAGGTCTATCCATGCTTTCTTCACAAAGATTCTTATTTGCAGAATTAATCTGCAAATCCTCTCACCCAGACCTGCATTTAAATTTGAATAACATTAGGGACAGCCAACCTGCTTGCATAGTTAACAGCCCACCAGCCAGACGTACCCTCCTGGAGGCAAATTAGTACCCTAGAGCTACACAGGAATGAATGCGGACCACGATGTTAAAAAGAAAAATAAACAAGGAATGAAGGACTTCTGACCAGAGACAATCATGACATCTTGAAGCAACAAAAAAAAAAAATCTTTCTGAAGGGCATTAACCAGGGTGGAGACAGAGGTCAGTATAGAAAGGTTTGGCTTTGAGAAGTGAAACCATGTTAAATTTCAGTGGAGCAAAATCAAGGACAAAGCAGACCAAGCTGACAGCTTAATAGGACCTTTGAGCATGACAGTTGACTAAACTTTGTTCCACACAACGCTATAATTTCATGTTTCATACTCTTGTTAGTGAAGCAATTTCATAACAGGATGACTACAAGGCTGTTTTCACTGGCCCCCTTGGCCATCTGTGATGGCCAGTTCTCACCAGACATCTTCTGCTGGACCACTGCACAGGCAAGCAACTAGAACACTCCTGAGGAACAAAACCAAAAACATCAGCACCACTTTCTTCCTTGTGTAGCAAGATCCGAGCTTTTTTGGGAGATGAAATACAGCTACTTGCTAAGGAAAAGCCCAGGCAGACAACATATATCCTTTCAGAGCAGCTTTTCCCATTACTCATCTGGCAGCAGGAAGAGGAGAGTAAACCCAAGCAGATGATAAAGTTAATCTTACAGTGCTGTTGAGCAAAAGGTGTCTCAGGGAAAACAGCTGGAGAAGAGTATCTGGACAAGCTTTGCCATACAGACATTACTCCTAGGTTTTACTTGTAAAGGAAAAAGTAAAGAAAATATACAAGCTGATTTTTCAAGACTTGAACTGTCTGACTGCAGTTTAAACCAATTTGAGAGTAGGTACAACTCTGAGTTCACCATCTGACCCTGCAACATGATACCCAAACTGAGCAAACAGTTTGAAGTTCACTTCAGATTTCTTCATTTTGAGGATTACGATGAAGCATTTCCTGAGATGTCACGCTTTAAACAGCTAATGGCATGTGACAACCAAGTGCTTTTACATTTTACATCTAAAGTTGGAAACACTTGGCCTCTCCCCCAAGCAGAGAAATATGTAGCAGCCCCAAGAGCTTGCTTGAAATCTGGGGCCTCACCAGCCTCCTTTTACTTTAGCAGGCGCTGGATCACCAGGAGCTCTCTCATTGCAAGTGGAAAAATCTTCTTTGCAAATGTCTCTCAGTGAGGGCCATGGCACTGGAGGGGCAGAGAGACACTGACTGCCCACAGCACAGTTCCACATGGACCTGGGCCACTCCAGCCTCCCAAAACAGCTCCTTTATGCCTTTGCCCATTTCTGAGCTACTATAACCAAGAATCACACTTAATTGTTCCATCATACAAAAAAGAGGCATCACAACACATACAAAGCACCAGGACTCAGCTGCTGACTAACCCATGCCCCAACACTGCCTCTCGGTTTTGCTGAAAACACCAGAGCCAAACTATATTCAAGCAAAGTTTGAAAATTGGGATGCTTGCTATTAAGCTTCAAGTTTCCTTCTGCCGTAGAAATGCTGCTTCAGCTGAATTTGGTGGAATTACAGGAGCTGATTAGGTTAACCACTGACTGTGTTTCCTGGAGGGCATCTGAGAACATGGCCTGACCCAAATTATTTAATCTTGATCCAGATTCGAACCATTTAATTTTAAGCTCTACATATCTCCAGGAAACAAAAAAGGTAATACAAACTTCAGAGCAGGTTTTAAATTCGAGAGGGAGCAAGGCTCAGGCCACAAACACAATTGCTCCCAGCCATCCAGGGCAGAAACAAAGCCTTGCTGCTCCTGCTCCCAGTGGAAAACTTTGCCAGAGGTAGTGGAGGGAGGCAGCTGGGCACAGGCTGGCTGTGCTGCAGAATGCTTTGGTGGCAGCCAGGCCTTGAGCTTCAGGACCCAAGGGAAATCTCTGGCCAAAGGAGAGAAGAGGGGTGAAGGAGCTGAGCAGACTCAATAATCACTCCCCAGGATGTGAACTCCCAACCTTTGTGCCCAGGAGAGGGACCAGACTGAGGGTCCCTGCCCTGTCCCATATTATTTATACCCAGTCAAATATAAAAATTGACTCCCCAGATTCAACCACAAGCTCCAGCCCAGCCCCAAGACATTTCCCAATAAAAGCATCATTAAAAGAGCTCCAATTACTTTGGTTTGGGATGTTATTTGTCAGACTGAAGGCAGCCAGCCACACAGTGTCAATAATAATGAACTTATTAGCCTAGAAAGGATAAAATATTGATCGACTTGCCACTTGCTTACACCTTTCAACAGCTTGCTCAGTAACAGCATCAGATGAAACTACTTCAACCTTTGCACAAAGGGATTTTTAAACAGCACAGGAAGCGTGCAAGAGCTCTCCTGAACTGCACAATGCAGCAGCATGCAAAACCATGTACTGCATCTCCTCAGGCATTCAGCGAGGCAGCAGAAGCTGCAAGCTGTGCTAGCAGGCACCTCACACCTAATCAGCCCAGGGGGAAGCAACATTTGTTAATTCAGGCCAAACAGCCCTGTACCTTAGCTGTAAACACAGGGATGCATTCACAGATGTTGGGAAGTTGAAAAAAACATCTGAAACATCATGCCATACACCTTAAAAACTGAATTCTTAATTTATCTCAGGAGTCAGTCCAGCCTCAGAGTTTTTGTTATATTTACTACCAACAACACACAAGAAAGCCCCATTTAAAGTGTAACAGTGGGGACAGCACGAGCTCACCAGCACTGCAGAAAAAGGCTGAATGGGATGCTACAGCAAGCTCTGGACACCCCTTCTGCTGCACCCCCAGCCAGAGGGTAACATTTACAACGTCTGGCTGAAGCCAGAACAGCAGAGGGTTCACCCAGGCAGCAGAGCCCCATTCCAGCCTCCCCTTCCTGACAGGAGCCAAAGGATCCCCAAACTGAGTGCCTGCACCGAGGCCCCTCTGCTCCAGTGCCATTACAGGCTGCTTTTCATTATACCCAGGGCAACACGACATAAATCCTGAATACACTGACCCTATTTCAGTAAGGGACAGTAATTTTCAGTCTTCCCTCCATGGTCTCCAACCTCAGCTGAGCAATTCTGAAAGAGCCATGTCCTGGTGAAGCAGCCAAGCCCTCTCCCATACACTCCTGACCTACAGATATGCTTAATATGTTAATTTTTGTTTTGCTTTCAGAACAAAACCTGCCTTTTAAATAAAATTTTAACAGATTCTAAACCAGAAACACTGCACTCCCCTGAGGCATTAAAAAATGCAAACTGAAGACTTCCCATGTGTCGGGGTTATTACTTATTTCCTTCTAAAAACAGAAGAAGTGTTGCAACAGTTGTAATGCTCCAGCTCACTAGGCCAAGAAGATGTTTTCTTTCTGCACACTCATTAACCATAGTGTGGAACTCAATAACTGTTCTAATTTCCTACCTTAAATGTTTTTCTTCCCCCCAGTTTTCATTTTATGCTTCACATTTACATAGGACTACACTCCACCACTTACCTTGAGAATCTAGTTGCTGTCAAACACAATAAAAGAAAAGGAAAGTGTCTGGAATCACAGAAGCTTTAGTGTTGAAAATTTTAATTTAATTTCTAGAAATGAATTTAAGCACTCAAAGCTTTCTTTGTCAGCCACAGATGAGAAATTGATAGGCTTTGAAGGCAAGCAAATGTTTTTTTTTAGTCGAATCTCTGGAGTAAATATTTATGTTAGATATAATAACAGATGTTATTTCATACCCCAAATTAAACACCAGCTAGTTATTAAATCTGGTGCAATGCCATGAAACTCTCGGGCACAGTTGCCCACAGTAGGGGCAATGTAATGAGGCTGAGCTCCAGGATGGTTCCTGAGCCTCAGCTCCAAACCCAGAGCCTCAGCCAAGCTGCTGCCATGGCCTCAGGAGTCCTTGGTTGAGCCCAGCTCAGACAGATCTGCTCTGTGGACAGGGAGCAATTTCCTATCCACACCATTGCTGCTGCTTTTGCAAAATGCTCTTTCCTTCAAAACATTGGTTTGTGTCTGGTTTGCAAGGACACAGAGCCTGTGAAAGAGAGGAGAGGGCCCAGCATGGGAAAGGGGGAGGGACAGGACCCTCCATGTTCTGAGTGGCCCAGCAGCTTGCCCAGCTCAAAGACACTGGATTTTGTGGGGGTGACACCATCTGTCTGTGAGCACACCTGCCTGTGCTCTTTGAAACCTTCAAGGTGCAAAAGACACAGCACGTTGGATTTAGTTTCTAAGAAGATAACAGAATTTACACACCTGAGGCACAACAGAGGCAGACCCTGCATGGTGCCAAACCATCCTAATCCAGCCTGGCCAGGTGACACCAATGGTGCAGGTCCAGCAGCACAGGCTGCCAAGAGCCAGCTCTGTGCTCTGAGGGGCTCCAGCAGAGACCCCCGGGGCAGGGCTGGGGCTGCTCTGGAGCACAGGCACAGCACCAGCTCCACCAGCACACTGACACCCTGCAGGAGGTGAGAGGGCAGGAACAGATTTCAGTGGTAGCTTTTTTCCCTCTATCTTATTTGGCTAATTGCACAATCACAAGAAGGCTTCAAAGCATGCCACAGAGTGGGATAATGACACTTCATGGGTGAAAAGGCCTTTCATTTCTCCTTTTCCTCTAATAACCACTGATGACAAGCCATTATCTTACCATCTTGCCTGCCTTGTTGTGTCTTAATGCACATATTTAACAAGCTTACTTAGGACTGTAGCACAAGGGATGCCTAATAAGGAAAGAACATTAATTTTGAAAGTTCCACTTTATCTCTTATTACTGCAATATTTTGCCTGCTGCCTTGGCAGGGCATGAGGGCTGTAAAGCAGCAGGGCTGGGTAGTGGGACTCCTTTACTCCACGCAGAGCTGCTTCACTGTATGTAATTACAACACTGGTTTGGATAAGGCACTTGTAAATCATTCCAAAATGGCAGAAAGGAAAGGAAAAGTTTGGCTGTGACAGCCAAAGCAGCAGAGGGAACGGATAAAGAAAACATTCTTGGAAATCATTTGTGCCCATAGCACAACGCAAACACCCAGGCTGGTGAATGGAGCTGGGGCACATTTCCTAACTGGTACCCTGGTGGCCAGCAAGCCTGGAAACACAGAGAAGTTGACAGCAATCACTCAGCACACAGTAACTCCTTGGCCCAAGCTTATAGCTGTCCATGAGCAGTCCCACTGAACCTCAAGGTAACAACACATGTTCAAAATCAGGACAGATTTCAAACACAACTTAATAAGAGAGAATTGCAGTATCCATCTGTCCTGTCCAAACTGGAGGGTGAGCAGCAGCCTTGCTGCAGTTCCTGCTGGAAAGGATCATGAAACCCCACCAGTAGTTACACTGCAGTGTACAGTCAGCCAGACAAGTCATTTAAGCAAGCAGTGCTCACATCCTAAAGTGCCATCAAGCTGGGAGAATTTTCCAGCAAGATGATGCAATTCCAAAGGTACATTAGATCACAGATTCCCCTGATGCAAAAAAAGACATGTTCATACTATTGGCAGAGCATCATAATATTTTCCTCTGTTCATCAGGATAATAAAACAGAGTAAAGCTTCTCAAACACAAAATTAAGCCAGAATTTGAGCAAAAAGGGGATAGGAATAGTGCTGCATCTCACTAACTATCTATCAATGAAGAATACAAGCATATATTTTCAAAGGAAAGACACATCCATAGTATGCTAAATACAATAAGTATTAATTAAATAATTATTAACAATCAAAATCTAATTTCTTTCTGTCACTTTCTGATATCTTAACTAAAGGCATATTTGCAATACTATTATAACGAGTTACAGTTCAAGCAATAGAGCTGCTTGCAATAATTCAGAAACATGTACACTTTCATATGAATATATCATGCCTAACTAATGAGATTGCTCATTTCATAACTTCAGTTCCATTTTTATTATTTCATAAAACTGGAAGTCCTTATCCATTTTATGAAAAACACCTTTGTGAAATTCATTAAATAAGCATAAAAAATTCATTAAACAAGTGAATTGCATTCATGGCTGCTTTGATGCAAATGCCCTTTAAGCAATGTAAAACTCCATATTGATTTAACCTTTCATGTTCTGATATTTCCATGTGGAGATATATATATAAATATATATATATAAAAATCTTTATTCAAGGAATGAAATTAAGTGCTGATCCCTTGATCTCCAGCCAGGGTGAGGTAGATTGGTCAATTTGAATAGTCATTGCTGATCAGCAAACAGCTGAGTTTGTATTAAAACATAGCAGTGGTATTTCTGTGTGTCTTTGCTGGCAAAAAAATGCACATATAATATATTGGGCCAAATCAATATGATGCCTGAAATTTCCTCAGTAGCAGAAAGTCAGCCCAATATTGGCTAAGTCCTGTGGGACTAGTTATAACAAGCTCATGCTGGTGAGGCAAAAGGTGGATGAGCTGAGTACCTGGCGAGCTGCTCGTCCTCGTTGCCACTGGAAGCTGCTGCAGACAGGGCAGGCAGCAAGCCAAGGTCTGCTGAGCCTAACCTGGGCACGGGGTACATGGGGGACCTGCCAAACCAAGGGAGCAACTCTGCTTTCTTGGGGTCACTCTCTGTCCCTGCAGTGGTTTCAACAGTCACTTGTCTCACTAACTTTAAACTCCACTAAAACAACCATCTTTTCCCTAGTTAAGGCAGTGTGAAGAGTGAAGAAATCACTGAATCTCTTATCCAAGAGCCATTCTCTGCTCAGTGTTTCCAGTGCATTGGACAATAGAGAGGATAACAGGACAGTGCCCCTGTGAATACATCTGCTACTGAAGATGTGCTTCTGATTAGACTCAGAACTGCTGTGGAACAATATACTTTTACTCCTCCAGTCACCCAAAAATTCCTGTTGATGAGCAGCAATCGTTTCCTCAATATGGCAGTCAAACTGCAGCAACCTATGAGCTACCCAGTGCATTCCAAAACAACCAGCCAGAGCTGAGGTTCATGCTGGCTCTCAGCAGTGTGAGGCAGTGTCCTCTCATCCTGCCACAACCCCATTCTGGCAGGTGCTGAGCTGCAGGGCACCATGCACACCTGCCCCTGAGGCTGTCCGCACTCCCAGGAGGGCACTGACTGCAGCAGGGTCCCAAAATCCCTCCCCACTGAGCCAGGCCTGAGGTGTGACTGTGTGAGATGGGCAGGGCCACTCACTGCTGGGCTGGTCCTTTCTGCTGTGCTTCATATCCACGAGGTTCCACGAAGAGAACTTAATCAAACAGTGCTGACATGGAGGGGAGGGTAACAAAGCACCATCACAGCTTCCCAAGGTCCCCATTGCAGTGATGCCACTCCTGAACCCTGCAAATGGCACTCAATGCCATGGTTTAGCTGAGGTGTTAGGGCATGGGCTAGACTCCATGATCTTTAAGGTCTCTTCCAACCTAGGCATTCTGTGAATCACCTCCTACAGCCCTTTCATGCCTCATTTTCCTTCCCAGGTGCCTCTCCTGCACACTTCCTTTTCCCTCAGCTCATTTTTCTCCAGCAAACTGAGCCAGAAACAACCCCTATTTCTATTTCTAACCATTTAAATTATAAACAATAATTTTTACACACCAAAACAGGTCTTTAATTCTCATATTTCCCTCCAAAGTACACCCAGACATCCTTATTCTCAGTAAGCTGAGCCAAACAAAACAAATCAAATCTCTAGGCCAAGCTTTCCAAGGAGTTAAAAATAAGCCCCAGAGCATTAAAATAAACTTCAAAAAGAACAAAAAAAAAAAAATCAGAAAACATTTTTAAAGCATCATCATTTTTAAAACTCCCCAATTCTTAACCAATGTCCCAGAAGCTGCTGTTGCAAAAAGAAAAAAAAAAGTTATGACTTTTTTCCGCAAAGAAAAAAGAAATCACATTGAAAATGAGCTTTGTAATAAAGAAGTTTCAGCCTTAAATCACAAAATTGCATAATCCAGCACAGCATAAAGCTCCTTCCACTTCTATCATCACAACAGTGAACAAAGAGAAATAAAAACATCCTCACTTCCCACTTTTGTACTTCCCAAACCTCTGACACTCACTGCTCCTCAGCTGGCTACCTCTGCACCAAAGGGCATCCATCTGCCACTGAACAAGCCCAAAACAGCATTTGAAGCCATTTAACTTCATTATTATTAGGTTTTAGTTCCGACCTCCCTTGGCACCATTGGCCAACAAGAAGACCTCCAGGTATCCTGCAGATTTTTAAGCATTGACAAGACTTACAAGGGCACATTTCCACCTGCAGCAAGATTTACAACCGGCTTTGTAATAATTAAAAGAGGAAAAAAAAAAGGGGGGAGATAAAAACCTTGGGAGCTTTTTTCACAATTATTAATTTAACAGACAAGCTACGTTTTATTGGTAGCTCCAATAGTAAATTTGCCTTCCCTACATACTGCTGCTGATGCCTAAAATAAGATATGCAAGAAGAGAATCTCATGCCTAAGGCATTTTTAAGATAATCCACAACAATTCAAGCAAGAGCTCTTCAGCAGAGCCCCACCCTGCAAGGGCTGCCCCCTTTCTGAGCCCTTCTGGCTCAGAGAAGGAGCTCAGCATTTCTGCACACGTGCTGCCATCAGCCTTCCCACTCAGGCATAAACTCACACAAGTGTCAGTACTGCAGGTTTAGTCAGAAACTAGGTTTTAATTGAAGAGAATAATTGGCCTGACAGCACCAGGACTTAAAATTTGACTGTCTGAATGCTGTTGGAAATAGAGGAATAGACTACAGAGAGCCTATAGCACAAACAGCTCATTCACCTGGAGCAAGATGAACTGGCAGGGATGCAAAATTGCTTCTGTATATTTTAGAAAAAAGCATTATCCTTAAATTTTGCAGGTGAACGAGCAGATCTAAAGTGCCTCAAGGTCAGTGTGACAATTCCAGCTGCAAGACTGCCCAGGATCTTCCAAGAGCTCTGACCTGTGCAGTCACCACGCTGAAATATCACACCTTGGTCAAGAGGTGCTGCCAGCAACCCTCCCTCCTGACACACAGCTCCAACCCAAGTGCACAGTCCCAGCTCAGCTGTCCTTGGAGAAGTTATTGCAGCTGCAGTAACCAGGGTGCTGTTAATCTGCAAACAGGGCTTTCTGCAGCCCTTCCCTTGCATTTTAATCAGTTTCACTTGAGAAAAAAAAAAAAAAGTCTGTTTGTTTTAGCTAGGCTAACTAATCAGTGATGTGTTTGGCTAGAAACCTGTTATGTTTTTCTACTTTATCATGTTGCTATTTTCAAAAGCTAGTTAAATTATTTACGCTACACTTCATATATTGTGTAAAACACTTGCCTTGACACGAACAGCAGCAACTGCAAAGCCAGTTTCCTTGAGCCAGTGCAGAATAAGAGTGCTGTGCTTTGCAGGGAATGACCCATTCAGAGTTTCAATTTCATCCTTCCTCCCTCCCCCAGCAAAAAAAAAAAAAAAATATATATATATATATAAATAAAAAATAAATTGGCTTCAAAGTCTCAAACAGCAATGTTAATTTAATTCTGAAGAATATTACAAAACACAGAGTATAAAAGGAATAAGCTGTGCATTAGCTCAGTGTAAGAGCCTACCTACATCTAAAATTCACTGTGAATGATAAATTGCTTTCAGCCAATAACACCCAACATTATTTTAAAATGTATATTATAGAACATGTACTTCAAGAGGCTCTGTGAATATTTTATTATATCATCCCAATCATTTAGACTGTGTGATATACATCTCATTGTAGTTGCACTCCCTTTTAAGGTACAGTTTGATTTCCTCCCTGTCTTTTTATTTATTTAAATCACAACCGAGTTGAATTACCATTCCTTTGCTCATCAGCAACCAAATTGGGCAGAGTTAAGACACCCTGAAAACTTGGGAAGTACTTCTGTGGCTGGAAAAACAAACCTCCTCAGGTATCTCAGAAGCCTGAAATCACACTCTAGTGTCCAAGGGAGCACCCTGGTGTTTTGAAGTAGCACCCAGCAGCATTTAAGGAAAACACAATTTTTTTAAACATGAGTGTTGCAGCAGAATGGGGTTCCTACAGCTCTGCTGCTGCAAAGGCTAACACCTATTTTTCTGAGATCCACTATGGACACCTTGGCACACAGCAAGCCATTTCTGATGATTTCACCTGGCAGAAAATCAGCAGCCACCTCGACAAAGCGGAGTGGATTTTCAGTGCCATCTCCCTTTCCACTGCCCCCAGCTGGCTCTGGCATCCCCCACCAAAGCAAGGGCTGCCCACGGTGACACGGGCAAGACACCACACACATTCCAGGCAATGGACATCTCCAGCAGATCCAGTGGTGCCTTCCTGGCATGCCAGCAGAAAATACCAGGGGGCTGTGCAGACACACTGCCACAAAGCTGGTGCCTAAGGAGTTCACAGCTCCATTTCCCTTCTCTGTATTTTGGTATATGGAAAACAATAACTTGCACATAAAGTAGAACAAGGGTCACAGGCTGGGGAAGGAGATTATAAACAAAGTCATTGGGTATAATATTACTACACTTTCCACATTGATCAGTAAGCTCACAAGCTGCTAAGTGCCTTATTGTATATGATTATTAAAATTCAGTTAGGAGGCATTTTACTGAATCAGGTCAGGGCTGAGTGATCCCACCCAGTTCAAACCTTGATATTGCATAGGTCTTGTGAATTGAGTCATAGATATCATGAAACATTACAAGTCAAATCAATATTTTATAGCCTTTGCACAGACCATGAGTCTGAAACTCTATCAGCATGGTGTTCTGAACAGAAGGATTTGCAGGAGCTAAAATAATTTACACTAATAAGGCACTGACCCATGCAGTCCTTAATGATCATTTAGCTTTGGCGATACATCTTAACCACTACTGAGCTGCTTGGGAGTTGTGGGGTTTTTTTTCAGCAGAAAACTCCTACATCAGATTAAGAACATAAGCAGTAACCCAACCACAAGGCTCAGTTATGTTTCATGTAAATTCATTCCTATTATATAAACTGCTAAATTAAGAAATGAGGTATTTAAAACAAAGAGGTTAAAACACAGCCACAGAGACACAAACAAACATCACAGAAATCCTTAATTCCATTTCTTGCCTTGTTTGCTTATTGAAGTGCCATATGTTTCTGCAAGTGCTATGAAAATATCATAAGATCATAATTATATGGTTCGTTGAATTATAGAGCAAAGAAGCCACTTATTTACATTTTAATATGAACAGTAGTAATTGAAATGTCACATGCTTCTCTGTTCTTGACTCCAGAAAAATATTTATCTACCAACAGCTTGATGTGCTTTCAACAACAGCCTGGATTCATGAAAGGGATTGTTACTCACATCACTCTCTGCTTTTATTTATTTCTCCCTTATGAGTTACAAACTCAAATGGGGGCTCCTGAAGTCCGCAGGCACTGACGTAGCCATGAAGACATTGTGATGGAAACAGGTACTGAGGATTGTTGCTAAGTTGGTGTTCAATAATTCTTTGACCTGTCAATATGTGAATCCCTGCAACAGCTTTAGGAATTCAATTTTAAATTGACCTCATTGAACTGATGCAAAAAAACAACTGCAGATGTATTTAAACTGATTAGCTCTTGTTAAAGTCCAATAGTGAGCACACCCAAGTCAAGCTGATGTTGAGCACACACACAGAGGGTTACAAGATTAAAATTAAAATTGCAATACTTGAACCCAGTGTGGTCACTGCAGCCCTGTACACATTCTACCGTGTCAAGCATACTTATGAGACCTAAATCTTGATCCTTCTTACAACACTACCAGTGTCAGCAGAAACAGGTTCCATTCTTCTAAGCAAGCTGGAAAGAGGAGCAAAGGCCCAAACCAGAGGAAAGCAATTCACCATGAAGAGCACATCACTCAGACCCACACAGCAGAGAGCAGCCAGCCCCAGGAAGGCAGAAGCCAACACCACCAGGTATTTTATTTTTGTTACATAGTCATAATTCTCATCATGCAATGACTGACATTTGGGTCATTCTTTTGCTCATCTTTCTCCAGGAGGGCTCGTTCACTGCCCTGCCTGAGAAGTCCAGAGATTTTAGCAGCTCTGTTTAATAGCCACACACTCTACCCCCAAGTTAATGGTAAAGCTTTCCCTTAACAGAAGCAGTTTTAGGCTAATACTAAACCAATGAATCCAAGTCACCTGCTCTGGTCCCTTCTACCTGTCTCTAAACATTCTTTGTCTTCTAGTTTAATAATTAAATGTACCAATATCTTCATTGAAAGCTCTGAAAATAAACAAACTAGGCTGACTGGAGTTTAGTGAGGGCAGGTAACATTTGCAGGGAAGCACTCAGGAGATGTGACTGCTCCCAGATTTATTTTTTTTTTCCTCAACTTGTATCAAACACTAACAGAACTCTTCAAAGTCATCAAAAACCAGCAGAGCCACCACTGCTGGGGCTCCAGGAACACTGCAACCCTGGTCATTAGTGACCAAGTCTGGCTTATGAAGGCTACTGGGGTTTAAGTTTCCTGTATTTCCTTGATGCCAAAGATCTGCCAGATGTCTCTCACTGTTACCCCTCATTCCCTAAGCTGCCATAAAACAGCTGCACTTCATCACTTTGCCACACCAGATAGGCTTGAAGGACAAATATGGGGCAAGTTAATGGCAAAAAGGAGTACAAGGGCAGACTACACTGATGCTATCCTAAAAGATAAACAAACATCCTTGGGCAGAGCAGGAACATTCTTCCCACACCAGTTTAAAGCATTCCCTGTGGAGCTCACTCTCTATGTCTACAAGCAACATGGGTTTTTACTAGCTTTGAACACTGCTTCCACACATGTGCCTATTAATACTAGAGACTGATTGTGTACAGTCTGTATGTGGCATTTAGCTATTTATAAAGGAATTAATCTGACACTAAACACTACTGATATTGTTTTCTTCCTATTATGGTGTTTTTTTTTTCAAGGGTTTAACTTCACTTGCTACTGTCCAGGGCTTTTTTAGCACACACGACCAAATCAAAGGCAGAGAGATAATAAAAAGGCACTGCAGCCATGGTGCTACCCAGCCCCAAAATGGAACCTGGGAGAGCAACACACATCACCCTGCCCAGTTGTCTGCAAACAAGAGCCACCTGGCCAGAGAGGTGGGGGCAGATGGAAACAGGCTGTTTCCCACCTGCTTCCCAGCTGCAATGCCCAGGGCCCCTTGCAGGTCACTGTGCAGCCCTGCCTGGCACAGCACACAAGGGAGGCCATCAGCCATCCCCACAGCAAAACCCCAAAACAGGCTACCCAGCAGAAGGAGGATGGATAAACACTTAGGTTCAACAGAAAAGTACAGGTAAAACAATCTATAGGGAAACTTTTACTCACTGATAAAAGACACAGAAAGCAATGAGGACAAGCAAGCCAGGCAAGGACCTCATAATAAGGCAATTCCAGCACTGCTGACTGCCCACTGCACATTTGCTCAGGCTTTTGCTAGCTCTGCATAATCAAAGAGGCACTGAGAGCTGATGCATGAGGAACAAACCAAGCAGAGGAACAAGTCTTTGTCCATCTTTCAGGGTTCAGCCTTTGGGAGTCTGAGCTGTAATGTGTAATTGGAACTTTGGAGAAGCAGCACTGCCCACAGTCACCCCACTGCCCCAGCCAGGTGTCCAGGCAGACCCAGCACCCACTGCATCAGGATTTGGTACCACTAATTCACCTTTCACTCCCAACAGCAGCCAGAGAAAGATACACAAATATCTCCTCCACCACTACAGACCTCAGTTCTAAAATCCACATTATTTATAATACTTGATTCAAAGCATATACCTGAGGTTTTTTCCCAATTAGGAGACTGGCCACTGACCCTTCTGCTTCACACCTTTCCTTTTCTTCCATTCAGAGGACATTTGAAGTGACAATCTCTACCTGAGAGATGGGCACAACCATGGAACCCAAATTCCATTTTCAAAAGTAACGTAGGCCTCTGGCATACAAGTCAGAATGGACTATCAGCAAACCTCATGCCCTTAAATCACTCATGGAATGAAGTCATGCCCACAACTGGCTTCCTGAAAAAAAAATGTTTAAAAAAAGAAAAGTTGTTATCTTTAAAATTTCACTGCTCATAATTACTTCCTAGTAGTAATAATGGCACCTTCTCATTGTGAAAGTCTATCAGTGAAGACATGTACCCTTTTATGAGTTAAACTGATTGGAATAACTTTTAAACAATTACTCAACTCCTCTGAAATTTCTTTCAAGGGATTGAAGATTTTTCTTGTATCAAATTATCTGGATTTCTCATGGATTATGCATTTTTCAAAAACTCACTCATTACAGATTAAAGAGAGAAAGGGAAGTTAGAAAGGACACAATAGAAAAAAAATATCAGTAAAGAAAAATATTTTAAATATTAATGACCAAAGGGGAAATGGAAACACATTAAAGGCAAATGTGAGAGCTTTTAAATATGTTATTAAAATTGATTTATAAATGAGACTCTTCTTTAACCACGTGCTTTAGCCTTCACTACTTATTTCCTTCTGCTATCTCTCCAAGCATTGGTGCCACCACTCAAAACTTATGGCATTAAGGAAAGACATCCACAAAATAGTTGGGCTGGCAACAACTATGGGCTGCTCAAACTGGAAGATGTCATTCTATTAACAATCTCAGAATGAGATGAGCAATTGGGAACTTGCAGAACATCTGTTCCAGGTGAGCCTGGGATGCAGCAGGGGCTGCCCTGCCCACCCCACTGTGGTGGCCCAGAGCCACCCCATGGACAGTGGGCAGGCAGGAGCGAGAAAGGAGGGACTGGTCAGTGCACAAATGCAGACACTAATTATTTACAAGGACAGAAAAAGACTTTGGCCATTTCTGACCCCCTTCTCCCTCTGCAGGGAAGGATATGATATCCATCACTGCTCACCAGCCCCGGACAGGCTCCGAGAGCTGAGCCAGCACAGGGCAAACCAAATCAGCATTTCCACAGAAAAGTGTCTGCAGGTGGGCGCTGAAGGACTGGAGAAGCCTGTCCTGAGCAGCCTGGCTGTGAACCCACACAGCAAACAGCATGCTGCCAGCCCCTCCTTCCCTCCACACCAGACCCCAAATCCACATAAATCACCCAGGAGCCTGCATTTTTGGGATGTATCTCCTGGAGTTTTCCAGCTTTGAAATGCTCTACAGGGCTGGGACAGGTGACTGCAGATCACTGCTGCTGGCACATCAGGGTCCAAGGCACTGCAGCTTTCAGGGTGCATCACACCAGCAGCAATGAGCAGCATCTGAAGCTGTGTGACTCCTGGGTCACCTCTTTATTAAAGCACAAAGCAGCAGAATGAGTATTGCCAAAACAGCCCGATGACCATAACCAAACTTGTGAAAATTATCCTTGAAAGGAACAAATTTTGTGCATGAATTTGTGTAAATGGACAGTATAAAAGTGCACATAACTGCACATGTTTAACAAATAGATACTCTTTATTAAATTTAAATTAAATATGAAAAATGTTTTCTCTTAAAGTTGCTATCTATCATAAACCACCAAAACATTATAGGCAAAGTCTCCAAACTGAAATATAAAACATCACTGAGAACCATAGATCTTGTATGTTGAATTTTGTGGTGAGAATGGTCCACAAAACTCATTCTGCATGTCCTCATAAGATTTTTTTTATAGCAGGTTATGAATCATCACATGATATCTTTAAATGGATGATCAATACTATATTTTCCCATAAAACGTTTGGTTTGAAATCCGATTTTAAGTGCATTAGAGTTTTTGTGCACTGAATTAGTAAGTGTCATAATAAATTGTCATCAAATATGAAAGAAATATAGCTTAGATTAATTGCCATATTTATTTATGAGTCTGTAAAATACATTGTGAAAGTCCTGGCACATTTTTGGGATACCAGCTTGAACTTTCAAGCAAGTTAAAAGCATTAAACGAGACTGGAAGTAGATTTATTATTAGAATGTTTTTAATTGCAGTTTCAACCAGACACAGGTATTAGAATGGCTGTGCCCTTAATGGCCATCTCATGTGTTTTTTCTTTAAAAATGATATACTTTCCATATTTTTATTGATTTCATAAGATTTATTGTAGATTAGTGCTGCTTGTGTGTGAAATTGCAAGTGGTCCCAGCTTCCCCAGAGTAGAAGGCTGCAGCTGGCCCATTGCTGGAGCCACTCCTCCCCAAAGCCCACAGCCCTCAGCACAGCCTGAAATACTGCTGAAGGACCAGAGAAAAACCTGCAGTACCTGAAACAGACTGGCAGAAAAGTCCTCAGTGAACTACGGGGTCACATCTTTATTAAAGGACAAAACAGCAGAATGAGTATTGCCAAAACAGCCCGATGAACATAACCAAACTTGTGAAAATTAGAGGGTCCTGTTCTGCACTCATTTCTACAAATGCAAAATGGACTTAATTCAGAGAGGATTTGGAGGGGGAGCCCAGCTGAGCCCTTTCCTCAGATGTTAACTAATGAAGAGGCTCAACAGATTTGATGGGGTGGAACTGTCTTGGGTTAAGTATCTTCTGGGTTTGGAACAAGTTATAAGCTCTTTATGTTTCTAACATAGTGTTTGTACAACAAACACAACTGGAGTTTTGTGAATTACAAATGAAAGTAAACGTGGAAGCAGTTCTGATATTCACATTTAACAGTGCACAGAAGTTGGTGAAGAATACCAACTTCTTGGAAGAGAAGGCACAGTTGCACATAGCCAGCATACTAATTTTAAAATAAACCCTGAAAACTACAGCAAGGCAGAGTAGGTAATGGAATAAAACTGCCTTTCACTACCACAGGACAAAAATGACAAACTATACCTAAGGTGATGTTAAATTAAAAACTACAGTTTAGCAGCTGCATGACTCCTTCACATGACTCCTTCACATGACTCCTTCACACCAACTACACACGAGTTGATGCAAAGGCCATGAGAGCACAGACACAGCTGGGTGGTTAATGCTGAACCCTGCTCATGATCTGCCAGACCAGCAATCTCTTCATCACCAAAAAAAAAATAATTATTTATTTTATTGATTTTATTGGAAAATGAATCCACAGAGGAGTCAGACTGAATGAGAGCTGCCCTAAGTCTCCTGGCATAAATTAACCCACACTTCAGCAAAGCATAAACAAGTTCTCAGAGGTGAAGTTCTCAAAGGTTTTGTGTAGATGTATCTTCACCAGATGAATCTGTACTTTACAGAATAAGCTACAGATAACCTGAAGAAAGCCAGTACAGAAGTGCTTGACTACACAGATGTAGAGCACTCTTTACAAAATAGGTGTTTTCTCATCAGCAAAGTATGTTTTCACAAGTTGGGGTGATCACAAGTTAGTGATGGCCCCAGATCCAAGGAAAATACCACCCTAAAGCCTGGGAAAGATTCATGTCCAGCTTCCACTTGGCTGCCACTGGGCACAGAATGGTTCAGAATAAAGCCCTGGGTTCTACCATCCTCCAACTCCAGTGACACTCAAACCCAACTGTCAGTTTTACAGCCATTTCCCAAAACTTAATCACAGCAAACACGGTGATAATCTGAGATTCAGCAAACCCATTGATCATTATGGAAGTGCTGCTGGGAGCCAGGTTGAGCTGCCAGTCCCTGGAGAAGAGGTAGGAGGGCAAGGTGGCAGAGCTCACTGTCACAAAAAGGAGCCCACACAGAAGTGGTGCTTAGGGACCCCTGTGAATATTATTACTTTTGTCTGTGTCTTTATTTCCAAAGGATATCTTAAATTGCTCTCATTTAGCCATCCATCTCAATGAGAGGGTTTGGAGAAGCAAAGCAAAGCCCGAGTCTTGTATTTCTCTCACTCTGCACGTACCAAAAGTGTGTAGCTTCTTAGATTAACGAGCTTACATACATAACTGCCCAGAAATTCACTGACAACTTTTTGGATGTCCCCTTCCAGAAGACAAGTATCCAAAGGCAAATTTATTCCCAATGTATTTCAAATGTGACAAAAACAAAATACCACTTTCAGGTTTAGCCTTCAGCCAACAGGGTACCAGCCATTACCTTGGCAATACCTCACCCCCTAAATCAGCTCTTGTCCCACACTTCACTGTGCCAGTTCTCGCCTCTCTGCTGAAGACAGTTCTATTTTCTGCTTGTATGTTAAGCAACTAAAATTTTTTATCTTCCATAAGATATTAATCTTTATATTGTCTCAATATATTTCTACCTCTCATGCAGAAATCAGTCTTGAAAATAGCCACTGAGATAAGGACAGTACCAGCAAGTTTCACAATAAGCCATCATATACACTATTTTAGTTTGTCAAAACAATTAGTGTTCATTTTGGCTTTATTCAGTTAAATCTGCAGTGACTGATCAGTATAAATTATGTATTAGGCTGCCCAGCTGTACTTGTTTATTCATGCATGGACTTGAAGAATTTTCATTTTCTCTGTACAAAAAAGAAACAGCCAAAAAATTCCCCTGTATTCTAAAATATAAAGACACTTTCTTCTCAGCCACATTTCTTCCCCATGTTTTTGAAGCTGCTTTCTTCTTCCCCTGGTTATTTCAATTAACCTATTATTTCATTTGCAGTTATCAGCAGCTGCATTTGCATCGGTGGGAAGCACATACTGTTACCTTCACCCTTTGCAATTACCTCCCGAGCAAAGCAGTATCAGAGCTGAACCAAATGATGTTGATTTTAAAAGCATCAAAAATCGTATTGTTGGCTGCATTTGAACTCCTGCCTCGCTTCAAGAAGAACTGCTTGCAGAAATGTTTACAGTTAAGCCTCGCAGTCCTCTCTTTCAAGAACAAAAGTTTGTGAATCAAGAGAGATCATTTTCCAGTTTTGCTCGTGTTTGTAGTCACACACTCCTCTCTAGGATGACTGGGTGAAGGGAATGCACATTGGGTGGGTGGGATGATATGCTTGTATGCAGGGAGAGAGATGACACAGATTTCGAGAAAGAAAGATCTGCAGTGACCATGTACAGCATCAGCTGTCTCTCCGAGACATGGTGTATGTGCAGAATGGAAATTGGGCTGGTGAAGCTGATTCCCTGCAATGAGAAAAATGGCAATTTGCATACTCCAACCCAAAGCTACCCTCTGCCAAGCCGGGTTCAGGAACTTGTTAACAGAAGGTTTATGCCAATATTTACAAATCACAGAAAGATGTTTTGGCAGCTTTGACATGCAGAGTATGGTCGCTCAGTGATGGACAGGCAGAGTGAATGGTGGCAGTGCTCAGAACACAAAGAGACAGAGTTTGTGTCCTCCTAAAGAGCTGGGGAGTACAGCAGAGCTTGTATTTGTTAATAGGAATGCCATTCACTCTCCCAGGTTTGTAAGGGCAATTAAAGGGGTCATCTGGATGGCTCTTGAGCATGTCTAGAAAAAACTGTGCTGCTGAAACATCTCCGTAGGGCAGAGTGCTGTGTGGAGAGAGCTAGGTTGGGAAAGGCCATTTCCCAAAGCTTAGCTCAGCCACAACATAGCTGACAGGCAACAGCATTGCTTTCATGTTGATTGTGCATGATAAAGATTGGGAAATGCAATGTTTGTATTGATCTGCATGATCTCTGTTATAAAAATGCTTTTTTGTACGGTGAATTCTGCCCCAGTTTTAGTGCTTCAGTAAGGACAAGAGCCCTGCATGCAACCTGCCAGCACAAACACACTGCCAGCGACAGCTCCTTTGGGTCTGAGCCGCAGGCAGGATGAGCACACAGCTACTCTTGTTGTTTCTTCCATCAAATAACATACAAAGTGTTCTAGTGAAAAGACTAAATTTTGCTGAATTAAGTGCTTTAGAACAAGTAGTTTTATTACTTTATAATTAGCATAATTTTCCCCATAGGGATTCCTGCAATTAAATAATTAGCAGTAATGTTACCCAAAGGTGTTCTTTAATGAATTTTAAGTTATTGCCCCTGTTAACGACAATTGACAAGGCTCGGGTTTACAGCGCTCCGTCTCGCCAGGCTGCGGGCGAAACAGAGCGCTGTGCAGCCGGCCCTGAGCTCCGGGCCCCTCCGCTCACCCCGGCGGGGCGGACGCGGCTCGGGCGCCCCGCTCCCCTCGCGTCGCTCCGGCCCCGCGGGCAGCGGCCCCGACCTTGGGGTGCGCCGGGGAGCGGCCCCCGGGCGGGCGCGCATCGCTCGCGGATCGGCAGCGCCACCCGTCGGGGAGCGGGGCGGAGCGGAGCGGCTCCGGCGGGGCGGGCACGGGCACGGACACGGGCAAGGCTGCCAGGGCTGCCCACCGGCTGGGCAGGACACGGCCCCGGCGTGTTCGGGACAAGCGCCGCCGGGCCGCCCTGGGACGCGTTTTTACTTGGTTTTCTTTTTCTTTATGAATTGCCACTGGCAGGGTGTCGCCCTGTCCGGCCCGGGAGCGCCTTGCAGCTCCAGGCTCTTGAGGGGGGAAATCCCGGTTTACCTCCCGGTGATCTCGCCTCAAAGGCAAATTCGCAATATGTAAGTCCCTGGTTAAACAAGGGCATTTCCATTTGTTAATTGATGCAATTACGCCGTGGCGGTAGCGGGCCGGCCGGGCTGCAGGCAACCATCCATCCATCACCGCCCCGCTGACCTGCCACCGCCCCGGCCCCCCGCTCCCGGAGGGACCATCACGGGGCTAAGGGGGAACAAGGGGCTCAGCACTCCTTAGAGAAGGGGCTCCGGGCTGCTCTGGGCCCGTGTTCTGTCCCGGCCCCGGCCCTGCCCAGGCACGCTGTGCGGGGCGAGCTCTGGCCCCGCTCCCGCGGCTCCGGGCCGCCGCGACGGGCAGCGACGCCGAGGCGGGGAGCACGGCTCAGCGGCTTCGGTGCAGAGCCGGGGCCGAGCTGTACAGCAGCGCCTGGCCCTGGGGATGGGCGCCAGGTCAGCGAGAAGGGCCAGGGGAGGCTGCGTCGGCCGGGCCGCCCTCGAAAGCTGCTGCCCCGGGCGCGCCGGCACCGCCGCTGCCACCGCGACCCCTGCCCGCGGGCCATAGCAGGGGGCACGCTGGGGCTGGCGGGTGCCGCGATGTCCCCACTTGATATTTATTCCCCCAGGACAAATTTTGATCGTGTTTAAAAATAAAAGGGAAAAAAAAAAAAAAGGACCAACCGCAAGGCACCCCCAGTGCCGCCTTTGACGTGCATCAGAGCACAAGACGGAACCGAGATGAAACAAGTGCCGGGAGCGGGCGCGGGGCGCTGCCGGCTCCTGCCCGCCGCCGCCGCTGCTGCCGGCAGGGCCGTGACGTCACCCCGCTCCTCGCCCACCGATGAACGCTAAAGACCTATAGAGCAGAAAATAATACAAGCAAGCTCCGTATCTTGCAAGCCCTACGTGATTTTTCCCCCCCTCTTTGAAAAAGCCCCCTTGCACTTAAACTCTCTATACATGTGGGGCGGCTTTTTTAACTCCCTCTATACAAACATATTTATTAAGAGCGATGGGAAGTGGGGGGTAGCCTATTTTGCCATACGTGGAAATGTGTGTGTGAGAAGGTGCATCTTGAAGCAGGGTTTAGTTACAATCGATCTTGGGGGGAAAATATTGCCTATGGTCCAAAAATAAGGAGCAACTATGTCCTTCTCTCAGTTCGGATACCCCTACAGCACCACTTCACAGGTAAGGCGAGTGAGCAGCACTCACTTTTGTTTAGATTCTGCTGCTGCTGTCCAGATGTCTTGTCCCCCCTCCTTTTTTTTCTTCCCTTTCCCTTACTTAGAATATTTTTTAAAAGGGCACATCTGGAGCCCTTTTTTAAAAAATGTGCGTGTGTGTTTATGTCTCGTTTGTGTTGTGTTAGGCTTAAACAAATAACTCGCAGTGTGCACAGCAAAGGCGTGTAGGAAACCGGTAATTCCCCCTCCTCCCCACCCTTCACCGTTCAGTTTTAAGTGCAACAAACAAATAAAAACATAAATCCCAGCTACGACCGCTCCCCGAGCCCGCGGAGCGGCCGCGCCGCGCCGGGCGCTGCCCCCGCCGCTCCGCTGCCGCCCGGGCACGGCGGAGGGGGCGCGGGCAGCGGGAACCGGCGCCCGGCGGGCTCGGGGTTTCACTCGCGTTTCTGCGGAACCGGGCTGTGCCGTTTCCTCCCTCCTTCCTCCACGGGTCGGTCCTTTTCCTGTGTTTTATTAGGATCTGTCGAGAGGTTTGTTGTTTTTTTTTTTTCCCCCATGCGATTTCCGAAGGACATCCCCCACTCACACCAAGGCACCCTGTATTAACTAAGTCGTAGCTTTATCGTACTTCGAGTCACGATTTATTTGGGTAGAATTATTTATACACGGTAATCACTGCAAGATGTGCCTCCCTCGCTTGGGAAGTTAGCTGTCCCCTTGAAGTTATTGAAATCAAATGCCTTCGATTGCGTTGGCTGACATATTTACTGCTGTGTCTATTGTCAAATTAACTGTAATCGCAACTTTTTGCCTTTAAATCAATGCAGATGGACCGAGCGGGGGCGGGAAGGATGGAGCCTTACGGATCTCATACCTTTTTCGAGAGCAATTATTTCCTTAAAGTTTTGCTTGCTTGATTAATCGTGCCCCCTTCCCAAGAGCTCCTGCTTCCCATCCGGTTTATTTCCCGGTTTCTATAATTAGTCGCTTCGGCCCGCGTTTCCTATCCCCCTCCTCACCGCCGCCCCCCCCTCCGCACACACACCCAGGCGCGCACACTCTCCTAAATTCCCCCCGATGGGGCTGCCTCGACAGTCACTCGGCGCCGTCCCGCTCTCTCCTCTCCGCAGTTCTTCGTGCCCGCCAGCCCCAGCACGACCTGCTGCGAGGCCGCCCCCCGCTCCGGGCCGGATGCCTCCTCGGCGCCGGCCGCCGCCTCCCTCTGCTGCGCCCCGTACGAGAGCCGGCTGCTGGCGCCCGGCCGCGCCGAGCTCAATGCCGCGCTGGGCATGTACAGCGCCCCGTACGCCGCCGGCCAGGGCTACGGCAACTACCTGCCCTACGGCGCCGAGCCCGCCGCGCTCTACACCGCGCTGGTGAGTGCCCGCCCGCCCGGCAGCGCTGCGGAGGGGAGGGGGTGCAACAGGCGGGAGAAACTTCGCGTTTCGCAGTGGGTACCGGGGCGGGGGACGGCCGAGGGATGTGGGACCGGGAGCGGCCCGTCGGGGGTGGGGGGCGCGAAGGGCTGCCGCGGGGAGCCGGGGCTGCGGGGCGCGGCGGGGCTCCCGTCCCGCCCGACGCCAGACGCTGCCGCTTCCCTTGCAGAACCCCCAGTATGAAATCAAAGACGGCGCCGGCACGCTGCACTCGGGAATCGCGCAGCCCGCTACCTACTACTCCTACGATCATTCCTTGGGGCAGTACCAGTACGACAGGTAAAACCCCTTTGATCAGCGCCCGGCAGCATTAGCATCCCCCTGCGAGGCGGCGGTCGACATCAAACGAGGGGGACGGGGGGGCTCCGACCTGACAAACGTTGTACAAAAGAAACGAGGCGCCCGGGAGCGGCAGACAGCGGAAACCAAAGTTGGGCGGCGATGTCAGGAGGGCAGGGGCAGGAAGGCAGATGGGCAGAGGCCACACCGGCCTGCGGCGCGGCTGGGCCGGGCCGGGGAGCCCTTACCTGAACTCCCGCCAGCCCCCCCTCCCTAATCATCTCCCAGCAGGTACGGGACGGTGGATTTCGGTGGTTCAGCCAGACGCAAAAATGCAACGCGAGAGACGACGAGTACTCTCAAGACCTGGCTGTACGAGCACCGCAAAAACCCCTACCCCACCAAAGGAGAGAAAATCATGCTGGCTATCATCACTAAAATGACCCTGACGCAAGTGTCCACTTGGTTTGCTAACGCCAGACGGAGGCTTAAGAAAGAAAACAAAATGACCTGGTCTCCCAAGAACAAAGCCGGGGAAGAGAGGAAAGAAGAAACCCCGAGGGAAGAGGATGAATACAGTGCGGAGGGTGAAGGCAGAGGTAGGCGGGAGAGGCAGACGGGCGCCTCCAAGTAGGCTCGAAGTGACGGCCGATTTCGAGCCCCCCCCCAACTTCCCCGCACCCGCACTAACGCCCTGCCGCCCCTTTTTTTTTTCTCCGTGTGTGTCCAAGTAGAGCAGAAGAGCTACAAGGAGGACAAGGACCTGCGGTTCAGCGACCTGGAGGACGAGGAGGAAGAGGAGGAGGAGGAGGAGGCGGGGAAGCCGGAGAAGGGCCGGACCAGCTCCCTGCAGGAAGCCCCCAGCCTGGGCGCGGCGCTGCCCGAGGCTCCGAGGAGCGACTGCAGCCTGCCCGGCCCCTTCCACGCCTTTCCTTGTGCCAAGGCCCCCGCCGCGGACTTCGCCCCCGCCTCCTTGGCCGGCCCGCCGCCGCCCTACGCGCCCGCGGAGAAGCCGCGCATCTGGTCGCTGGCGCGCACCGCCGGGGCCAGCGCGGCGCGCAGGGGCAGCCCCGAGGGCCGCGGCGCGGAGGGAGAGCAACCCCTGCCCGCCAAGGCCTTCCGGAGCTCCGCTTTCAACCTGCAGCCGCTCCCGCGAAGCTGCGCGTCCCACCGCGGCCTGGGGGAGCCGTGCCAGTTCGCGGCGGCGGGCGAAGGTACCCGCGGCGGCGGGGCCGCGGGGACGGGCGGGACCGCGGGCCGGGCCGGGACACAGGGCGCGGCGTGAGCCCGCCCGCGCAGTGACAGCCCCGGTGCCCGGCCGTGCCCAGGTGTCAGGTGCAGACGCCGAGGCTTCCCCGCTCGAGGCGAGCGGGCAGGGGAGGGAGGCGGGACCGGGCCGTGCCCACCGCGAGCCGCTTGTGTCTGTGCAGGCTTCGGGCGGGGCGCCAAGGGCGGCCCGGGAGGCACCGAGCTGGGCGGGACGTGCCTGGACAGGCTGCGGACGGCGTTCCGGCCCGTGCTGCGGAGGTGAGGTAGGTGATGGGCCGGCTGCCGGGGCCCCACCTCGCACGAAGCGCACGCCAGCCCACCTGGCCCTGGGACACCGCAGCGGCCCCGGCCTGAGAGCGCCGCGCCAAGGCCGCCGCTTTGCCCCGCTCCCGGAGCTCCCGCCCGGGCGGGGCAGCAACCCGCGGCCACTCAGCACCAGCTCATCACCGCTTCTCCGTCCCGCAGGGCCGCCCGCCCCATATGGGCGCTGGCGACGGGGCTCCGGCTGTAAGGAAGCGCTCGGCTTGACGGAACGAACGAACCCCGTCCCCGGGCCGGCGGCGGCTCCGCCCGCTCTGCCCTGCCCTCGCCGGGAAGCGCCGCCGCACACAACGTGCTGCGCACGTGGGGCCGGGGCCGCGGCGGGAGGAGAGGCCGCAGGAGCGGCGCCTCCCCGCCGCTCGCCTGCCATGTGTTCGGTATTGCCCTTTGACGTCTTTGCAAAAAGGAAAAACCCCCACCCTGATATTTTCTCTTTTCCTCCCACGTCGTGGTTTGTTTCTCCTTTTCCTCCCAAACCTGCGCTCTCCGCTCAGCGCCCTGCTCTGCCATGGGGCACCAGTTTGAAGATGCTCCGCGCCGTCCCGGGGAGGAGGAGAAGGAGGAGAAGCGGCGCAGGTTACGCCGGACTGTTTCTTTCCCATCTCTGTACATAGATACCGCTGAAAGTATTTTTCGGAGTCTAATTAACACGGGTGAGCTGAACGCCACGAAGCCGCCAGTGACCTCGGAGCTCTCCAGCCAGGAGCCGGCACAGCCCGGGAGGAGCGGCCCCGGCAGCCGCCACCCGCCCTGGGGCACGGCCGGGGCACCCCGGGCAGCGGGTGGCGACCGGGCGGCGAAGTAGGACGTTGTTAGTGGGTCACCGCCGTCAGTCAGTCAAAAGAGCAGTGCTGCACTTTACAGGACAGACGAGAAAGGGAAACCGTATCTCTGCATTATTTCTGTTTAATTAAAAGTGTCATCAAACACTTTGTGTTCAGACTAATAAACCAAGCAGGGATGAGGAAAGAATGTTTCTTTGTTCCTGTCTCTAGAAGCAGTGGCAATAATTTAAATTAATAACTGTGGTAATTAAGAGGTCATCTATAGATCAACCCGATACCTGCTATTTCCAAGTTCACCGGGGTCAGCATTTACATTAAGTCATTTGTGGTCAATAGAGTCCAATGAATTCTGCCTTAATAAATCAGGGAAATCAATCTTGAATATCGAGTAGACTTCTATATGTTTACTAAAGGCTACTCAAGACGAGTGGGGCTGCATAACTGGGAGCCCCCTGGCTCTGCGACCGGAGAAGCAATTCGTAGGGGAGAGGAGGAGCTGGAGGTCAACGCAGGGAAATGTGAGGGGGCTGCCCCCGGCTTCAGCCGCGGCCCTTCCCGGGAGCACAGGACGCTGTGAAACAAGGCAAACTTTGTCAGGCTTTGGAGGATCCGGGGGGGAAAGGGAGGGGGAGGCGGGTGCACAGGAGGACAGCAGGTGAGGGCGCGGCTGGGAGCGGGGCTGGGAGCTCCTGCCCGGCCATGCGGCTGTCCCGCACTCCGGAGCAGCCCTGGACGAGAGGCGGTGCAGCAGCAGCAGCAGCAGCAGCAGTCTGTTGCAGTGACCCGAAGCTTAGAGAAGGGGAAATTAAGCTGCGAAAAGATAAACATTATTTCAAGTCGGATTTGAAGGATTAGGGCTTGTAATAAAGAGTATTAGGCCCTTTCGAAGGGTTCTTGCAAGGCGACTTTTCCGCCCACCGGAGAGGACAGGTATTCTCTGCCTCGGGAGCACGTGTGCAGGTTTCCCACGCGTGTCCGCACGGCAGAGCCAGGCCGGGCCTCCCTCCCGGCTGTGTCCCGTCCTGCAGGGGAGCGACCCGGCTTCCTCCGGTTCCGTTTCCCGGTTAGAGGCTCCCCGGGGAGGCAGCTCTGCATCGCCCTCCTGAGCTGCTCAGGTGGGACGAAACCTGCACGGCCCCCGCGGCCAAGAGCTCCCCTGAGCTGCCGGCTCTGCCCCCGGCCCTGCATCCCCCGGCCCTGCATTCCCCGGCCCTGCATCCCCCGGCCACGAAAGAGCCGCGAAACCCGCGGGGAGAGTTAATTAGGCGGGCGCAGGCCTCGAGGTCTCTAAGGCAGGCACGAAGGTAACCTGCAAGGAGTCTTAAGACTTTTATTTTTTATTTATTACTTTTACTCCCCTTTTATTAAAGGTCAAGTGAGCGAGATGCAGATTATCCCGCCCGCTCAGGACTCCCCTGCAATCTGTCACGCCGGCAAGATATGTATCGCAAATCTCTCAAAATATAATCTCCGGGAATCATATTTCGAATACTGTTTTGATTAAAAACCAGAGCGGGGATTGATGGAGAACTAATACCGGGAGCGGAGCCTGCGTGCGCCCAGGCACAAAACTAAAATAAGGGGCTCGCACGAACAGATTCAGCGCCTCCAATGCCATAATAAACGTATTTAAACCGTCTCTGTCTGAGCTTTGCTACGAGATGGGCTTTTTAATGCCGCTTCTCTGGGAATTGAACTGGGGCTGTCCGGCGGAGCGGGGACAGCCGGGCTGTGCCAGGCGGCACTCGGAGCCTGCTGCTCGGGGAGATGGGGCCGGAGCGGGGTGTCCCGCAAGGTGAAGCCCCCGTGGAGCAGCGCTCACACACACCTCCCCCCCCACTCCCTCCCGGACCCTCTTGGCTCCCAAGGGCCGGGTCTCCCCCTCCCCGCAGCCCCGCATCGCCCCCCAATTAGCGGCGGCGGGGGCGGGCGGGGGCGGCTCGCTGTCGCGTCCCCCGCTGGGGTGGGAAGTTTCTAAAACAAAGTCGCCGGGCTAATGGCCCCGGGCGGGAGCGGCGGGGCCGCGCACACTCCACTGCGCCCGCTCAAAGCCAGCGCGACCGCGGGGCCGCCGCCGCCTCCGCCGCGCTCGCTAATGAAGTTTTGTCAAAGACAATTACGGGCCCGGCGGGGGCAGGGGGCCGCGATGAAAAGGCGGCTTTGTGCGGCCGAGACGGCGCGGCTCCCCGGGCACCCCGGCCCTTCCTGCGCCCCCGCGGTGACCCCCGCGCCCGGCCCCGCTCCCGCGGGGACAGCGGCCCTGGAGCCCGGCCCCAGGTGAGCGCAGAGGCGGGATGGTGCCGGCACTGAGGGCCCCAGAGCTGCAGTTTATCAGCCCGATCCACCGAGGAATCGCCCGAAAAGTGAGGGCTGAGGCAGCGGGCAGCCCCTGCTTCCCACACACACCCCTGGCTGAGGGTTTCTGCCCCCTCTCCCCACCACCCCTTTCCCACAGAGGATTCCTGCTTCAGCATTGTTGCATTCAGCAATTGGCAGAATTCGTCCAAAAACTGCCAAACGAGCTGGCTAAATCTGTTTAAATATACACTGTAGAGACATGAAATTTGGGTCTTGGACTGGCCTGCTTCGGCGTTATTGCATTCAGCAATTGGCAGAATTCGTCCAAAAAAACTGCCAAACGAGCTGGCTAAATTTGTTTAAATATGCATTGGAGAGACATAAAATTTGGGTCTTGGACTGCAGCTGCCTTGAGATGCCTCTGAGCCAGAGGAGGTATGGGAGATAACCCATAATAACCATCCTTCACCACCTTCCTCAAACTCCCAGCACTGGCTGCTGTCCTCCATCTCAGGTCCTTGGTTACCTCCCCTCCCTGCCATCCCCAGCCAACGTGGGCAGCACAAAACGCACTGGCACTCTCCTGGAGAGGACAGGGAGGCATTTCTGAGTCGTGAGAAAGTCTGGACAATACACGTAACCAGTTAGGTTGCTTCCCAACCTTTGAAGCACAGTCCTCCTTATAGGAACATAAGAGAGGCAGAACCTTCCTTTAGTGATGCACAAGCACATGAGGAGAGCAGCCCTGGCACTGAAATGGTCTGGACCCCTCACCCCCAGCTGGCTGGTATTTGCCTGTTGTCCTGTTCCCCTACAGGTTTTCCATCCCACAATAAAGGGATGAATTTTATTGCCTTTGCAGCAACAAACTTCTTGAAGATCCCTTTTCAAAGGTGGCTACCACAGAAGTTTTAGCTTGATGTGGCTATTGAGGTTATGGAGCAGTGGGTTTGAGCAATTAGTTTGAAATGATCTCAAAAACTGCACAAGCAGCTGCCCAGGCCAGGTGTCATTTCAGGATCAAAGCATCTGTTAGAGGAAAATTATTTTTGCCATTGTATTGCCTTTTTTTTTTTTTTTTTACCTACTGTTCATCTGAAAATAAATTACAGGCTAGAACAGGTGGATAACATTCTGGAATGATTTAATGATTTATTTAATCTGGATTCTCTTTCAATCTACTTAGCAGGATGAATACTTTTTTTTTTTTTTAGCCTGAATCCAAAAGCCTGTCTTTTCATCTAAAGAAGAGAAAATACCCTAAAACACTGCTCTGCTGCTGTCAAGGTGTACTCCCCACTGCTGCTACTAAACCAGTGGTAATGTCTGCTGTGCTAAAGGGCCTGAGGGGAAACCTCAAGAAAACCAAGATGATTTAAAATTTTTTGTTGTTGTTCCTTGCCATCTTCCTAGTGCTTTAGATATTATTTCCCTTCCTGGGCAGTGTTTGGGTAATAAAAGAACTGATTGTAGTGTTCAATTACTATCCTTAAAAGGTAAGAGGACGGCTCTTTCCCCTCTTGTCAGGACAGCTGTGTAGCACTGGTTGGGAATGGAGCTGGAATGGACACACGGGAATCTTGTGCTGCAAACACCTATGGATCCACTCATACCAAATGAGGCCAGGAGCAATTCCTTCAGGCACATTCACACAAGGCTCCAGATCCTAGGTGAAACCTTCCTTCTTTAGAAGCCATGCTTTTGCTAAGAAGGGATTAACAAAACCATTGCTCACTTACTTAGATGTGAATTTCTGGTGTTTGGTTTGAGCTGGAAGAAGATGTTTTATGGGGCAGATACTCTCAGGACCTATAAAATGCTGAAATTCATGGATTAACTCCCTGCATGGCTCACTTTGGTACTCTAGTCCTACTGGATGGTCATGCAGATGTGTAGAGGGGGAAGGGAGCTGGAAAAATCCTTTTAGATATGGGGAAGGTTACAGGACATTGAAGGGGTTGTAGGTAACACTGCCAGCATAATTCACCTCATGTGCCTGTCCACATTAGTTTAATGGATTACATTAAGGTTTTAAACTTGCTTTAGTCCATCAAACTCAGGTATGTGCACCAGTAAAACCATTAATTTTTTGTTGTTTTGTTATAGATTTTTTTTTCTTTTTTCAAGCACAGCTTGAAGTCTGAGTTTGCTACTAGTCGAGTCCTGAGTTTGTGCTACGGCACCAGCTCACTCACAGTGAGGTATGTTTGGAGGAATCTCTGTTTCCAGACAAGACAGCCAGTTTTTTTTTTTTTCAAGCACAGCTTAAAGTGTGAGTTTGCTACTAGTCAAGTCCTGGGTTTGTGTTACAGCACCAGCTCACTCACAGTGGAGAGATTTCTGTTTCCAGACAAGACAGCCAGGTTGGTGAACCTGCCAGCTCACCCCCAGGCTGCCTGGGGTGGAAAATAAGGGACTTGGAATGATTTCTTGTCACAGACCCTCCAGAAAACCTGGCCCACAAGAGCTGGCCTCCAGGGTAGACATGGCACATACAAAAGCTAACTGCAGTTTTTAAATAAAAAATATCACCTCCACTTGACCAGCATGATTCATTCAGATGGATTCACTTCTTAATTTCAAATACACAACATCATTAATATTCAGTATCTAAAAGATGGCCTCCACAGCCATCTGCTTAGTGGAACATCTTAACTTTATTGAACAGCTAAGAAACAAACAGTGATGGGAGTTCACTAGCACTTCCACTGTTGGTCACTAACAAAAAAGTCAAACATGCATATTGCCATGCTGAGGTTTTCTCTAGGCAAACCACACGAGGCACAGGGAAAGTAATGGATTAGGTGGACAAGGAAATGAACAACACGGAGCTCTGAGTCAGCAGCCTGCCAGGGATTCATGCTACACAGTTAAATCTTGTTTATCTGAGCACGTGCTTTGCAGCTCTGCAGCCACCATCTGCAGTTTACTCTGGGGAGCTCTGGCAGCCTGGTCACCAGGCCCAGCTGGTACAAGAACAAGTGCTGCATGTCCTGCAGGAGGGAAACTCACTGCTGGCACACCCAG
Source organism: Passer montanus (assembly GCF_014805655.1). Lineage (NCBI taxonomy): Eukaryota > Metazoa > Chordata > Aves > Passeriformes > Passeridae > Passer > Passer montanus. The sequence goes on along the minus strand of NW_024369373.1, from coordinate 7,434,885 downwards.
ACCTGCCCATGCCAATGCTGTCTTGCAGTGGTCAGAGTGGCTGACCTATCCTGGAGCTCAGAACTGAGCACGAGTGTCCCTGACAGAGCAGCTGCAGGGCAGCTCCCCAGAGTGAGAAGTGGGTCATTTATTAGACCCACAGGACCACAGGAGAAACAAAGCTCTTCTCAGAAATGTTACTGGCATGAGAGCCGAGACCATATTAAGAGTGGACCATTTGTGCAGCATTTTATCAGCAACAAACCAGTTCCTAGACACAATCCAAACCCACAAAGTAATAAGGCAGGACAGCTGATTTTGCTTTGAATAACAAGTAAACAAGAGGAACAGAAGCAGAAGGACTGCTCCTGTGAGACATGTGGTACCAGTCCTGGCCGGGTACCAGGCCTGACCATTACCTAACACCCAAGGCACCACTGTTCCAGGACACTGTTTTATATTTATGAGATCTTTCCTTTGCATGCACAGAGAGATAACTCTAAAATGGCCCACAGCCATCTGGGTAGTGAGGAGATGAATGAAGGAGTCTCTGTGAAACCCCAATACCTGGACAGCTCACAATGGTAAAAACTGAAGTGTCAAAACTCTCCATGGGCAGCAGCAGTTCTGCTGTCTGGTTATGGGCATTTGTTTGCCTGTTCCCTCACAAATAAGGCCAAAACCACTGTACAGTAACCTTGCTGTCAGAGGGGAAGGTGGTTCCACCCACTCACGTATCCTTAGCTCTCTCACCCTGCCATTACTGCTTTGACTTCAGGACCTTCAGTATAAGCAAGTGTTTCTGTGAAGTTACAATATAAAAGCAGGAAAGGGATGCAGTGGCCACGTTGTGTCAGGCACACCAGCAGGTTCCTGTTAAGCAGGTTTTTTCACCCAGCCCCATCCATAACATCCATGGCTACACGTGCAGGGGCACCCTGCAGCACACACATCCACAGCAGCATGTGAAACGGAGTTCTTCAAACACACATCAAATTACTGACTTCTTGAACAGATAAATATACGCTAAATACTTCTGTGAACCTTCAACATTCAGAAGAATCTAGATAATGGAGATAATGCAACAATTGCTGCCTTAGCTGAGGGAAAGGGAGCTTCTACAGGCAGGAATTCTGATTTCCAACTTCTCACCATCTGTCAGAGCAGAGCTGATACACCTTCTGCTTCTATTTCATCATACCCTTAGTGAGTGCATCTCACTATATTCAGGGCACATCTGCCTATCAAGAATTACAATTTACCTGTAGAAAAATCAATTGCCAGTAAAACTCTTCAAGTATCATCCAGAATTCAGAAATGTAACACATATTACTCTTCTTCCTGAACTTTCCCATAAAATATCAGCTTACTCAGTATTCTGTGGCAGGAAATTAATAAAACTTGTCCTAGTTGCTCTCAATTACAGCAATAATATAACCTCATTTGCTCTTAATACACATTTAAAAATCAGGCTACAAATACAATTAAAGGTATTTCGTAAATGGAGCAGATGTAATTACAGTGTGGGAGTGTAGTCTCAGGGACAATTGTATTTGTACAATTCCAAAAGTTAATAACAAAGATTCTCTCTAAGTCACTTTTCACCCCAAATCCTAAGGCTCATTGTGGGCTGCACCACCTCTAGCTCACTCAGCATGCCATTGAGATCAGTTTAACTTACAAAAGCTCAAAAGTGACATTTTAAGGGCTAAGGAGAACCAGGAGGCATCAATGACCTAGTGATCCCCAGTTCCCTGCAGAACTGCTGGCTCTCTTTGTACAAAGATGCCTGAATCTGAATCCAGGGGCTCTCAGGAGCGTGATGCAGTGCTTGCCTCTCTCAGCTCCCTTCTCTACTGGCCCTCAGGTCAAACCTCTCACCTCCTCTAAGAGTGATTACAAATTAGCACCCCCTAATTATTCATTAGGAAATTCAGTGCACTGTAATGTGTCACGCGCTCTGGTTTTCTAAGCTTCACTGATGCCGTGCTTGTCCCTGCTGAGAGAACCCCAGTGATGTCTGGTGGGCTTTTCCTTGAGTGCCGTGGGGATGTCACTGCAGTTACACTGCATAGACCCGAGTTCCAGCTCTGTGTTTTTTCTTATGGCAGCCCAAACAGCCTGGTCATGAGTGCAGCAGTCTGTGAAGGGATCTTGCACATCATCTGTCGCATGGTTAGTTCCCTCAGCCTCTCCCCTGAGAAAACTCTGTGCACGCTGGGTTTTGTTCTTCAGAATAAAACTTCTGGCCTGATTTCTTATGGAAACAAAACTCCTATAATCACTGTGGGAGAACACAAACATATGCCTGCCATTGCATAATTTCTTAAATTAGCCAGCATATCCCAGCAATCCCTGGCATGAGGATATGTGCACTCTGGCCTCCATCTCAAATGAATGGAGAAAAAAAGTTTCTCCCATTGACAACCAGAACAGTTTCAGAGCTGTCTTCCTCGCTAGAGAAACCCAGAGCACCTGTGCTCCCAAGTCAGGTCATTTGCTCAAGTTCCTGAGGCCCAGAGGGGTTAATTCCAGCCTTGAAGTTGTATTTGTCCTCTGTGGTCACCCAAGCTGGTTAGAAATAAATGTTTGTTTCTTTTTCCCCCCAGAAACAATTGCTATGAGTGATCATCCATATCAGCAGTGATGTGCACAATTGAAAACACAACCCAAAAGACATTTTTATACAAACTTGTGGTGGGTCAATAGTATATTTCAGAGGACTAAAATGATTTTTCAACAAGAATTGAGATTGGAAGTAGGGGAAAGACAGAGTAGAACAAGAAATTGTCCCCCAAAACCAGAAGGTGCAGTGAAATCTCTGCTAGAGCTCACTTGTGTTCATTCAGCCTTCCAGCCAGGTATGCCAACACGCCCATAAAGCTCTGCTAGTGATGGCAATTAGTCCAAAGCCTGGGTTACAATTTTACCCATGTAAAGCTGAGAGAAAACCTAGATATTTTCCTCCATAAGATGTCAAGAGAAGTTAGCCTGGCCTGCCAGCTCCCACCGTGGCTCACAGCAGGTTAATTGCACCCTGGCAGCTAAAGAAAGAAGCACTGCACAGAGGTCCTGCTTAGGGCATTGCAAATGATTTGGGTTGTTTGCTCTGAGGTATGGTTTCAAGAGAGCTGCTTGGGTTTAGAAGTGATCTACCTGTTTATTATATTGATAAATGACACATTTTTCCTACTTGATTTGCTGGGGACTGAGTGACCTGGCAATAAAACTGACTTGATATTTCCACTTAACTCTTATTGATGTCTTTTCTGGCTGGCCTGTTATTTGCATAAATGAGAAACAGAAAGGGACTGTTATTCCTTAACAGAATCACACGGGGTTCCCTGAGGAAGGCTGATGGATGTTGCAGACACACATCTCCCCAGGTATCAGACCAGCCACAACTTTTGTCCTCGCACTGCCACAGTCCCTCTCAGTGACCCCTCAGCCAAGGCAGGGCTGACAGGCCAGCAGTGTTTGCTCAGCCACAGGTTTGACACTTTAACACGTGAAGTGTGTGGGCAGGAACAAGTGAGAGAACATTAAATTATAATTTTTGTAATTAACCGTTAAAAAAATATGGGACTTATAAATACATAACTGCAAACCTAAATATACATATATTCTTATAAATGGTCATTTTTAAAATTAAAATGTGATGCTTTTTTATGGTAGAAGAGGCAAGAAAATGTTTTTCTGAAAGAAAACAGAAAGACTAAAAACACTCAAATATCACAGGCTTGCAGCTTGGGGTTTTGTCTCACTATTGCAAAGATTAAAACAATACTCTACAGCTGCTTTTCACTTTACCATATCTTAAAATAGAATAATAGTTAAAACCAACCCAAATCTGAGGACCAATTTTTGTTGCTTAATTCCACAAGGAAAAACACCAGTGAATATATTAACATCACCTTCATGTACGTGAGACTTACACCAGGAGGGGTCTTTGACAAGGTCAAAACAAAACATTCCATCTCTCTCAGAAATCCAGTCACCACCCAACTGACCTTTAATGTTCCAGAATTTAAACCACTTCACATTCACATCCTAGTACTCACTCACATCTCTGCAAAAATCTTATGGAATTAAATAGAGGATAAAGATAATAAATTAATTCTCTTAATCATTGAGATTGATATTTTCCTATTCTTTGCACTTCACAGTAGTGTCAAATATATACAATTCTCTTTAATTTTGTCAGACAGCTCCAAAGTCTTTAAAGAAATTACAAGTGTCTTTATAATTCATAAGATTTTTTTCCCATAAGGCATTTCTTTTCCTTTTGTTTATGTTTTGGAAGGAAACATCAGCAGTACAAAGAAATGGTGCTGCACAGAAAAACCTACCCCAAAAGAGATCCTGCAAAACAACAGAAATAAACACAACCAGGAGGAGAACATTCTGCAAGGGGGTCCCTGGTGGAAAGAAGTAAGTGGGGTTTTACATAGAAAAGCTCTTATATTTTTTAATAACCAGAAATCCTCTCTTTTACTGTTTCTTTTAATTTGAGTCCTCTCATATAGGAATCCTCTTTTTGTTTTATGCCAGCATTTGAAGCAAGCTTATTGTTTCTCTTTGCCAGCTGCTGGAGTAGGATCCAGAGGGACAGCCCTGCACTGCTTGTCCTGCACTCCTTGTGTTCCAAAGGTCACCTGGTTTCAAAATCAGACTGAGGATTTGAAAAAATAATAAATAAAAACACCAAGGAAAATTAACCCCAAAGTTTTTGCATGTCTTCCAAGGAAATTAACTTTTTTCCTGACCCATTTTTCCATGTATGTGCATCATGTACTTATGGAACAAATGAGTAATGAGCATTGTGACCTATAAAAATAGCAGAAATCAGGAAGAAAAAACCCCTACACTGACTTTCAGGTTTATAAAATATCAGTATTTATGGATAAACCAGAATGGAAGGGACTGTGCCAATATGGAAGTTTTAGCTGTTTCTAACTCCCATCTTTGAGAAGTTTGCAATTACTTAAAAAGGTTTAGAAGACCTGAGCAGGCTCCTCCAGCCAATTCACTGTACAAGCAGAAGCTCTCATGGATGGTGACAGGACCACAAGATGACCAGATTATTTTAATATTCTCCACCAATTGCTTGATCCTTTTTGGAGACACCAAACCCCATCAGACACTGATTTACCAGGAAGAACAGAACCAGTGGACTCTTGTTCATCCCCACTTTTTTTTTCCTCCTTTATAAAAAAGCCAAACCCCGAGAAACCACTGGCTGATATAGAATATAATTCCTCCTCACCAGGCAGCTGACACACAGCTGAACCCTCACTAACTGCATTTTCCTGGGGACCAGAGCCCCCTGGGTCAGAGGTGTCTCAGAACCTGGCAGCAGATTGTCCTGGTGACTAAACTACAGGCAACCCATCAGCTCTCAGTCTCTCTAAGGCCTAAAATCCCTCCTAATTAATTTTCAGCTGAGAAAGAGCAGCCACCCAACAGCAGAGCACCATGACTAGGAAACCAGCAGAATCCCCGGCTCCTTTTTTGGAATACATTTTGAAAGATTAAAGAGCACCACCCTCTCCAAAGAACCTGAGCAAAAAAGAGCAGGAGGCTTTGGCTCACTTCAGCCTGCACTGCAGCAGGGAGGCAGGAATTGTCTGGTTTGGCTTGGTAACACCAAGAGAGATGTCCTAAGCCAGCCCACCACGTGCGTGGCTGCATCCTGTAGTTGTTCTTTTGCTGTCTCTGTTGCCTGTGTTGCCATGTGAACTGGATTAAAGCCAGCACAGATGCACTGCACTCCACTCAGTGCCACACTGACAGCTCCTTGAAGGGCTTGGCTGGTTCAGATAAACCCAGAGGAGACAGAGGCAGCACAGTGCAGCCCAGCCAGGTACCAGAGAAAATCTGGTAGGCTGGAGGTAAGGAAAATAGGAATATAAGGACTAATCCTATTGGAACAGAAGAGTAATTAAGCACTAGATCAGATGATCAAGAGGTGGTAAATTCTCCATTTCTCAACACCTCCAAAACAAAACTGTGTGTCTTTCTAGAGGGCATATTCCAGCAGTTCCATCCAGCTACCAGACCATCATCTAGCCCACAATGTATACAGGGAGAAAAAGCAGAGAATCTGACTGTCCTTCCTTGCCTTGAAATGCCCATAAACCACACTCTTTAGGAAATCAAATTTCCTTCATTCCAGAGTGTAAGTTTTTTTGAATTTTTTTGTTTCTTTGGTTTTGGTGGGGTTCATGTTCCAGCCAGAGACCTGCATGTATATTACAAAAAAGCAGCACCCTACACTCATTTGAGTTCAGTAAAAACTACTCTAGGGGCAATTATTGCAGAGTATTTTCCACTGTAACCTGTGCATGCATTTTGATGGATAGTTTTGCAAGTATTGTAGCCCAAGCAAATAAATGGCAGGAATATCTGCAGAAAGAGTGGTGCTCAAGCACAAAATGAAAAACCTGAAGGAAGGCAAGTTCCAACTGCTTAGTTTTGCCTATTTGCCCTGGAGTTATATTTAGCCATGCAGAGAAAAAAAAAAAAAGACCTAAACCAATTGTTTACTGCTCAGACGACAGCCTATTAAAATCGTCCTTGTTACTACAGCAATAGTACATATTTACAGGGATTGTGGCTGATTTTGATCAGCCATACCAAGCCATGCCTCAACCCATTTCATACTGATTAGAGTCTGGTCATATTTTAAGTGTCTATGAAATTATGCAAATGGAATCTGTACCAGAAAATCAGATTGCCAGATAATTGACCATTAATCTTTGATAAAAGTTTAAAAAAATTAAAGCAATCAGAAATCAGCTTAGCGTACTGTCTCTTGGGCCTTATTTTGGTCTAGTAAGTCTGTACACTAAGCTGATTTCTGATTGCTTTAAGTTGTAAAAATTGCTTTTTAACCCACGGATATCAATGAGATTGCACCTGGTGTAAGTCGGGGCTGAATTTGATCCGCTGTGTGCCTTAATCACAGTATATTTTTGTTAAAACCCAGTATTTGTGTGGATCTGTAGATACTGATTTGTTCAAGCGCACGATAATCTCCCCCTAAGCCCGTCAGAATACAGCAGGTTAATAATGCTGTAAGTAGAATCCAATTTATTCATAAAACACCGGAACGCTTTAACCAAACTGTTCTTTTGTGGCCAGCCCCCTCCCGCCTGGCTGCGGCAGACAAAGGCTCCTGCTGCAGCCGGTGGGAGCAGGGCAGGACAACAATGGCATGGTGTCTGTCACCCCAGAGTCTGTCTGTCCGTGCACTGGCACCCGGGTCCCTCTCCATCCTCTGCAGAGCACAGCCAAAGGCAGCTCCTTCCCAATCCCGCACTCCCTGGTACCTGCTTTGGGAACAAACTATGGTTCTGCATCATAACTGTTGTTTTCATAAGTGTCCCAACATTTTTGGTGGCAGCAGGAGTGCCTAATCCTGTGACAACATTCCAACCCATTAACATTATCTCTTAATTAGCATATATAGCACTTGCTGGGTGTTTATCGGAATTCAATGAGCACATGCTGTAAGACTTCCTTTCCTCTGTGACCAACAAAGTAAATAAAAATCCTGCATGCTTCAGTCAAAAGTTAGATTTGCTTTGTACAGACTTGAGGAAAGCAAAGTCTTTTCTATTTAAAGACTCCCTGTGCAAACTGTTCCCATGAACTTTGGAAACTCCACCTATTTGATCTTCCCTTTGTCAGCATTAGGAGCCCTTGCCAGGAGTCACAGTTGTGTCACACTCTGTGTCACCTCAGCACAGGGCAGAGATGGTCTTACAGCCAAGGGCACTCCAGCCCAAGTATGAAAAAGGAAGAGTGACAGAGGGACAGACATCAGCCCTAATAAGGAAGAAATAAAACCATACTGGCCAAAATGACAGAACCATCCAAACCACTACAAAGGGATTCAAGCAGAAGGGGACACCCAGGTTATCTGTGATTAAATCACAACGTGGGTGGTTTATTATGGATCTTTGATTTTTCATTAAGCTGGATTTTAGGATATTAACTAAACGTGCATGTACAATTCTGTGCTGCTCATCTGTATGCAGAGGGTTGTTCACAAGGCAGGGGCACATCCCACCCTTCTCCCTTTTCTTACAAGGAATGGAGGCAGCTGGAAACAGCCACACAACAGGGGGGTCATTGCTCACTTCTTCAGGACTTTTGCTTGTAAGCCCCATGACAACTCCTCTTTCTAGAACTTCTCTCTGCACTCCTGCTCATAAATAGGATTTCAAATCTGGCAGGTTCCACAGCTGTCTGTGCTGCCATCCTCACAGGGCAGGTTCCTGACAGGCATAAGTTACCTTGCACAAACACATGCAGACTGCTGTGGAGGGCACTTCCATCATCCCTGGGGAGGGAAAAAACAGCCAACCTGCAACACAGGCTTCAGATTCATCCAAAATGAAAAGCCTTTGATAAAATTACTGGTTAAGATAATTAATAAAGTGGACAGATGACTGGGAAGGAGGTTCATCATTCAAGGCACTCTGGGATTCCTAGGAAATAAACTACCCAGCATGCTTTAATTCAACTGAGATTATGGGTACCACAGTGAAAACATAAACCCAAAATCTATGCCCTGCTTTACACAGGAGGCTAATCTAGATGCTCATAACATTTTCTCCCAGTATAATAAAGTTTGCTGATGTGATGAAATTTTTTTTAAGAAATAGAAATCCAATGACTTTCAGCTCCCAGAGATGTTGCAGTAAGAAGATTGCAACAGGCTGATAGGGATCCAAACATTATACTGTTATTACAAATCTTATACTGCTGCTGGAGCTGTACCCAAGAACTCCATCACACCTAATCAGCACTGGTAAACTGTGGTGATGCATCCATACCCCTCTCCCAGCCTCTTTTCAAAAGAATTGTACCATTAGAGGCATTTTCTGGCAGCATTTTCTCATGTGCACAATGAAGACTATTAGGAAAACCTCTGCCAAATACTCCTGCAAGCTCAACACCTTAGGGAGGCAGCTGATTTCCAACCACTTTCTCCATTCCCATCAATTCCATTCATATCCTACTTCTGCTGGATTTCTCCTTTCACCTTCCTTCATGGAACTGTCTCCTCAACTTTACAGCACTTGGTCTCTGCACATAATAGGAAGTGACTGTCTTGCTAATGATTTCCCAGTGCTTAGGTGAGTAAAAGACAATATAAACCAGTGCAAAATGAGATGATCCAGTGAGAAAGAAGGCAGATGAAAACTGAGGTTGCCTTCATCCTCTGACACACAGCAAGGATCTACTGGATAGCTTCTGCTGACCATATGAAAACTAAAGTTTTGAGCATGTGTGGGTGTCCACACACAGAGCATAAAAATCTATTTCCAAATGCTTGGACATGGCAAAAATAACTCTCTAGATGTGGATGGAAGTGTTACCACAGCCACAGAGTCAAGGGTGCTCCTCCTTAGGCATCTCTTGTCCTGTCCCAGGGCTTGGGCTCTTGTGGCTTGACACAGCAACTTGCACAAGCTCTGTGATCAGCCAGTGTCCTCCAAGTGCTTTAACTGTGCTATTCATGATTCTGCTCTTCTAGGTGTTTTATCAAGGGGAAAAAAGCCCTCATCTAAAACTACTCCCTACTGACAAAGCACTACAGGACCACTGAGGTGTGGATTAAGACAGTTCAAAATGTGCTTCAAGATTGTCAGGGAAGCATTCCTGGATTAGCAATGTGCTTTGATCTGAATGCTTCAAACTTTAAAAATTTGTACAAGACAGCTACTTCTTGCTGGGCTGTTTGCAGGAATATGTTTGCTCATCCCTGACCTATGCCAGTGACCCAGAGGTGCTCTGGCCTGGAATGTCCCCCCACCTGCTACATCAAAACCATGGAAGTAGCAGAGCTATTGGAAGAAAGCCTTGCTAGAAGAGGGGGAAAACACCAGACTATAAAGAGAAATTTGACAGTCATAGGAGAAGGTTCTCTGGATTTAGACAAATGTGCTTGGCAGTGAATATGTTAACAGTTGACCGTAACTGCTTGGAGAGAAACAAGCTGCTTGGATGCTGGCAGCAAAAATCCTGCTTCATCCAATTCCTACTGTGCCAAGCTCCTCCACCCTCTCTCAGAGCAGCACTTAGACAAATGCCAACATTTTAAAATTAAATGGCCCCATCATTATTAATTCATTTGGTATTCATTGTAATGACATTAATCATAGTAAACTGCAGCAGCTTTATTACACATGTAATGTGTACTTTCCTAGAATTTCCCTGTAAAATCTCTAACGTTGCTAACAATGTAAAGACAATGAGACATTACAACCAAGCAAAACAATAATAAACACACAACTCAATAAATCATTATTCTGCCCACAAGTATGTTAAAAAAATAAACTCATTTCAAAACTAGAGGAAAAAACAACATGCAATAAGTGACATCAGTGAGTTTGAGGCTTTTGGTTGCAACATAGAAACAAAACAGCATGCTAATATGACATTTACAAATAATACCTAACCACAGCCTAATTAACTTATTGTGTGCTTACTAAACTAGCATACATATTATATTAGAAGAAAAACACTTATTTGTTCTGTTGCTAAGAAACTTCAGACATTTGCATATTTAACAAATTGTTAGAGTGTTTTTAACCAGAACCCATCACTATTTATAAAAGACAAATTTAAAACATGAGATCAAAGACACAACATTAATTTTTCTTTTGTCGACTGTCTTTGTTCAATAGCTCAAAGAAGCAGTTTTATTGCCGGCTGATACATAATGAAACATCTGGTATTATTCTGAATTACAGCGGAACCCGCTAATAGTCAAGGGCTTTTCTTTATTTCTCAGGCACCAGTCAAAGTCCTGTAGGGACCAATCCAGCAGCCCTTGTGGAAGATGCCTTTGAAATCCTTGCAAGGTTTTTCTGAATAAGGAGTTCTTCCACACCACTAATTTTTTTTTTTTTTTATTTTTTTTTTAAGGCTCCAGATGTCAGCCAGTTTTAATTGATCTTGTAAGCTGTGCAAGAGCAGGAAATGAAAGCACAATATTAGGGAGCAAGGCAGTGAGCAAATCCCAAGGGTTCTCCACTCACTGGGAGATGACGGTGGACACTGTGCCCACAGGCATTCATCCAGAGCAGCTCTGGGTCACTGTTTCACACCCTGGGCAGGGGTGTTTGCCAGCTCACCAGGGATCACTGCAGTGACCAGCAGAGCCTGAGCCCCTCTGTGCTGTCCAGCGAGCTCAGGAACCAGTGGGAGCCTGGCCCAGCTCACTCTGCATGTGCAGCCCCATAGCCACATCTGAAACACTCCTGGCGTGTCTCCACCCTGCTCTGCCACCTCCAGCACATTCCAGGAGGAGCAAGATGAAAAAAAGAAAAAGAGACACTGGAAGGAAATATGAACACTCAGAGAGGTGTCAGGTCATCTTAAGTTTGCTGTCTCTGGGCTACTTAAAGTGGAAAAGATGTCATGTTGAGCTAAAGCTCTCCTCAAAAAGCTACCACAAGAACTGTCATCCCAGAGCTCTTTTTCCACCTACCAAAGGTAGGGGATAGTCAGGTGTCTCTTTCCTGCCCTACTCCCTCTGCTCTTCCTGTCTTGCTAAAAATTCCAGACCAATGAATTCCTGTGACAGGATAATGTCCTGCTACACTCTTTGGAGCAAGCTAATAAAATTTGTACTTCATCCTCAGTCAACTAAATACATACATTTATGATTTGAAACAAAAAAACTCCCAAAGAAAGCATGGGATGATTAAAATAATTATTTATGTCTGAAAACACTGAAAAAATAGTAATTTTGCTATATAGTAAAATTAACCAAATGAAAGTAATAATTTAGTGCAGTCACCAACACAGGTTTTTGAAAGATTTTAAAGAATCCCAAGACAAAAATCTCCTTGCGAGGGAAAACAGTTTGCAATAGCTTCAGTAACATGTACAAATTTTATTTAGAAGTAGCAGCTGAGCAGAGCACTTTAAGCTGAGCAAGGCAGAAGATAATTCTGTCCAGAGGAGCTGGGTGTGAGCAAAGCTGGGTCTGGATGTCACCAGCTGCAGCTCTTCCCTGCGCCCAAAGAGCTCTCACCTACAACACACAGAGGAAAGCTGCTGAAGAAAACTGCACTTTTGGCAAGGCTCAGCAGGTCCTGCTCTGTCCCCTGGGGAGGAGCAGCTCATGCCAGCAGCTCTCTCCACTCCCTGCAGCATCTCACAAACTCCCCTGCAGCAGGGAGGGCATTTGTCACTGGGCTCCACCACAGGGTCACAGTGCATCACGCTAAGGAGCAGAGCTGGAAGAACATGTGCAAGATGAATATGCACATTTTTAAAGCCTCTGTGGGTTCAAAACACACACAAGTCTATGGCAAACAGTGACACTTGTCTGTTAAACTTTCAGACAGAGGCTGTGCATGACATGACCTCATCTATGGCTCTGATAGTTGGATAAAAGCTCCCTTTTTCCACAAGAACACCCTCTGCACTCCCAGCCCAGCACCTGTGTTAGTCAAGATGAAGCAAACTTTGTCTCAGAGAGCTGACTGTGCTGGAAGGTGTCCCCACGGGACACGGGTACCAGGCTGTAGCCCAGCTGGGCACGTCCATGCTGGCTCTAATCCACCCTGTCTGTGGCCCATGCTCCAGGCCTTCAGATCTAACAGCCTTTCTCCCTTTTCCCCACATTGCCACATTTGCATTGCAGCAGGAGTAGGCACCCTTCACCCCCAGCAGCCATCCTGTGTTTCAAGGACCCTTGGATTTGTTGCACAGACAGATTTTGAACAGGAAAAGACTGCAATCACCAGCAAGGCAGGAGAGAGCTGCCTACAGCCCTCTAATTACATGTACATAACTATTGTTCATTTTTATTATCAGCAACTAAATTTTGGGCATGAAATGGAAACTCTGAATAGAAAGCAATGCCAACAGCCTCTGTAGACACACAATTACAAAGCTCTCACTAATAGCATCAAGTGCTGCAGTTTCTATTTGAAGCAGAGGATTCCAGTTGTAGCCAAACCCATTTCTTAAATTCTTCTGGAATGCAAAATATCATCTACGGGAAGTTCTTCTGAAAGTAATAATAATAACAACAACAATAATAGTGAAGTTAATAAAAATGTTGGTGTGCAAACCATTCCCAGAAGACAGTTCATAAACCACCAAAACTCTTTTGGGTGAAAGCACCACAGCTCTCCAGTCAGTTCTTTCAGGACAGAGTGGCAGACAAGCACAGTCTGATTGAACACCAAAAAGAAAAGCATTTGCCCCTTCCCTGAGTTTGCCTGGGGGCAGGTGAGGAGCTGCCTGCTCTGCAGGTCTCAGCTGCTCTCTGGGAGTGCAGCCCAGGAGGCACACAGGGAGTTCCAGGCGTGTGCTGGACACGCAGCCAGGTTCTACCAACCATCCTTAATGGGAATGCTGCCCCTCGAAATGACTCAATCCAAGCTTTGTGTTACACACATGCAATTCCTCCCCAGTGGAGCACCTCAGCATTTCTAACCTGGCTGCTTTCTTCAGAAGAATAAAGGGACTCAAAGGCACATTTTGGCTCAATGGACACCTGTAGGTGGTAGTGGTAACACAGGATCACAGTGGCCAGGAGTATCATGCAAGTGAATTCAAGTTACAATAACTTAATTTTGCATTTTCAGGACACAACATTCAACATGCAGACATGTTCTGAAAAAAGTAAAGTAGAACAGCTCTATTACACTCATTTAGGTACAGAAGTAATCATCATCTCCTAGTCATTCAGAAGGGAAAATGAGGTTTCATTTTTTCAAATAGCTCTAATTCCTACTAACTTCTGAGAATTGTGGTCTCAGGTATAGTCCTCCACCCACTGGTACTTCACATGAGAGGATAAATATTGCTTTTTAAAAACTTAATGGATGTTTATTAGTAAAAGAAAAACAAGTAACTACAGACTTGGAAGCAGACTATAATTTTACCTGTCAGTAATTAACTTTATCAGAACTTAAGCACAGAATCTACATTTCAGAGAACTCAAAAATATGCATTCCCTAAAATGACCATAATGGTAACTTTGTGATAGTCCACTATAGATTGTGTTACCTATTTTGTCAGGAGTCCAAACTTTCAGCAAGGTCCTTTGTTTTTGTTTTTTTTTTTAAAAACCCTTTTGTAAAGCTCCTATCCAGTCACAGACATAAAGGTGTAAAAGAGCTTCATGGTATTTTCACTTGTTCTCCCTCCTTTAAATAATATTTCTATGATCCAACTCCATCTGCATAATGGATTTACAGCTCTTTATTGCCAACATGGTAAAAGAACTTCTGAACTTCTTCATAGAAACTTTTTCATATAAACCTTTTCATACAACCAGTGTGAGTGAATGGCCTGGTGAGGGACACTGCTGGAAGGGATGGGCAAGTGGTCAGCCAAAGGTCTTGTCTGCTAATTGTGTTCCCCCATTCCCTGTATTCCCTCCCATCCTGTACTCATTAACCCAGCTCTCTTTTGCAAGCTTCTAATTATTACAGGTTAATTATTATCATAGTATACATATACATATTATCATGACTATAATTCTATAGGCTTCTTAATTATTATTAGACTTTTTTTCCCATTAGTTCTTGCATGCCTTAGGTAGAATATGAGTTTAAGTATGCCAGAGCAGTGGAAGAAGATTTGAGATACATTGTCCTAGTGACAGTTGCAGTTTATTGCTTCTTGAAAAAGGAGTGGGATGCCAAGCTGCATTTAATCAATTTTCAAAGGAAGCCAAAAATCAAATTTCTTTAAGATTAGTATCAAATATTAGGATCCTTTCCTCCTAGGGTAAGAAAATGTCCAGTGGAGGAAATCTCCCAGAGAAAAACAGAAAAATTTGATGCAAAATCAGATGATAAATTTAAATGTATTCTGTCAATTTAGTGCTTAAGCAAGGAGTGGGCTGGGTCTGTGGAGGCTTTTTGTGCAGGTCAGACAGGGGCTCCTGCCAGACTCTTCAGAGGAGCCAGTTCCTTCACTGGCCTTTGCAGGAAACAGCACAGAGAACTCTTGCTGAGACAAAAATCCATCACTGCACCCACTGATGGGTACAGAGGGAAAGTCCAATTAAAGCACAGGGTCTAGCTTCAGGCAGGTAGAACTGAGACTTCACTAAAGAGCAAAAGGAAAAATTGTCAGTGACTGTGGCTGTGGGCCCTAGGACAGGATCACACGGATCTCAACACGTGCTCACCCAGCCCCAGGAAAAACCCAGCTCTCCACCAGCTGCATTCAACACTCAAAAGTGGAACCTAAAGCTGTCTGGGTGGTTTTAATATATCCTCTGAGTGTTAGTGCATAATGCATTTTTAATGGGGGGCAGCGCTGCAGGGGCAGAGGAAAGTGGTGCCACCAGGTTTTTCCTAGAAATCTCCCTCTTTCCTAGAACTCCTCCAGCTCCAGGGTAAGGGCACTGTGCACAGTATTACCAGAAAAATCACAAAATGCTACTTGAACTTTCACATTTTGATGCCATGCAAAACTGGGTCACTAAAGTCCTTCTTACATTCAGAGGGCAACATTTATAGTGACAGAGAGAGAGGTTTAAGGAGATGTGGACATTTCAGTACTGCACACACATGTACAAAGTGAAGTACAAAAAAATCCCTTGGGAATGTGTTGAGAGAAGGAAAGGTGAAAAGCAGTTAACACAAAATCAAGTTGGTAATTGCAGGAAAATCACTGGATGATTTTACAGAGGCTCCATTTTCACACATTTTTAGCTGTGTCAGTGCCCCTGCCCTGGATGACACCTAACCCTGCACTGCCCCCTCACAGGGGATGGGGCATTAGCCCATCTTTTAGACTGCAGGTATTCCCACAGTGCCTTGCTTTCCTCAAATAAAGATTAACCTTTTCCACATGGGACCAATTATACAGACAGACCAGGTCTCCTGGCTGAACATTTTTCCTTAAGACCTTAGATAGTAGACTTTCTGCGACTCTCCATCAACTCAAACATTTCCTGGATTTAGCCAACATTAAAAATGGAGATTATGTAACCTGAAGTATATATATATATATATATATATACATGTGTGTGTGTGTGTGTGTGTATGTACATTTGTTTGGCACACCAAGTGTTGCTGTTCATGAACCCTCATCATTTGGATACACTCCACAGTATTTCTATTGCAATTGGGAAACTCACTGTTATGCAGTGCATAAAGACTTCAAGGTATTTTGTTTGTAGGTGTGTTTTGGTTTCTTTCTTTGCTTAATTATGAGTGGCTTCTAAACATTCTTTACTCAAACTGTCTGTAAGTGCTCAAGTGATCACCTGGCTGTTTGCAGGGAGTGGACAACAAGGCACAAACAAGACAGGGACAAGCCACTTATATTTTCTCTAATAGTTGCAACCAAATTATCCCACTGATCTTTTATCACCCTAACACTACCCCTCCCTATTTTTATTTATATAGTTTATTATTTCATTCTGGTTTTCTGAAGCTTTGCAGTAAAAATGAAGCAGATATAACTTTATATTAAATCAATATATTCAGTGGTTATTTGATCATTTCCTTTGGCAATATCACACATATTCGATCGAAGAGCTACAAGAAAGGGGATGGCACTTCTTGTTTGGAAATGAAGAGCCATGTTGCACGTTTTAAAAAATTCGTAATGAAACCTTCATTATAGAGACATATATCTCACCATCCATCATCTCCAAACACGCAGGCTTGGAAATGAAAACCTGCCTGTGTTTAATTTGATGGGCTGAGCGTTCAGCATTCCCATCCTACCAGGGGGAGGGGAGCGGCATTTATTTATTTATTCACATCTGAAAAGGGACAGGTAAATTTTGGAGCATCATCTGACCTCAAAATCCTGGAAGCACTTATTTGAAAGCAGCCCCAAATCAGGCGCGCTCGTTTCCCGTCGCACCGAGGGCTCCATTGTTTGCTCCCATTCCCGGCAGGGGCTTTGCCCTGCGCTCCCCTCCCAAGCTGTGCAACATCTGCTGGGGGAGTTATTTCCTTCTTTATTTATTTATTTCCCCGATTTTGTTTCTAATCTCTGTTTCTTTGTGGTTTCCTGGAGTCATCCTGACAAAGCCACATATTCTGTTCCTGTCCTTTATAGCACTGGAGGGCACTGCAGAACACATGAAATTTGTTTCTAATTTTACATCTGCCAAAAAACATTCCTGGGTTACAAATACACGCCAGCAAAACTGGTAGGGCCTATCCTGCTAACACCACAAGACAAACAAGTCAAAAGGAAATAAAAAATACTAAAATACAGCACAAATATTTTTGCACTTATTTTAGCTCATGAAACCTTGTTCCTCACCTCCTCCCACATTTCACCCTAGTTCAGCGTTTTGGTATTACATAGTTATCTGTTTATATTTAGAAAAAATAATTAAAATACAAGAAGATGAGAGGCAACAGTTCAGTTTTCCTCTTCTGTAAGTCCCATACGTAAGGACAAGGCTAGAAACACCTTCAGGCATGTGGAGGATGGATCCGTAACCACCATGTGACTGAAACACTGAACACTTCAAGCAACTGGCCAAAATCCTGGTGCTCCAAAACCAGTTTAAACTCAAAGACTGATCACAGCTGCATTGCTGCCATTTCCTTCTCATCATCACACTTTTCTAAACAATATTCTAGCTAAATTAACCTCAACTTTGTAATCATGGCAGGCAAGTCCTGAGGTGGGCTCCAAGGCAGGAAGAGCAGCAGCCCAGCACAGAATGCAGCTGCCAGGCCAGCAGGGTCCATCAGGGGTAGCAGCAGCAGCCACTGCCCCTCTGATTTCTGCACAGGCTGCAGGCTCAGGCTGTGCTCTGTGTCTGATGACTGCAGTTTCACCTACACAAAAGCAGCAGCTCCCAGCCTGGCTCAGACTTGACGACTGCAAATGTCAACAGACCAAGGAACACAAGTCCAGGTTTATTTTCATTAGCAGCAGCACAGTGTCATGGTATTTCAATGCTCTGCCAGTGCTAATTAAAGACCTTGTCATAAGGAACCTGAGAGAACAGCTCAGAGCTGGATCCAGCTCTGCAGCCTGGGTCTATCAGATTAAATGTAACCACACAGATATCCCAGCACTTCCTACAAACCACAGAGGGGACTCTTGCATTGCCTCACTTGCAGAGCTTCTCACTTGGCAAAGGGATCCAGCTCCTGATGGAGAATCCCAGAGCTGCTCTGTCAGTGCTCACAGGCACTGGGGGTGCAGTGGTGCTTTAGGGATGCAGGGCAGCACCCAGAGGGGTGTTTCCTCCAACAGGGAGAACAGATCAGGTGCTTATGGATGAAAGACTCAGCAGCTCTCTCCTCCTGATCAACAAAACTCATACCACAAAGTTAGACTCAGTTCCTTCCACTAAAACATGCTGGGCAAAACTTAGTCTACAGAAAATTCATTGACTTGTGTACCATTCTTATTTAAAACTTCCTCCATTGCCACAGAATTTCCCTGGAAAGAACTGTATGTGATCCAACATCTCCATGTAGGACTGGGTCTGAAGAGCATGCTGCTTTGCAGATTGCATTACAGAAATTTTACAGTGCTGAACTGAAAAACCCAATATTTTTCAGTTTTGCTTGGCCCTTCATGTTCTAACTTCCCCAGTGATCACTCTTGGTGAGAAATTTCAGCCCTGCAGGCTTGCTGGAGACTAACCTGACTGTGTGCACACAGGCACAGCCTATCTGCACTGCACTAACGTCTGTTCCAATATGGATTATGGACTAATAAACTGAATGGTTCTGCAAATCTTCCTGGCCTTTACTTTTTAGCTGTTGTAAGAGTCATATTTCCTAAAAGGAGAAACATATGGATTGTATCTATACAGCACAAATGATCACAGCTGAAATGTACTTGGAGAAAAATAAAGCCATCTATAGAAGAACTGTGAGAAGATTCAATTTTTGTATGGTTGGAGGGGGTTTTCCTGTCTGGAGTGAAAAATATTAAAAGGGAAATAAAATTGAAAAGAGTTTGTGTTTGAATAAGCTGACCCTACACATTCACTCTTTCTGGCTTTATATCCGTTTTAAAACATTTTCATTGAACATGTAAGATTCAGAAGTGAAAATGCTATTTCAAAATTCCTTGTTTAGAAAATACTTCAGACTTTTGGGAAAAGGAAATTTTTTGCTTGAAACACTTCAACACATTTCACTAAAAGTCTTTCTTTTCCTTCAGACACCTTCAGCATTTTAAGTTATTTTACATAGTATTTGCTATAAATACCAGTGGAAAATAAAATAAAACAAAAACCCCACAACCGAGTCTAGCTCTAGTCTCCAAAAGACAATTTAAAAAATGCAAATAACACAACTTAATTTTTAATACTAACTACCCAGTATATCCAAAGGTTCACTGGTTTAAACTTTTTATCCTAACTTTGATATAAATATATGCCCTTCTGCTAACTATTCATCTCAATTCTTTATTCGTAGCACAGGGATAATAATGCTGGCTGTACTTGCCTCAGTGGAGGGGATTAGTTGGTATCTACATGGATCCTGCCCATATAAAGCACAATCATTATTGCCTGAATGGCAGTATCTGCTCTGCTAGCCTGCAGAACTATCATGTGCCTTCTGGCCTCAAAATTAAAAAATGCCTTCAGTATTTTAAATATTCCAATTTTGGCTACATGAGAAAGAAAACCTACAGACAGCTGGGAAGTTTGCAGAGTGGCCAGGGCAGAAGGAGGCAGCAGCCTAAGGACAGCACCACAGACTAGGATGTACACAGGTTGTTTCATGTCTCAAGTGATCAGTGCCAGACCACCAGCACACAAAGCAGACTGCTCACCATATTTCAGTCACATTTGTCACATTGTCCAGTCCTGTCTGTTCAGAAAAAAAAAAACAAACAAAAACCAAAATAATAAAAGAACCCCAAACGAACAAGTCACATATTTCCCCCATACTTGTCTATTCATCCTATTTCTGCCATTGCTTCCTTACCAACTTTCTTACAAATTATATATATATATGTATTTAATATCATGTAAGTTGTCCCAGTATGTACTTTTACATTTGCAGCTGGAGATCCAGCCTGAATTCTGGACACCCAGCTTTTTCCCAGTTTATTGCAGGAGATGTGAAATATATGTATTTTTTATTGAAAAAGATAAACATGATTTGTAAGATGAGTCAAATTAACAATCGATTACACACTAATGGGCTCTAATCAATACATTAATTTAACTAAAAGGAGGGGAACAAGAGGAAAGATGGAAGAGCAATTTAGAATAGCAGGACTATTCTGCTGGTTTAAAAAAAAACAAACCTGCGTATAAAATAAAACTGAGCCACCCTTTGTGGAAGAATGCAATATCCTCTCTCTCATTCTCTCACCTTGTTTCTCTGTATGATGTGGCGTGTGTTTATTAAAGAATAAGAGAGCAATTATTACATTTCCAGCAGATTGCAGGGCTGAGCCAGCAGTACAGCAGTGTCAGCCTGCTCTCTAGTGTTGCTGGAGGTGTGCAGCATCCGGCCACGCTCCCAGCTGCACCCGCTTAGAGCGCAGCCCAAACCCCGAGGAGTTTCCTTGCTGTCTTCTGGGTGGTAAGGAAATCTCAATTATGCACACAAGGGATGTGGTTAGGGGGGAAAAAAAGGAGAAAGAATGTTTAAATTGTATACGTAAACTGTTTTGTTTTACAAGCTGGAGTAAATCAGCACATTTGTAGGCCATATTTATCTGATCCACTCAATAATAATCTTTCGCAATGAACACCATTGATGTGGCGTTTATGCCATTGCAAAACATAACCAATCCCTTAAATTCAAATAAAGCATTAGTGAAAAAATAAGAATTTTTGCTTCTGGGCAAGTCAACAGTGCACAAATTTCTTCCATGTTGCTGTCAGGAACTGAGGTGGGAAAATATGCCAGGAACGGAAGTGAAGGCAGAATTCCTCCTGCTCTCTCTGCCTTACAAATTCAGTCCTCATTTGCAGCCCCATACAATTAATAGAGGTGTCATGGTCTAAAAACAAGCCAAATTCCCTGACAAACAGATCAAGAAAGGAAAGCAGTGCTTTGAGCAGCAGATTCCTAACGGGAGGTACAACCCTGCAGGCTGGGGCTGAGGGAGCCTCCCAGGGAGCCTGGTGAGGTGCTGAGGTGAAGCAGGGCCAGGGGCACCCAGGCAGCTCTGGATGGAGTTCAAGGCTGTGTGTCCAACCCTCCTGTAACACAGGGCCTCTCGAGCCTGCTACACACACTGAGAATGAGAAGGGAGATGGTCACAGTCCATGCCAAGTAATTCCAAGAAAATCCAAACACAAGCAATGGAGCTGTTACAACAGCACAGAAAGGTGCCATCTCCTACAGGAACTGAGAGGGAAAAGACAGCGTGTTACATGCTATGCTTTCGTAGAGAAAGCACTTTCATGGCACAGCTAATCTCTGAAAAAGATGCTGAGCTCAGTTACACAACGTGAATCAGGAGAAATGCAAGTGGTGCTACTCCTGTTTACTAACACCAAAACCTCCTGTCCAAGACTTCAGCACCATCTCAGTAATACACTGTATTCTCCACAGACCTGCAGATTAGGAAACAAGACTGGATCAGAAGAGCCCTTCGGTCTCTTTGAAATTTATTTCACTGATCTCTGAAATGCCTTCTTTTGAATAAAGTCAATAGCAGCCTTAAAAACAAAGATCATCATGCCTCTAGAAAAAGCATTTTGTTGGCTTGAGGCAGAGACACGGGTGTGGGTTTCAGGCCAGCAAGGCCCACTGAGGGAGCAGGGAGCTCATCTCCTGCCTAGGATGCCCTCCAGAACATCCACAACCTACAGTGCTTGTGTGAGCAGCATTTCTCAGACCCTACTTAAATATAAAGTTTCTGCACCAGTGCAGAGGTGCTCAAACACCAGTCTCCTCTTGGAGAATGGAACTATCAAGTACATTCCAGCTGGTATTACAGAGGAAACAGCTACAACTACATGGGTTTCATTAGATGTAATCAAATATTCAGCTAATATCCAGTGTATACCTAAAATCAACTCAGTCTTAGGAAGCTTTCCACAATATATGCACAGCTGCTGAAAATGGATGACTTCTTTCATTAATATTTGCTTCAGAAAATATCTAATTCACTTTGGTGGTGTTTATGTGCTTTCTACAACTCTAGCAATAAATCAGTGTGCTGGGAAGAACATTTCACAGAAAAGGAAAATCTTAGGCAGGTATTAAACAACATTCATTCAGAATGAACTCTGAACTTGCAAAATGAAAATTTGAAGATTTTATGAAAAAATCTACTAATCTAGGTGATGAGAACTATATGATGTTGGAACTACAGATATTGAAGATACTCGTTTTGATTAAGTGCAGCCACTAACTATACACAGGGAAATATTCACAGCCAGTTTGCTTGCCAGAATAGCCTAAAATAATTTTGCTCTGCAGTAACAACTGTCCCAATATACAGATATACCATTTTTATTAATCTCAGCATTTTTTTTTATTGACAGTGAGCAATCAAATAAACAAATTAAAATTATCTGGTGGTTTAGCTTAAATTATTTTCTCTTGTTAGGAAATTTAAGTTATTATAAAGGGTGCTGAAACCCACAGACAGACTTAAAACCATGCAGGCAAAACAGCTTCTGCTGTCATCGTGTTTATGGTAGCTCAGCCTCTGGCTGTGCTGGGTAATACCCTGCCTCACTCCAGCTCTGCTCTCTTGGCACATTTTACATACTCTTCATAACAAAAAATACAACTTTTATAAGCAGAAACCTCTTGTTTTGTTGGTATTATTGCTAGACTTATGGAGCGTTACTTTGATTTCTCTGGCACTGGATAAACCTTATTGATGTCAGTGAACTCTGAACTTGTACTTCTGAGTATTTTCAAAATAATCTCTCAGTGTGGAAAGTGGGACCAGGCTAGGATCCAGCAGAACACTGCAGCATAAATCTAATGTGTTTATTGAAACCATCTCCAATTAGCAGGAGAAAACATTTACAATCTGGTCTTTGAAAACAATTTACCAGTGTAAATTAAAGAGAATTAACTCCTTCTTGAATACTATTTTATTTACTAATCTACATTTAATGTATTAAAATTAATCTACAGTGAATGTATTAAGCTTTTTTTTTTAAATTTACCCAAAAGGCTGTCTTCACAACAGCTCAGCCCTAACAAGCAGTTCAAACCCTGGCAGCAGCCATGGTTTAAGAAAAACCCACACACAGTGCCTGAAACCCCCTAGGTTTGTTTTCAGGTAGGGAAGGCCAAAACCAGCCTTATGTATACATACTGCTTTGATGGCAGTATTGGAAAGTTAAACAATAAAAGCAATTTCTGCCTACGCATCTTGCTGGGTACCTGACATATGCTGACTATTTTTCTCAAATCAATTAGCGCTGTGCAGCTTTTATCCTTAATTCACTTTTATCATTAATTCCTCCTGCCATGTGTCTTCTGACTTGTACACTCTGACCAGCTCTGTGCCCTACAAGCCTTGTCTGAAGCCTGCTCAGCCTCTACAGTCTCAGGAGTATCTTTGCCTGCCGTTAGTAATGAAGATTTCTCCAGTTTTATATACTAAGCAGAGCAGGGCTAAGCCTGGGGCCAGCAGCAGAGGAGTGCAGACCTCAGAGGAGTAACAGAGCCCATGGAGGAGGCTCGAGCTAAAGCAGAGCAGGTGCTTTATTCTGCAGCTCCCTCTACTTGCTGCATCCCATCATGGCAGTGTGACAATTCGCCTCTGTAACCTCCCAATCACTCTTTCACAGGTCAGATCGCAAGATCAATATAAACAAGAAAAAAAGAGACATGTACTCGTGTAAGAAAAGCCAGGAAGTTCAAAGTTATAGCTGACAGTCTGAATTTAACTCTGACTGATCTGGGAAACAAAAGTAGAGCAGTGACACGAATGAAGGATGAAGTGTCAGGCTGTAAAGGACTTGTTTTTTATCAATTTAAGTCAAGCCCTTACAATGACTACCCCCAAATTTCTCATATTACACAGGAAACAAAGGGAAGAAACAGTGTTTTCTAAATGTTTACATATGAGAGAGGCCCACAGCTCTCAAATCAATATCTTGGCAATTTAGCCTTTTTAAAAAATTAGTTCACTGCATTCTGTACACGAGGCATTTCCCCGAGTGCATGACAGCCCCCAGACTGTGCTGCTTTTCAGTGCCTCCCTTCCAGCTCTGCATTACCTGCCTAAGTACAGCAATAACAACAAATAAGAGCAGCACACAGGGCACTTCACAAGTATCACCAAACAGTAACAGCTGTCAGAAAAAGAAGGCCAAAGCCCACTCTGTACAAGCACTATGGCAGAGAAAGGCTGGCTCTTTAAGCACAGAAATTAGCAGCAGTGACAAATGTCTCAGCAGGCACACCCGGCTCTCCCTGGTCCTGCCAGCAGAGAACACTTCCCCGACTGTTGCTCTGAGAAGGGGGCAGTGATCAGTGGTTTGGGATTGAATTCCTGCTCTGGGACTGGGCAGAAGGCTGGCTGAGATCCCTGGGCTCAGAGTCAGAGCCCTCAGTGATTGCCTGCACAAGGCAGCAGCTCCCAGCACAGCTCTGGCTCCCTGCAGCAATGCCATCAAGGTGAGGGTCTCACTGTTTCCAACTCGGTGTGTTCAGGTAGCAATGCCACCCAAAACCACACCCCCAAACTTCTTTGAAAAGACAGCAAAAATCCCTACAGCTGAATTTGTTGTTTCATTTTCCAGAGGTAGCTTCCAGGCATTTAAAAAATATTCGGATTATATATTCATTATTTAGCAAATAAATTCCTTTAATATATTGCTGGGAAGATACAAAATAAAACAAGTTTTTATGGCAGCTGCCTCCATTGCACATGGTTAAAGCAATATCCTGAAAGAGACCACTGAGTTTCGTAATTCAATGAATATTTATATTGTCTCAGAGAAAAAGAAAACTTGAGAGCCTTGTTTTGCAAGATTAAGCAACAAATGTCTTATATTTCAAATGAATTGCTAAGACTTAATCCTGCAATTCTTTTCTAATCCAGGCAGTCCTAAGGACTACCATGAGATCAAGGACTCCTGACATGAGTGAGTTTGCAGGGTCAGGGCTTTCATCTGTGTAGAATGCATGCAGCCAGTCACCAGGTGAACTCATTTCACTGAATTTCTAATCCACTTGAGTATCATGGGTTTGAAAGTTCAGACAAAAATAAAATCTAAGAAAAAAAATAATCAAACCTTATTGAATTTCCTTTCCACTTAGACAATGAAATGGCAACACAGAAGATGAAAAATGTGTTCGGTGAGAACGTGATGAAATATGTAATAGGACCCAGAAATGGAGGTGCTTCTCCTGAGAATGAAAACGTACAAATTGACCCTCTCCTACACTTCCCCCTTAACCAGAACATGTGTCTCCATGTCCAGTCACACACACGTGTGTGAAATGCCCCTGACCTGCACAGAGCTGTCAGTGGGGTCCTTCTCTGCCTTCCCACCTGCCATGGTACCAAGAATTCTCTGCTTCCTTCCAGAAAAGGAGCAATGCAGTGCTCCTTTTCTGCCCTACGCTTGGGATTCCCTCACAGACATCAGGCTCCAAGGAAAGTACAGGAAGAAACTAGGTAGCTGTCCCTGTTTCTTCCTTAGTTTTTACAACAAACAGCAATCATGCAGCATTGATTAGAGGCACTGACCACAGCCCACACTCAAGAGCCCTCCAAGGAGGACCAGAGCACCTCATAAGAAACTTGGAGCACTTTATTTGTGCACTAACCCCTATGGAAACAGGCACACGATCACCTCTAGCATCAGGCATTGAGGTGTCCCCAGTCAGCAGCTCAGCAAAAGGCTCTGCCACGCCAGCCCTGAAAGGGGCTGGGCTGTCCTCATTTTCCCCCTCCCAGTGCTCCCAGGTGGCTTTTATTTATCATTTATCCATGATGACGGAAGCACAAGGGAGCACAAGCATCTCTGAGACTACACTTGTGTAGAAATCAAGATTTTTAACAGGTCTGCAAAGACTTACCTGAAGGCAGGAAGAGCATGCAGGGGCACTTGGGCATGGCTGATGGGGATGGCCCCTTGCAGCTCTGAGTTGCCCCTGCTCCAGGTGTGAAAGTTTATTGCAGCTCATCAGGATATTGGTTTTTGCACATTTCATATGAAACTTGTTGCTCAGCTACAATATTTTATTTTAAATGCAACATTTTAATATTCTATCAGTTCAGCTACTTCTTTCTTGGCTGAAATAAAAAGTATGTAGTAGTTAAATATGACAAAGATGCTTTTATAGATGTTAATAATTTTTAGAAAATTTGGTTATTTAAAATTTTTGCTGCAAATTTCCAAATTTAAATATTTGCAACTCCTATGAAATCAACAAAACTCTTATAATTGCTGAGGATTTTGTGTTCCTTGGTCTTTTGAAATACAAGAATTCATAGTCTGCTTAGTCTGAACACAGCACCTGAATTTGTGAGTACTCCTCAGTCTGCAGGCTCACACTGAACACAGTTGTGATTGCAGCTGGGTCACAGGCTAAATTCATTAATTAGAGTACCTAATAAATTGTTATTGATATTGTTCAGTTGTTTGTCACCACCCAAAATGGTCAATAATGTCAACAACAAAAAACAGAACGTAGCAAAAGCCAAGCTAAGCTTACATAAATTAACTGAGGGAAAAGCACAGATGGAGATAGAGGCAAAGGTGGAGTGAGTGAAGGGGAAGCAAAGAGGTGGCCAGAGATTTGTGTGTCCTGAAATGCTGCATTCAGCTAAACTCTTAAATGGCACCTCACAGGTTCTGCATCAGCAGGAGGGAACAAACACTGGTTTTCCTCCTCAGCCTCCTGCCATAGGTAGGTAGGCTACAGTCTTCTTTGCTGGAGTGAAATGAAGAACTTGGTGTAGCTGGAAGATATTTTTCCATTTGATTTTGCAGACGTGGCTGGAGGGAGTGCTCCTTTGGAACATCAAAGCATTTCATGAATACATCTTATTTTGGTAATGATCCTTCTGTAGTCTAACAAGTCAAAAACAACCATTTTGTGGAGACTTCATTTTTCTTTCATTTTTCTTGACAAGAGTTTTCTATAGAAGAATACAGACCTTTACAGTGAAATGAAACATTTGTTTCAATGTGATATATTCATAGGTCAAAAAATTATTTCCCCCCATAACCCACTTCACCTTTTTTAAAGCCAAGGGTTTTTCACTGTGAACCAGAACTGCACAATTCTTTAGACTGTGCTGAGCCAGACAAACCCTTTTTTCAGCCAGCAGCAGCAACTCACAGTTCAAACTGCTCTTTTCCTACTATAGGCTGTGACACCTGTTTTTCTTTAATATTTGTATCATCCTCCTCCATTTCCACATGAGGTGGGGTTCTGGTCCTGAGATTGAGCCAAGCAACTGATGGTGCAAGGACAAGCTCAGCACTGCCTTCCCTTCTCAGCCTGCTTCCACCAGCAGGGCTGAGATGGGGCTGTGCAGGGACCTGACACTCCAGTCTGAGCCCTTGAAGGTTTGTCCCTGACTGCAGCATTTGGGTTTCCACTGGCAGCTAAAAGGGATGAGAAGGAGAAGGGAATCACTCCTGGGCTGCAGTGAGCTGGGGCAGCTGAGCTCCCAGGAAAGTTTAAAGAGAGCTGCTGCTGCAGGATTTCCAAAATCTGTAGGAGCAAACAGTATCACAGCCTAATCTCATGAGATTTAAAATTACCACAACCAACCTTAGGATCAAAAAGTTGATTTATGCATTTTAAGTTTACCAAAAGGAGGTTTTTCCCCTCATCAGCTGAATTCCTTACGGCTCCCAGAAAGAAACAGTCTTTCACAGGCAGAACTGGAACAGCCTGGCATCATCACTCATACCTAATGATGGATATTTATTGCTGTCATCAGAGACTTGAGGTCTAAAAATCCCATCTTATAAAAATAATTTTAGAAAATGAATGTAATAACTTCACTGAACCATTGCTGCTAAATCTGAAGTACATGGAGAATTCAGATTAATTCACACATTACAATTGATGAAATATGTTGGACTGACCTCAGTGGCTGCAGTGTGAAATATTTGGAATACTGGATGTATACTCAAGCATGCACTTGTAAACTTTTCTAACTTTCTGGAAGTCTGCTTCAGTCTCCACTAAACTGATGCAAGGTTCATAACTCTGTTAAATGGGAAAATCATTAGGCCAAACATTGTGCATCCCCCTGTGAATGCCTCTATTTTCTTAAAAGCTTTAATCTAGATATACATGTAGACATGCATATAAAGACTAAGATTTTTTTTATCCTCTAAAATTTCAGGATATTCTGTAGGACTCTCACACTCTTACCCTCGTCTAGGGTTATCCACTGCTTTGGGGAGTTATGATTCACAGAAATCAAAGGACTTTGGATCAGGACAATAATTTACTGTACAACGTAGTAACATTGGTGGACTTGTACTCAATTTTTTGTTGGTCCAGTGAATTTAGGCCCTGAAATACAGACATAGCTCTCAACTCCCTTTCTATTCTTTAGGAGCAGAGCAATGCATGAACTCTTTTTGTGCTTTTACCACACATGTCATTCCCTTTACTTTCTAGGAAAATAGTTTCCTGTTATTTTTAGCTCAAATCACAGCTTCATTAAAAAAAAAAAAATATATATATATATATAATCTACAGTTTCTTAGTAGTCCCCCCAAACTTAATTTCCTGGGCTGCAAAAGAAAGCTGAAAAAGGTGAAAACACCATTGACTTTTGATCTGTTTTGCTAAGAGCATGACAGGCTTCTCAGATCCAGTTCATAGTCCTCTTTTAAGTACCTTAAGGTAAAGGATGCAAGTCACAGCTATGTCAGAACATGCTGTGCTCACCTCCTCTCCCCGCCTCAAACCATTTCTGACCCTGCTTTGGGGGACAATATTGAAAACAGTGAAAATATAACCCTGTTAAAAACATGAATCAAAAAGTCACTGCTTGTGGACATGTTTTTAAAATTGCTTAGTTGCATGGAAGTCCCTTTAGTGCTTGAAGGACTTTAATAAAATTGATTTTCTGAGTATAGCCTTTTAGCAGCTACTGTATAAGCTTGAAATATGAACCCTTCATTGTTGGAAGTGTTTCATTTTTGCCCTGTAACTAATGATCAAGGGAAAGAATGTGTTCAGAATTCTCCATGGTTGCCATTTTCATAATTAAATTGTGCTAATAATAAAGCTTTGCAGACTTTAAACAAACTGGCACTGAAGTGGAATGTGGTTTGCAGTGTTTCATTTAGAGACCTCTGCAATTAGCCCTTAATGAATAAGCATACCACAGTGATAAGTAAGACATCTCTGTGAGCAGGTTATTTACCAAAGCACAAAACTGTGACATTTTCATTCCAATAAATGAAATCTGTTCTCCAGATTTCTTCTGAAGGCTCTTAAGTAATTTGGGAAGTTAAAACCCATTAATTGTCTTTAATGCCTGATGTGTAATACCAGTAATACAGCACCACTAAGTAGAATGGCTCAAAAATAAGCAGCTGAGTCAGTAAGACAATTACTGAATATGAGCTGCACAAATAGTGCAGATCCACTGCCTTTAGTAAACTGCACAGAACTCTAAAATACAAGAATCCCATTCACTGCAGAGCCATAGCTCCAGGTTATACTTTTCCCTCCCATACTGCCTACCTACTTACACTAACACTCATGTTAAAAGATTCTTTCCTGTATTTGGTCATTAATAAAAGATTAAAAAAAAAAAAAAAAAACAAAAAAAACCCCACCCAACACATCTCAGGACATTTTATGGTAGGATAAATCCCTACAACAGTGCTGATGTGTATCAGCAAGAAACCCAGCCCTCGGTGGCTGAATGCACAGAATTAGGAGGTTGGGGTTTGTTCACTGACTGTGCCTCTCGTACAACTATAATGCACTGCCCAGAGGAGGGAGTCATTATTTTCTGGCAAAACTCATTTCAGCATCTAATGAACCAGAGGTAGTGGACTCTCAAACCCATGCTTTGGCTCATATAGCACAGCAGGGTACAGGATCCTGGTATTTTTTCCATGGACTTCAGTGGGTATTGGATCTGGCCATAACAGGGAGTTAACACCGAGGAAAAACACAGACTCAAGAGACTGTCAGCACACTGATGTCCCATGCAACTACCAGAGAGCAGCAGGAAGATAACACAGTACCTCTAAAAGTAACTGTGCTTCAGCCTAGGTTATCAAACCCAGCTTTTTCTAAGTTGTCTTTTCCTGACAGGATCACAGGCACTACCCATCATCCAAGCATGCTTCCTGTCTCTCAAATATCTGGGTAGACAACTTTGTACTATCACATATCACATATCAATTCTACTCATTTTTCTGCTTTGCACACAGCCACCTTTCTGTACTTTTGTAAAAAAAAAAAGACAGGAATAGAGGAAAAATAGTTGGTGTAAGCAAAAACACCAGAGCCTCTGATACGTTTTAGGTTGCCTTCCATAATGATCTGACACAAATATTTTCAAAAAAAATAAGAGATAAAGAGATGGGGGAATAAGAAATATGGAAAAGATCTAGGCATGCAATGTCTAGAACCACAAATAACATACAAGAGTTTTGTGTAGTTTGCAGCATTTCTTGTGGCAAGACTGGGTACAGAAACACTGCAAACACCAACCTGGAGCCTCACAGAGTGCTCCCTGCAGCAGTGCTCAGCTGCAGCTGGCCAGCCTGCACAGGTACAGCACTCACTGACAATGCAATCACCTGTACAGAGACTTTCTATTTAGAAAATGTGCCACTACAGGGTCTCTAGAGTCACTGCTGCCTTTACAAAATACTTTAGGACCTGCTTTCAAAATCTGATCAGGCTCCTTTATCCATGCAAACAAGGGATATGTTGTGCAATGGGAAAAACTGGCAGAAATAGTTATTGAAGAGCACATAGCAGCTGATGGTGCAGAGCCACCCCAGTGCCTCAGTGTAAATGAGGTGAGGTCCAGCTGGGCTTAATTAGCTCTGGCTCAGCACTGGCAGCAGGTCAGTTATGATGAATGTCCAGCTCAGCTGGACATGACCTGGCTCTTTAGAGAGCCTGCTCAGATGTCTTTGTGTCTGTAGCACTGTGGAGCTCAAAGTCAGACAGTTAACTCATGGATTACTACATTTGGGCTATAGCAGAACGCTTTGTTTCACCTAATGCTCTTGAAGTTCCTAAACTTCATCCCTCAGATAGGCAAAAGGAGGCTTTATGCTTAAATCTGCACCTGCTCATCTTATACCCGTGTATCACCCTGCTAGAGGTGCCACTTAAATAACTATCACTCTTTCCTCTTGTGTTTATATTCCCAATATGTTTGAATATAAAAAACTTAAATCACATTTGTTAAATGCAGATCCATGCTCCGAAGCACATGTTCACGTTACCCACTGCATTAAAAAAATCCTTCCTGTTAAAATTCTGACTAGTTTTATTTTTAAAATGATGTTTTACTCTCAATCTTGGGGCAACAAGCCCCACAGGCTTTTTTTTGGGAAAGCAAGAAAAATTATTTGCTGTTGTCCTTTTTGTTCTCAAAAGCATTCAGTTTTAGACTCTCTACCTAGAAACACATGGAAATGATGTACTATAACCCACACCAAGCAATGGATTATTTTTGTAATGACATTGCAACGGATTAACTTTGTGCCAAGGGGTAACAGGGACATATCCCAGCTCTCAGCAAGAATTCTCAGGCATGAGAAGTTGGTATGAGGCTGTGATGGCACATGATGTGAGGCCAGGTGAGAAGCATCATGGCAAAGTCACACCCAGCATCTATTGTGAGCAGCCTTCTCAAATGAGAGATGGATCAGAACAACTCTTCCATGGGCAGCTTAATCCCACATCTTGTCAACTCAGTGGGGACTGGGTGCTGGTGGGCTTGACAGAGACTGTCTTGGGACTGGCACTTCCAATAAATGGTGCAGCTATTCCCAAGACTATTACCACAAAACTGATTGAGTCATTATGTCTCCAGATACCGGCATTTTAAAAATTTATAAATTTAAAAATTTATTTTAAAAATAGATCTTGGAAGGTAATGAAAATTTAGAACTCAAAAATAACATCTCCATCATAAAACTAGTAGAGCACAGACAGAAAATTTTACACAGACAGAAATTTTTTGCCAAAATCCAGCCACTGTAGCCAGCCAGCCTACAGGGACAGCCAAGGCTGTCCTGGTGGGAGCTTTCAGGTGTCACCTGGGCAAAACTGGCAGCCCTAAACAGGAACCTCAGAAGTGAGTGAGGTAATGACATGTTTTATTTACACCAACACTGTACCCTGGTACCAGGATTGCTATTCTACTTATTTTTATTCAGAGGAGTCCCATGAATTCCTAGAAATATTCCTGCAAACAGCAGTTCCATGACTCACTGTGCAAAGCAACAAGAGGTAGTAGCCTCTGAAGTAACTTCTTCATCTCTGCTATAATATTTAGTCTCTTTTCCATTTAGACTTTATACATCAGGCTAAAATATTTAGCACATAGAAATGGGACAAGCAGAAGTGCTTTTCTTAAACAGAAATCTCATACAGATATTCATAAAGCAAATCAATTGAGGCAGGCAAAGAGAATACACCTCAGATGGGCCTGGGTGGAAAAAGGAGAAGTAATACATTGTGTTCATTAAAGCAATATCAAAATTAAATTTAATACAAAGTACCTGAGACTAAAACCCAAAACTATTAACCCCAAAGCCACTAACTATTCATTAGCCAAGTCAATTTTGCATCCCATTATGATTCACAATGTGTAAATTCCCATTGAAATTGATTTAGTAAACCAGCTCTTTGATGGGCCTGAAATTAAAAGGATAGAAGAAAAGATACAACTAATTGAAGAACATAATTTGATGCTTGTAAAGGGTGAGAAATTTACTGAGAGCAGACTGGAGCTTTAATTAAAGACAACGGGCCAAATTCACACCTGGGACAATGACTGAGGAATTTTGCTGAGGTCAGAAGAACTGCAGCCACTTGTGGCAGGGCTGAATTAAGCTCTGGTTGTGTCCATTTTTAAAAAGAACTAATGAAACTGGCCTTGGGGGTGGGGGAAAGAGAGAGAGAAATAGAGTGGGAAATACATATTTCCCTGTCTGGAGGTTACCCTGACAGGCCTGCATTGAGCAACACTGGGAATTTCTTTCTGTTTGCAGCAGATCAGGGGGACAAACTATAAAATTATGATACTTCTGCTTCCAGATTAAGAGTCATAAGAAGAGCTGAAGTTTCACAGAACTGCCAGGAAAGAGCAGAGAAATAAGCCCACATGGAAAACCAAAGCCTTTTGAGTAAGGTCTTTTTATTCCCCTCTCAGGGATGTTCAGGCTGTTTGAAACTATTTTGTAATTTCTCTTTTTGTCTTCTTTCACAATTTCTTTGTGATGAACCATTTTTAGAATATTTGTATTTGGGAATCTGATACTTAATCAATTTTACATCATTTGTTCTATGAAAAGTTTCACCTTTATGAAAGAAATAGCTGAAGAAATGATGATATTCTGCACATTTTTGTAGAAAAGTACACATCAGGTCAAGAATAAATTTTTCATCATTTTCCAAGGAATTTTAACTAACAATTTGAGAATGTGAAGGCCAGGATTAAAAATTTTGTCTGCTTCCTTTGTAAGATATAGAGGCTTAAGCCATGTAATATTTTCAGTGTATAGCTGCTTAAACTATTAATTGTAGATCTAGATGATGAAGTGCACTTATTTTTGTACTGCAGGCACTGTATATAAGGTAAAATTATCTCTTAACTCTGTGATTTATAATTTATTTATATATTATTATCATTTATAAGACAGAATCTATGGCTGACAAAGTCTTCAGTACAGTACTGCAAAATAACAGCATTTTTAAACTAAAACAGAAAATATTAACACTTGCTATTTCTTATGCTCCTCAGTATGAAGCTGAGGAGTGTCTAGAAAAGCACAAGGAGAGCCAGGAGAGAAGCTTTAAATTCTGTTTTACCAGCAGCAATATTTTGTGTTAGTTCTTATGCTCCCTTTTTGGACATAAGTGATTTAACACTGAATTTCCTCTTGCTACAAGGTTGATTACACATTTCCAAGCTAGGTCTGTCTTGCTCAACAGACTGGAATTCTCCAGTACAGACCTGTGGGATAATTTATCCAAGAAGAAAGTTCTTTTTTTGAATAATCATACGTAAATAGAGGATTACAATGCATACCCTTGAAATTTCAGGAATATTCCATGTCATGTATTATCTACAGCCATATCTTGGAGATTGCTGTAAAGGGGCTGATGTACCGAAAATAATGTGGGGAGGAAACACACATAATTAAAAAATCCTAACCTACCATGAAATTTATGTGAAATTGAGATTCTTTGTGCCCAGCACTCAGACAGACAGACAGACAGACAGATCACATTGGGATGAACCAGCAATGTGATCTAAGCCCACCACTGCCCACATTTCCTATGCAGGAATGGGCTGAGTTGATTTGAATTGCTTTGCTTGCATTATTTGAGGACTGACAACAGAGTTTGTAACAGGCCTTAATCAGGTGGATGGCAAACAGGAATCTGTGACTGCACAAACCTGCTCCTGAACTGTTCTGTACAGCTTCAAAATACACAGCAAAGTCTACAGAGACAAGAGTTTAAAAGTTGGGGTATTTGGAGCAGAGCCACTGCCCCACTGCCTTTGTGGCATAAATCTGTGCTGACATGGATGTGTTTCTCCCTTCAGCTGCTGGTGACGAGTTTCATCTCCACAGTGAAAGGAGATATTCTTATCCAGAAAGTATCACCAAACTTAGGAAGGGGCTGAAAGGCAGTCAGATTTCAGTACTGAGCACTGTCTGTTTGAGCTCCATCAACAACACCCACATAAAAGCTGTTGTGCAGGAGCAAATAAGAAAAGTTGAATTCTTTTCCTAGTGTAATTCACTTCATTTATTGACTTTTTTCCCCTTTCGTTTGTCAGTGGTTCTGAGATGCCTGGCATTCAGGATGATTTGTAATGTAAATTATATAATTGTACTTTCACATATTTTAACATCAAATGGAATGATTGACTACAGAATTTGAGCTGTCTACAGGTGGGGGTCAATTATCATCTGAATAATCACACTGCCACACAAGAATAGCATGGCCATGGAGTGTGACATATTTTTATCTCTATGCATTTCAATGAAGTCAGGCTGGTACATAAAAGGTTATCACCTAGGAAACATATTTTCCTAAGCACAAGTTAAACATGCAAGCAAGATCAGCATAGATATTCAATTTAGCCAGTCAACCCTAACCTATTAATATTTTAACAAAATCCAGTGAGGATAATTTTTTTCTTTGATCCCATCTCATTTGAGCAGCCTGGAAAGGGAAGAAAAATTAAAAACAAAATAGTCAAGCATACAGAATGAGGTTATGTATTAAGTGGGCTATTTAATGTTTTTGGCATATTATAGCCCTAGGGAAAGTATGGATGGATTTAACAATCAAGATCTGTGTTCCCTGGGCCCACAAAGTTCGAGAAACATAAAATAATCTATACTTCCGAGCTGACAAATCTTACCTGACACTCTGCTTCATCTCACTGGGACTCTCTAGCTCAGCATTAATCATATGTTACAGGGAGTAAAAAGAAAAGTAAATCACACTAAGCTGGAAAGTGAGATGGAAGGTCTTTGGGCAAAGCTTTTAATCAATAATATGTGGGATAATAACCAGGAGCTATTGTTTGAATCTTCAGATATGAAAAGGCAGCAATGCAAAACACAAAGCAACTACAAACTGCTGCCACTTCAAAGGGGTCTGATGCAAACCAAATCAGGTTGGTTTGCCCTAAATCCCACCTTCTCCCCTTCCCAGTCCATTAGCAACATTCTGTATTCACAGTCCACTGGCATTTTGATCTAACTCCAAAACTGCAATTAAAAGTGTCTATCTGATCCTATAGATCAGGGGACACAGTAGTATCATGTGCATTAATTTTTGGGTGTCTAATCTGAGATCCTTTGTTATTCATTGACATTCAGAGAATGATCAAAAAAAGGTCTTATTTCTCACATCAGACAATTCCCCTCTTTCCCTACTAGCTTCTCTTCACAGGATTACTGCTAAAACAAGATTGGTATTATTTTGCACTGAATTCTGCCTCATTTCCAAATACTACACACCCACCTTCATGTCCATTTCTTCCCTTCCTTCCACTCCTCCCCATACACTAACAAAAGTGAAAAAGTAATTTGTCAGTTATTTGCCTACTAAACACTGAAGAATCCTTTAGTTTACATATTTTTTAGCTGTTAAATTTGTGGTTTAAATTAGAATATGTGATCAGTGGGTAGAAGGCAGTTTAACTAACCCAGTCTCTACGGGCTGAAGCCTCAGCTATGAAACACAGGGCTGTGATTGATCTGACCTCCAGCTATTCATCCAGCTCAGTTCCTGACCTCTCACTTTCCTCACCCCTTCAATAATGTGTGTAATAATATTTGGTTTGCTCGGTTATGAACAGGAGGTGGAGACGCTAGTCCTGTCTCATACTTTTGTAATTATTATTATTATTTTAGGGGGTGGAGAGAGAGAGCTGCAGCTCAGAGTGAAACCTAACCCAAATCCAGTTCAGGCTGTCCATTAATGCAAAACAGTTTTGAAACTGTGAATGGAGCTCCAGTAATTCCTCCACTGTTGCTCAGCAGGAGCTTGGCAACACACAGCTTGCATGACTATAGTAAAAAAAAGTGTCTCACAACCATGAAAACATTCATGGACCATTTTCACAAGCAAGCCTATCACTGAGGCAATATTTTTTTACCGCTGAGTGTGTGGCCACGTTCTCTTCCTTTTACTTTGTTGCTCTTTTGGAAGACAAATACTTTTTTTTTTCCTCCCTTTACTTTTTTTCACTGGGGTTTTTTGACTATAACTCAAATTTAGGAT
Source organism: Passer montanus (assembly GCF_014805655.1). Lineage (NCBI taxonomy): Eukaryota > Metazoa > Chordata > Aves > Passeriformes > Passeridae > Passer > Passer montanus. Next base: position 7,398,028 of record NW_024369373.1, on the reverse strand, counting down.
ACTTAATAATGGTCCTACCCTGCAAAAACAAAAAATATATTTTTCTGCTTTAGACACAGTGAGACCTGCTGTTTGTTTTTTAAACAGCTCTTTTGTTGAAGTCCAAAAAATCTTTCAGTGTTATCATTTCAATACATGTTAACCTTTTCAACATTCTGAGAATATCTCCCTCAAAATAAACAAAACCATAACCTGAATTTTTATCAAGTTGAAATTAATAAAAATATTTTTGAAAGGTTAAGATGGACTACTGGAAAAAACCTGTCTCAGCCTTTAAGAAGATTGTACTGGCTCATCAGCAACACCTTCTATCTTTATTTCAAAACTTGCCTATCAATTTCCTCTCAGCAAACCCGGGGAAAACAGAGACAATCCCAGTGAACTGACACATTCTTAAAATGAAAACACTTTAATGGCCTAATAAACCCACAAAATTTTTATTAGTAGTTAAAAATAACTTTAGCAAATTGTTTCTCTGATGTCTCTGGACTTCTCATCATATTTTGTTAAAAAAAAATTCACCTCAGCTACAGCACTGTTTAATCGTACCAGCACCTGCTGACTCACTGCACATCCTCCTGCAGAGTGTTTGTCACTCCCGGTGTGCATCCCCGTGCCCAGCTGTGTGGTGACAGTGACACAAGCTCTGCAGTCCTGGGCCGGAGCAGGGCGCGCTCCCCGGCAGGAGCGCACACCTCGCAGGGAAAGGGCTCCCTCTCCACCCTCTGGGATCCCTGACGTGCTGCCAGTCCTGCTCTTCTTGGCCAGGTAGGTGAACCACTGCTCTATACTCACAGATGCAGACACACACGTTCCTGGTTCCTGCAGTGGCATTTCCCAGGTGAGACAAAAGCAGAAAGAGCAGAGAATCCCTGCAAGGAGCTGGGCTGGGCTGGAGCCAGGCTTTCCCTGGGTGGGCTCACCACCACAGGCACTGACTCTGCTGTGCCTTCAGCTCCTGCAGCACCAGACCAGATTTCCAATTTCCTTGCATGCAGTGACACAACTCTTCCTGACACCCATTTGGTTGCTATACATTTTATTGTCCTACCAATACAGGAGAACAATCTCCTATAAATGTCTTTCTACTCATGGCAAGCAGAGAATTGGTATGTACCCTGAAATTCCACACAAAACATGGATTTTATAAATTTGGGTAAAATATAACAAGATATGGAGATGTAAAAGATGTTGGGGCAAATGAGAAGGCTCAATTTTTTCCAACAGAACTTGCACAGGATAACCCACAGTGATTACTTAGGTGTCTGCTCTTATCCCAAATGGTGACCCACCTTTTTAATTTCCTGGAGCTTTAGCTGCAGAATAAATGACAGGCAGGAGGGGATGTGGGGATGCAGGGGGGTGATATCAGAGCAGGCACTGTCCTGCACATGGCTCTTCCAACATCTGCCCAGGCAGGCAGTGGACAGGCTTTGCTGGGCTGCAGTCAGCCTCTCTCAGCATGGCTGAAGCATCACTCTTGGTAATAGTTTTTTTTTAAAGACTGTGCAAAAAAAGATACAGTTTTGAAAACAAATAGGAAGTTCTTGGCCCCTTCTGCCTCTCTTGTATTTGTACATGTTCTACAGTAGTTCCTACTACAGAGTCAGCATTTGTTAACAGCACTTACAGAAATCTCCTTTAAAAAAGGAGCCATTGTTCTTTGATGCTACATTACAGTAAGAGCGGGCATTTTCATGATGACTACTATATATTCAAAGCCACCATTTCTTAATTTGTTAATAGAAATCACTCCCCTGCAGCCTTGGTCTCATTTGTAAGAGCTCTGGTCTGCAATGAACCAGTCAGGAAAGCGTACACAGGCTGTGGATACAGTCAGAAAACTCATCAAGGTTTTCTGCTGGTTTTATTCTACATAAAGGAATATCTAAACCCACTAATGTCTCTGAAACCAGAATGAACTGCTCATAATAACTTGATATGAAAAAAAAAATCAGTTTCTTTATCATACAAAAGGCTTTTGTACATCCTTTGAGGAAAGTGGTAGTGCTGTCTGAATTTAGGCTCAGTGAAATGCTGAAACGTTAAATTTAATGGTGTTTCCTGTTCTAAGCTTCTCTGAACTGGACTTAGCAAAGACTAATGACCAACCCTTTGAACCTCCAAGTCTCTTAAGATTTAATTTGTTATTTTTGAGAAAAAAAAACATGAATAAATAATGAGAATAACAGACACAGTGACCAGAGACAATTCACCAGTGTAATTTACATACTACAGCAGGGTTCCCAATTCCTAGAATTACTCATTATTACAATCCTACAGAAAAAATTTAACACAAATTCTGGATGACAGCCAGAAGCTGTCAAGGTAGCTATTCCAAAGCTACCTTGAAAGGTTCACAATATTTTCTGATTGTGTTTAAACTCTGGACCATTTGGAACATGGAGAGTTAACACAGGCTGGAAAACCAATGCAAGCATTTAAGCCTCTGGTGTGTTATGAGTCCAAATTCACTTGGTCAAAGGAAAGGAAAATAAATAGCTCCACACAATAACCTACACTATTTTTTTCAGAAGATAGCTATTTGCAGGAAATACAACTTTCATATCAGTTCTGACAATGCCCTTCACAGGAGAGTTTTCTTAGGTATTCAACTGAATTTCTTTTGTCAAACTTAGAAAGAACATGACAATTAGTAGCAATTAGAACAGTTCTTCAAAGTGTGACAAACCTGGGTTTAAATCCTTGATTCAGACCAGGGACTTCAACCTAGAACATTCCCAACTTACACAAGTGCACCAGTAATTAAGTTTTTGCTTATTCTGTGCTGGATCTATGCATCTATTTCACATTTTATTTTGTTTTTATTATCTCCGTTTGTTTCATCCTTATAAAAAATTTTTGCTTGAGCAAAATTGCTTGGAAATGGAAAAATCATTTTGCAGAAAGAGGGAACATTACAGTAAATGCAGTGCTAGAGCTTATTTTGCTTTTATGTAAATGCTTTGTGAAGCAGTGAAAAACCAGAAAATTACAGTCATGTTTTAGGAAAAAGGCTTTGCTCACAAAACAAATTTTCTTCCTGAAAAGCAGTTTATTGCAATGTAGAAAGCTCACTAATTGGATTTATGACAGGCAAGCAGTAATAGTAAAAAGGAATAATGTGAACAGAGGAAAAATAAATGCATATTAAATTTTACAGACACCTACACATTTTCTCTGCCTTCCTGAATCAAGTACTCAGTGTTTCCAGGTTTCCGTCGATTCTGAGTTTAGCTGGCAGAGAAGGAGTGTGGTTACATGTGAGGTAAATAAGCACACAGAATGAACTGCAACCAGCAGAAAGGCTTGGAGCAGCTGATAGGGAGATCAGCTCCTGTGAGCAGTTCTGGAATTCCCAGCCGGTGAGAACGCATCGTGCTGAGGTGCTCTCCTCAGACAGCACTCAGCAACTCTGGTATTTACTTGCCTCACACGCCAAGTCACCTATACACTTTACCCTCCTTTTATACTCTCTGGCAACTGCATCAGCTGCTAAAATTTAGCTTTTCATTTTTGAGGCTTTTTTCCTGCTCAGTGTAGAACTAAATGCACAGCTCAGCCTGTGGAGCTCTGTGTTATCCTGAGCTGCAGAGTAACCTATCTAATCTTGGCAGGCATAAATGTTTTAAAGCACAGCTGAAATTCTGCAAAGAGTGCTACTCAAAGAGTGTGACTGCAAAAGTCACCTCGAAATGTTGCACTTATTTCTCACTTTCATTTGGTGCCACAAAAGACCTCAGCATCAATCATTAACAAGCTATTAACACATGCAGCTGATAAAAGTGTTCAATGTCTGGTCAGCAACAATGACAGAAAATCCTGGCGTACAGCTGGTTTAAACTAAGTGTACGGAGCTCTCACCAGTTATTTCCTTGGCTAAAAGGTACTTCTGGGTTGTTTTGCTCTCGTCTCTGCCTGGGTAACACACTTTTCTCATCTCTGCTCTGCAAAACTTGTCCCTTCTCTCCGCTGCCTTTCCCACTCATTCTTAAAAGCGGTTTGCAAGCACACAGGGTCAGGAGATTTTTTTCATTCAAATGTCATTTGATTTTAATATTATTATCTGGTAGTGAAGGTGCTAACAAAGGAATGAGAAATCTCAGCTCATTTTGCAATTTGTAAACACAATAAAATAGTGCTTATTAACAATAATGAACAAACAGGCTGTAATTTAGACAACATCCTTCAAAGGTATCTCCTTCCAGTTTTCTAAATTGTACCAAAACTCAGCCATGCTCCTAGAATTAATAAAGTCAAAACCAGCTTTGCTTACCTTAATAAATATATATTTAGCATTTTTTAATTCACTTGTTTTGAACGTTCATTTTGTTAAATAAAATCTCTGATGTCAGAAAACCTGAACAGCTGCTCAATTAGCTTATTACTTGTGTGTTACAAATGTCACTCAGGCTTTGGTGGGGGGGTGCAGTGTGTTACTGATGATTTTCTCATTGTCTCTGTTCCTAGTAACACTTGTCAATAATTGCATTTACGTGGTGATAGTTTCCTGCCCCTATGCAAAGGAATTTAAGGTTAGATTATAGAGAAAATGGCATCACAAATAAAACAGGCTCAGAAAAACATGAAAACACCTAGCCTCCATCTGCTCATGTGATACACTTCAGAGCTCCCATTTCACATGTAAAACAGAACATGATTTATAATTTATATCTAGTTGGTGCAATCCTTCTCAAATAAAGAAATTCTTTGATGAAACACTGGCTTTATGTTATCATAAAACTATCGAGAAAATCACAGAACATTTGGCAATTTACCTCTACTACAGCATCTTTGAAGTTTGGATATTTATATTTTATGCACTTTTGAAATGAACTGTACTGCTGAACACAAACACAAAAAAGCCTAATTGTGAGTCAACGCTGAAATGTTATTACAGCATTAGCAGCAGAAAACCACTGCAGGTATTTACAGACCTCCAGGTGACACCTAAGGCCCAGACCTAAAAAGATTTTAAATATTCTGTGTAGCATAGAATTTATACAGTATTTTTGATTTCTTTAAAATCTATAAAACATTTTAAAAAATCAAAGCACAAAGGCAGAAGCAATGCAGCTCCCAGATTCTGCAGAACCACCAGTCCTTGTTATAGCTGTGGGGCTTCTTACTAACAAACTTCCAGGTTTTTGAGAGCATACTTGGGAGGTGATTGTGCACCCCTCATTCCAGTGAATCACCTCAATGATTAGCACTGGTCATGTGTAATAAGGTGAAACTCACTTCTGAATAAAATAACCTTTAAAAGGTTTAAATTAGACTTCTGCTAATTGGCAGGCACAGAAGTGAAGTACTTGTGTGAAAAGCCATTTCAAATCTGCAGGATTATTTATTAACATAAAAGACACACAATCAAGGAGCAAACAGGGGTGTAGGGTGTTGAAATCTGCAAGGATCAACCTCTTGATTATACAAGAAAGCCACATGATCCTTTCCTTAAATTCTGTAATTTGCAAAGCACCAGTCCTGTGATGTCTCAGTTGCAGCCCTGGCTGCTGTGCTCCAATAGGCAGAGAAGTCAGAGTGGTTTTTCTTTGCTCTGACAGGCTCATCAACACATTACAACCCAAACACTGCACTCCCACTTTATTTTCAGTCCCTTTCCTAAAGGACTGCATCATTCTGGTGTGATACATTTCTCGCCACTGGCTAATTTCTAAGGCTATGCTGAGCAGTAAACAGGACTTTAGGAAGGGCCAGATGAGAGGGATTTTTGCATCTTTCCTTTTGCTTGTGACAAAACTAGGCAGAAAAGCTATTTGAAAAGTGTAGAAACACTGTGGGATGGTTGGCTTGATAAAAACTGTTATTTTCATATAAATTATATTTTTTTAAAGCATCAATTAAATCTCCTTTAGCAAATTGGCAGATTTGTGACATCACCTCTTGATATACTTATAGAAGGAAGATATTTGAATTTGTTTCCTGTCTTAACTGGTGAAATAAACTATATATTTGCAGTATTAAAAAATAGAAAATTTAAAAGGGCAAAAGTAAAATAAAAAAGGTCAAAAACAATCCAAAACCTTTTAAAATGTGATTTTGCAGGTTTGTTTTTGTTTTTTTTTTTTTAATACTCTCTTCAAACCAGGGGAAATATTTATAAAGCAGATCTTACACAACATAACTCAATTGGGCAGAGTTGCACTAACCCACAATTCAGTCCAAAGTGGGGGTGAGGACAAGGGGCTCTCCCTTCCCCAGCCAGCTGCAGGCTGTGCTCCCAAAGGTGTCACCTCCATGGCTGCTTGAGGCTCTGGGCTCTGTGCCATCAGCACAATCGAGCTGAAAATTACTACATTCCAGCGGAATTGTAGTTTGTTCCTATTTTACAAAAACATCTCTTTATTGATACAAGGAGTCAGGGTAGTAGCACACAACATCCTGCTACATCTGGCTGGACTTTGATTTCACCATATGGATCCCAACCCCCTGCATGGAATGAGACTTCCAAAGGGCCCTGGAGGACCCTGCACTCAAATGCTGCTGATGCTCAGTGGTGTCTGTGAACCAGGTCATGACAAGTGATCAAATTAGGGTCCTTAAGAATGTTTTACCCTTCATTTGAAAGCTGCCACCTGCTCATCAGGGAGACTGCTTTTCAGGCTCTCCTACTCCATTGCTACATGAAATAAAACAGATTCACAAGTGATTTCATTATGCTTTGAAACGTCATCTATAGTGCAAACTACTACAGCCCCTGCAAAATCGGTGGAACTCCTCAGAGTTGCAATAACCTGGCAGTATTGTCAGTGTGGAAAACAGGGAGGTGACTAACTCTCATAACCAAGGATTTTATATAAAACCTATGTAAGGGTTTCAGCTTTTGCTTTGTGAGCCAGCACACACATTCACATAAAGACTGAAGACCACAACAGGAGCTTTGCTCTCCAGATGAGAAGTCTTTGCAGCAAGATACAGATGCAATTGATTGCCTGATGAAATTGTGACGTTCAAAAACAAGTGAAAGCAGCCAAATTTGTTAATTTAGTGGGCAGCATTACAAGAGGAAAGAGGCTGCTTATCAAAATGCTGTAGCTTCCCCTCTTTTTTTAAGTTTTTAAATATTAAACCCATGATTCAGGCACTTGCAGCTGTTCCACTGAGTGTTTCAGCCTTACAGAGCAGCAGAGTCTGGAGCACAGGGGGATGGCCACGGCCACTGCACCTGTACCTGGGCAGGCCAGCACCTCCTGCAGGGTGATGACAGCCTGGGAGGCTGATGTCTTCATGGCAGATCAAAGGAATTCTTGAGGGGTCAGGAGAGGATGACATGGGGTTGGACAGCCCTACTGCTTGAGAGCCTTTCAGGCAGGTGATCCACTTACACTGTCATTTTTGGTCTATGTCAAACAAGTTGGTTTTTTTTCTTTATAAAGTGTCTCTGGCTCAAAAAATGCCTTCACATTACACCAGTCCCTTCTAGCTGAGTTCTGGGTGGCTGGATTTTTATGTAAACTGGATCTGCAAGTATGAAAGGAGCCAGTGTGCTTCCATTGCCTGGCAATGGTTTCAGAAGCTTTGCAAGGGGGAATATTTGTTTCTATGTGATTATTCCTCTATAAAGAAAGATTTCATTGATTGATTTAAAGGAACTGAGTGTTGGATGACTTCTCTGAAATTACTCATTCCAGCAGAAACTGCAAGGATTTTCTCAGACTCCTTATGCATTTCATACTGAAGATTTAATTTTAGTGACAAATCTCCAAGGCCTTTTTTTTCTTACCCCTCCATAAAAGTCAGTCTTGGTTGAGTATGACACCTCCACCAAAAAAATGTTGCCAGTCCACTGCCTTCTAATGCAAGTAAACCTTAGCCAAGTCAAGGTGCTGGAAACCTGTCATACAGCATGAGAGTTCACTGAATGCAAAATCTGGGCCTGTCCAGCCTCTGCTACTTCACTTCTGGTGAAGGGAGTTTGCTAATTGCTCTTAAATTAACCTTTTAAATATACCTGCAATCATACTTGAGATCAAAGGGGGTCTTAGTAAGTTGTTGAAAAGCCAAACGAAAGCACAATTAATTTTAAAACAATAAGGCAGCAGGAACAAATAAGACAATGTTTAAAGAGAACACAGTCATTGTTTAAGCACTGTTTATACTTATATTTCATGAAGAATTTAGGCTCCAATATTAGAAAAATTATAGGGTGAGAGGTGGAAGTCAGGAGTGGGCATTAAAATCCTCCTCAGAACTTTCTTGGTTTAAGCTTCCTGAGAACTTGCAATTGATATTCAGAGATGTACAAAACTTTCATAAGGAAACTCTAAACCAGGAAAAGCTCATTTAGTTCAATTTAGATGCAATTTTAATTGAACCTGGGCTGATTTATGCTTTTAAGTAGAAGTCATAAAGAACTCATCGGTTGCAACACAATTTCTTTTTGAAAATTACCATCTCCATCTTTCATCTCTCTTCCTGCTCTGTCAGCTGGTTTGTGTGGTCTTTTGAGACCTTAAAAGAGAACCAAAGACATAGGGAAATAAAAGCAGCAGTTACTTTAGTTGAGGTTGCCAGCCCTGCTCTGAGACCCTGCCATGAATTTTAAAAACAGTAAGGTGGCCCACTGAGCATCAGGAAGAGTGAGCTTAGAGTTATGTATCTGAACACTTTGAACTTAAAAGAGGTTTTATGCAGGAGAGAAAGAGAGCTGCAGTTCTGCCATTTACTTAATTTCAAAATAAATCTACTATTGACGGCAAAAATGTAACTTTTCTTACACTGCTAAAAGCAAAGCGACATCTGAAAATACTACTAGCCAAAGGCCAGATTCTTTAAACATTTTGCAAGAACTAATACATTATGGCTACTTATGAGAGTATTCCTGTCACAAGAGTGACAAGTTTACTTGCCCAGATGCATTTCAGGGGAACTCTCTGCTAACAGTCACACAAGACAAAAGCTAAAGCACAAAACCTGGTCTCTCACATCTCCAGCTTTCGTTGTGTTTAAATGGATGCAAGTGTTACTGGAGACAGAATTTGCCCCTAGCTGGGGACAACTATAAGCCATACACCAGGGTATGTATAAAATCATTTAGGTCTTGAGTTTAAGCAGCCTCTTCTATCAGACAGGTCCATGTTGCTTTAGCAGTTCATTGCTGCTCTTTTCAGGACTGTAATCTCAATGAACACGGGCTCTCCTTTGTACCCATTCCAATGTCTAATTTTTACATTGCCTTCTTTACTTTCATTTTATCCTCCACCTATACACTCCACCTGGCAACTCCTCTGACACAAACACCCAGCTAGAGCTGATCAAGTATGCTTGGATGGGGAAACTAAATATCACTACACACACACCCCATCCCCCTAAAAACCCTCCAAAAATCTGAGAAACATAGAGTGTGCATAAGCAAAGACAACTGATCTAAGTCAGTTCTTCTGATGCTAATCTTACTGCAAATAATATGCAGGGTACATTAGAAAATGTCAAATCCACGCTACCTCACAATTGCTGGCTTTCATTCTAGTTTGAAACTAATCCAAAGAAAAAAATACAAAGGAAAAGCTGAAAGTTTGATCGTTATTTCAAAAGTTTAAAAGAAATAAAAATGTAGCTCCCTTGAAACTACGTTACTACATATATTACATATGTAATCTCACAAGTTCCCAAAACAATATCAGTGTCCACAGCTATTAAAGTTTATAGGTACAAAAAGAATGCAATTAAAACTGGTTATATTTAAATAAAAGAATTATTTCTAATTAAAATGTAGATAAACACCTTATACAACATGGAACATTCTGTAAAATTATTCTTCAGAACTAGACTTTTGTGATTAATACAATAAACCTGAATTTTCACTGAAAAAGAAACATTTCTGAAATGCATCAGACTTGCATCCAAACATCTTGTCAGAGCAAAGTATTGGTGTTTTTAACACAATCTTCTTATTCCATTGAAGTTAAAGTCAGGTGAGTGTCTCCGTTCAGAAAAATGAGCACATAAAACACTTCCAGTTTTAGCATCAAAGATGTGTTTACTACAAACACAGAAATATAAGGGAAATGAAATGGTGAAAAGGGCTGCAACAGTTTTAAGGACTTATTTTTAGAAGTTTTACACTGGAGACCTACTAACCATAAAGTCTCGTTTTCATACGCAGCACACACCAGCGTTTCATCTCCTCCGCCAACTGGATGTCGCTGCGTGTTTCCAATCCCTAGAAAGTTCTATAAAGTCAAAATGAACTCTGAGTGACTGCTCTCCATCCCTTGTCGGGTGCCACCCTGCCAGGCCCCCCGGGGCCGTGGGGAGCCGCGTGTCCCCAGCGCAGCGTCCGCCCGCGGGAGCTCTCGGCGCGCGGGCAGCGAGCGGAGCGCGGCTCGCTAACGCGCACAGGATGGGGCCCCTAATCACTAACAGCTCCTCTGGAAACCCTAGCAGAGATAAAAACTACAAAGACACTGTTGGTTCCAGTCCCCTTATTGAATTTTCATTGCTGCTTTTATTGTAACTATGAATTCAGTCCATAATGTCACGTGTTCTTTGTTCTCCAGCCTGACATACATTTTAATACCCAGCGCAATATCTATGCAAAGACTAAGTGTGCTCACGTGCAGGAGGGTTAGCACTTCACCACAAACATGGTTATAGTTACAGATTAAAAGCAACACTTTCAATGATCCTACAGCTTAATATTTCCAATTCCCCTCTCCTTCTGAAGGTTCTCCTCCCCTCCCCACCCCCCCCAAAAACATCTCTGCACAAGAAACGCTGAGCATACAAATTATGTCACTGACATCTGGAAAGAGACATGACTACCCAAGTAAAAAATAAACCCAACGGAGGTCATGGCTTTAACAGACTGTCGCTCTATATTTAAACTGATTGATTCATACAAAGACATAATTACAGAGAACATTGGAATCAGCAGCTCCCAACACTCCAGTCTGCAGGCACAATTGTGTTTACAGGAATTATATTTTAAAGACTACGTCTGGCATAAGCTAATTGATACACTCAATATTAAGATATACAATAATTTAAACTTAAATTTTGAATAATGTCTGCTTATTTTCCTACCTAGATAATAACAACTTTCTTTCAACTATACATGATCATGTATGATTTTTCAGGATATTCTTTTGCATAAAATCTATTGGTTATGCAAATAAAAGGCTTTGGAGAATAATGTACAGTAACTAATTTGTATAATCAGTTTCCCTCAATTCAGCGTGATAATTATATGTAAAGCACATCACTACAGACTGTCTGTGAAATGAATTCTGTCTTAATATGCTAGTCAACTAGCCACTCGACCTTTGCACAGGCTCACTGTAAGAGGAGCAGAAAAACCCACACACATTCTTTCAATTTCTAAAGGGAAATTCGACTCTAGCCATAGAACAAAGAAAGAAGAAATAGAAGTAAAAGAAAATCAAAGAAAAAGTGATTTGGATTCAAGGGGATCAGATGTTTCATTTATTGCAGGTTGGAGACCTTCAATCAGTCAAATGAAAGACACATTTGTATTAAAATACCTACAAGGCAGAGAGAAAGCCTTGATCAGGTGTATTAGATTTAAGTTACAGCTCTCTTGCTGAGAGATGTGAACCTACCTTCCAGTCTATCTGTTCTCAATATTGAAGGTTTTCTGTGTTACAAACATGAGATGAAAGGTAGCTTGCTCGCCTTCCCACGTATCTGCTGGATATTAACTGTACATTTGAAGCGTGCGCTACAAGGAGCCGTGAACTCGGTGTGCTCTGCACACAGCACTCCTAGGAAGGGACTGAACCCACGGCAGGGAGGTGACACTGAACCCACGGCAGGGAGGTGACACCCAGGCTTGTCCTCAGTGTGGCCACCAAAAGCCAGTGCCTCTGAAGGTACAGCTCCTCTTTCTTTAGTGGGAAGCACAGATTTTGTCCTGTGACAGGGCTGTGAGCCCTGTTAGACAGGTAAATAAAGCAACACCAAGGCAAGAGCCCCTGCCCTGGCTCCTGCTGTGTGAGGACAGCAGTGTTTTGTTTGACTTCTCATTACATATTGTGCAGGAGGTAACAAAAGCCAAGCCCTGACCTTATTTCTCACTTTTCACACCATCCCTTCCTCACAAAAACTCCTTGAATCCACTGCTCTTGCCCAGATACACAGAAAAGCATCAAGCCTGATGGCAGAGATCAGCTGTTCTTCAACTGCAGTCCCAGCATAACAGATTTGTTTAGATTGCCTGGAGGAGAATCCCAAAGTGTTTTATAAATTGGTTACTGTTGCTTGTAAAACACTGAACCAACATTTTTCGCAAATATTTTGTGTTATTGATGGGCTCTGTTCAGAATAGTTTTGGTTTTGATTAAACTTTATCAATGATCTGCTCAGTCCAGAGCAAATGCTGAATAGAGAGACAGAGGCTCTACTACGGCTGATTACATCACTCATCTCAATTTGTGAAACCCCTGTCCACATACAATAGAAAAATTGTCTTTTTGCCTTTTGTGAGTTGGCACAGACACTAACTGCCAGCACAATAGCAACTATTGTCACAGTAGATTTCCTCATAAGCCTCAGTCCCAAATATTGATCATTTCAACCCAAAGACAATTTCTGCCACTGTAAGGAAAATTTCAGTAATTTAATAATGAGATTCATCCCATAGCTGCCTACACTAGGTCCTTTGGCAGGAGGAACACACTGCACAAATCTATAAGTTTTAGAGAGACTATTCACTGGGAAGTCAGCTTCTGCTCTTTCTTTCTCAGGCTTCACCCCAAATGTTCAACTATTCCATTCCACAAAGTAAAACAGCAAAAACACAATCTTAACTCAGACCCCAGTGTTAAATATTACCTTCTGTTATCCAATTGGCTTTTTAAACAAGCAACTATAACTCTGATTTCTGCTTTTATGTATGCATAGCTGCGGATATTGTGTAGTAATATGAAAATTCTAAAGCTGCCCTGCTTGTTAAATAACATCACAGAATAGTCTGAGTTGGAAGAGACCCAGAAGGATCATCAAGACCAACTCTTCAGTGAATGGCCCATATGGAGATCAAACCCACGACCTTGGCATTATTCACACCATGCTTTAACCAACCAAACTCTCTGTCATTGCAAAGTTTAACTGATCTTTTCATTTATATAGCCATAAATTTTCATCAGTCCAACAGAGGGGTTTTCTTTTTTTTCCTGATCTTTCATACTTACTTTTGAAATAAAAGTAAATATTCCCCCAATAAAATTTGAATAATGCCACATATTAGTGCTATACACTCATTGTTTCAGAGCTGGTCAAAGGGTGAAAATGCATAAATAGAGGACTTAAATATTCTTTCCCTTTCAGTGCTTATATAAATTTTGTTTGCTCTATTAAACAGGGGCCTATAACTGTACAACTTCCAGGCTGAATGTGGGAAATCTACACAAAAACTCATATCCTCCTTACAAATCAAGATAACACGTCATCCCAACTTCACAAGTGGGTTATACAGCAGCAGCATGTACACAGCAGTGGAGCTGATAGGCTAAGATAAATCCTGCACCTCAGATGTGTTATTTCATGTACAGTTAAAATGTGCTCAGAATGAAAGGAGTTATAACACAAGGCTCCACCTTTAACAAAATGAACAAAAGGACACAATATTGTGCAATGAATTCCACAGGGGAATTCTATTTAAAGTGAAATCTCTTTCAGCACATGAACATTTAATGGCTTAGCTTGATAAGTCTTTTTTCTGTATACAAAAGATCAAAACATGAATTTCTCCATCTAAAGTTTATATTTGAGGTGAGGGGAAGTGGCCACAGAAGAATGTACAAATTCTCCATGGATTGCACAGGGGCAGAGCAACCCTCTGTGACACCGTTGTGCTTGAACCAAAACACAGGATGGTAGAGATGGCATCACATGACACAACCCTGGTTTGGGAAGAAATGGTGGGGGAAAATAAAAGTACTTTGCTATGAAATGAGGCAGATTTCTCTACCAGCCCACTGACCTCAGTGGTGCACATCTGAGCCCCAATATTATTATTACTACACAAGCACCAATCTTAGAAATCTTTTGTGGCAGCACACACTGTCATGTTATTTTCAGCTCTTGCCATTTGCCTTCAGAACCATTCTGACCCAAGCAATCACAAAAGCAGCAAGACTGAAGCTTCATAAAACATCCAGAAGAAGTCTTAATATTTCTTGAGCAGACATTATTTTCATCAAATTATTTTAAAATATATCTGAACACCTTACAAAGCTGTTGTCCAGAAAACCTGAGACAACCTGCCTGTCAAACAAGCAGTGAGGGTTTGCTGTAGGCCCAGAAAAAACATGCCCTGCAAAACTCCAGCAGCCATCCTGCCTCCTTACACCATGAATGGTTCCATGTCTCAAATCTTAACCTTCAACACACTTCAGCAAAACACACAGAATTATACCGATGTATGACCAATTCAATGTGGGGAATGTCAAGTGATATTTAAAGTACTTCAGACTCATCACAATAAGCAATCTGGCTTCTGTGGGGGAATCACCTAAAGCCTGGTAAGTGATTAGTTAGCTCAACAAGTGAAAGGTTTCCTGTGGCAGTGTCTATGAAGAGAAAAACACTGTCAGAAAATACTGAAATTTGGCAGGAGGGCTCATGAAAGCCTTGCTTCTGAATTGCCTGCAAGCAGCTCCTGAAGAGGAGCTCAGCCAACCCTACCTTTTGAAGGCTGTAGGAACTGTGAACTTCCCCTAAAGGCAGGAGGGCAGAAAAGCAGGTAGGAAATGTTCTCTAATGACCTTCTGTGTTTGAGCAAGGCCATGCAAAACTAAGCGATCACAGCTTTACAGAACTCCACAGTCTTTCAGCAGAGTACAAAACCCTGACTCAAGCTCCATTCAAAATAAGAAAAAAAAATCAAATAATGTTGGCCTAAAAGGGAACCTCAGGGTTTTACTCTACATTTAGACTTATTTCAATTCACATTCAGTGCAGTGAAAATAAGACTGTTCTCTGAGATTTAGTGGCACATACATTTTGTAGCAGTTCATTTCACAGGGGAGAACATCTTGCAGTGAAGTGTGTGGGCACTGGCAGGCATGGAGGGGACAGCTCTGCTGTGTTGGCACTGCTGGGAGGGACAGCCCTGTGCCCAGGCTGAGGGTCAGGGTTCACTGCCACCTCCTCCTCCTCCCTGGACAAGAGAAGTGTTTCCTGGCCTCAGAAGCAGCAGAATGTTTGGAGGGCAATGTTGTGAGTTTGGCAGAGTTGCTGGATTCTCGTCTCAAGGGAGAAATCTGCTTTTGCTCCACACAGACAGTGATTGCTAGAAGGATGCCCTCATAAAACACTGGAGGCCAGGGAATCTTCAGCCTCCCCTTTCTGCCCAGCTTCCAAATGTAATGCATGAAACAGCAGAGCTCTATGCTGGCAAAACTTTCTCGAGTGCAGAGGAGATGTGCGAGAACCTATTGTGGACAGCAACAGCAGTTCCCGCCAATCTGCCCACACTCTTTCAGGTATGCAGCTGAACTTTAAGGATGGAGTAATCATTTTCTAATCACAACTTGCCAAAACAGGGCAGAATGACAGCTCAAACAAAGACAATCTGCCATCTAACCTAAGATGAATCCAATTTCTTTTTTTATTGAATATGAGAGTCTTTTAGTAGACTGTAACCTGACATATGCCTCCAATTTTTGGTAAATAATCACAGTCATTTTTGCTTTGATGTAGAATATGTGAAAAGTAAGAAATATTTTCCAATTCCAGTTTGTTAAAGTGGAAGCCAGACTTTCATCCATAGCAAATTGTTGTATCAGATCATCTCAGAAATGTCTGGAACTTCTTATAATCCAAAGTTTTTAGCTAGAAAATGTTATTGTCTCACTTGTGGCCATTTCAAAAACAGAATAAATTGAAAATTAAATAACAGTATCAGAACCTATGACATAAGGGGTTTGAGGCCAAAGCAAAATAATCTATATCTTAAAGTAAATAAAGGCCTTACTATTGCAGAGGAATTCTGCCACCACACTGCAGAGCTGAGCTATCAGATGCTGCCCCATCACTGCCACTTCCTCATACAATGTCACATCTCCTGTACCTAACAGATACATTGCATAATGTTGCAGATGGCACAGGTCATAACAGCTAGGATTACATTTATTAAAATCAGATGAAATGCTTATCACTAGATTCAGTGCTTTTCTATGCAAGGTGACCTGAGCTTGTTTTTTCTGAGCACTAGCACAAGATTTTCCTGCTGTAGAAAACGCTACAGTTAATTGTTACTGTGTGTTGCTACCAATTATTATAGACACCTGTACATTGACTTTCATAAATGTTTGAGTTTACAAACAAACTGGATCCTCAGTGTCATTATTTTTATTTGCTTTCACTGCAATTATTCCTGCAACTCTTTTTGTTCACATGAGGGCTGGAGCAAGGGCTGGTATCTTCACAAATCATTACTCACATAGGAGCTGCTGTATATGAGTGTCAGCAGTGCTCTTTGCTTTTGCACAACCTCCAGATAAAATGGTTGTGGACAAGACAAGGGAACTGAAAAAAGAACTCCATAGCAACATTAGCCTGCACCTTCACCCTCAGATAGAAAATGCACCTGAACAGCCCCAGAGCCCCCACGAGGTGCAGCACATACCAGTGGCTCCCACCAGTCACCTCTGGCTGCTCCTGAGGCCTGGGAAGGGGCTTTGTCTCAGGGGGGACACAGGCTCCAGCCCAGCCTCCTCACTGCCCAGCCTGAATATTTTATATTTATTTCTCTCTCCCCTCCTTTGCGGTGGCAGTTGTAAATCTACCTTTCTCAAAATTCAATAAAACATTAATTGAAAAGAAAAAAAAAAGGAGAAAAGTCATTTCAAGCCCAACAATAAAAGGCCAATTGACTTCTCAATTTTCTAGTGGGCAGGAGAAGAAATCAGGCATACGCAGGGAGAAACTCAATTCTCCAAAGCTCTCCCCTTGAGGAGTTCCAGCCCTGCCGTCTCAAGGGTGCCGTGTCCCCTACCACTCGCTCAATTCCAGCTGGGTATTATTTCCTCAGCTCCGAGGGAAGCAGGAATTCATTCTGCATTATTGATGACTCCGGCTCAGCCGCTGCGAGGGTTCAGCGCTTCCCGCGGCTGCCGCTCGCCCGCTGCCGCTCCTTCCCTCTCCTTTCACACACAGCCAAGGAAAAACAGCTAAAACAAAACCTGAGGGCTGGGGCACAGTGGCAGATTCACCCCCATTAAAGCATCAGCCACGTGAACCCCTGCCCTAAAGGCATCAGCAGGACAGGAAGAGCTGCGAGAGAAGGGAAGGGAAAGGGGTTTGGCGCTGTGGGGCACTCGATCCATATTCCAACTGATCCATCTTGCCAGGATGTTAAGTGGAACACTGACCCCCAGACCATGGCTCTGAAGCAGACTGAGCTTTCTGAAATCTTCTGAAAGAACAGGTCTGATCCCAGAAACCCAAACCCTGGCTGAGCACCTGTCAGGGCAGAGGTAGGACTCACGCCCCTCGCTCTGATGGATTCATCCTTTCTTCTTTTGGCTCTTTGCCCTTCTTTCTCCTTGGTTGTTTTGTGGGCTTAGCTTCCTTCTCCTACACCCTAAACAATTATTTCATTTTCTTTTTGAAATCTCAGTGCTGAACACCTACAGATATGAAGGCTGTACAGTAGTAATGAAGGTAGGAAAGGTAGGAAAGCTGAATTCAATTTAATTAATGAAAAAGCACCACAGATCTGGTGATTGCCTACTAGAATTGGCATCCATAGCCAGTGAAATGCAAAATGTATGCATTTTTTGTAGAAATCAGTTCAGTCCATCAATGTAGAGCTCAGTTGCAAGTTATAGAGCAGTATATTCCAGTATTTAAAAGCCTTATGGGCTCTTAATCCATTAATTTCTCCACACTGACATGCCAGATCAGTAGTTTGATCCTGGGATGTAACTGTTTAACATGAACTATGCCACTTTCCTTGGTTCTAAGAAAAACAGAACTCATAGTCACAGGTTCACAACTAAAAGCGGCTGTAATAATGCACTTGGTTTATTCTAAATTAATTAAGAGAAACATCAAGTTTTGTGATGGGGTCTAGAATGACAAGTGGTTTCTTCCATGTGCTTTTAGGTAGTTCTAGGAAATACTGGGAGGAAAACCTTTTTAGAAAATATAGACATTTAGTATTCAGGCAAAGTATTAGATCTGAAGTTTCAAAGTACTAAAGAAAGGAAGTAAAAAATTTGTATTCAGGTTCATACTTCTCCCTTTCCTAGAGCTAGAGGGCTTGAATCAGCCTCTCTTTGTAATAGTGCAAGAAAAGCCTTTCAAGAGTTCTATAATTATGCCTATGCGCATATGTATCAACTAAAACTGTCTCTGTATTATTTGCAATCATGAATGCAGAATGGGAACAACCATAGAAGCTTCCCTATTTGCGCAATTTGTGGATGCTTCACATAATTATTTCTAAATATTTGTCAATGTCTGTTCACTAAGGTTTGTATATTCTGGCTACCCCACCCCTAATGCCCTCCTTGTTCAATACTTGAACAGCTTGTGACCTTTGAACACCTCTGTCCAAACTTCTGACATTATCAGTTTTAACTGTGCCCCTCAAACATCCCCAAAACAGGGAGAGGCAGGCATTATTTGAACTGTTCACTGAAAGACAGCAATTTAAGGAACCTTTACAATAAATTCTATCTTACTCCAACAGTTTCAATGATTGTAAAAAAAAAAAAAAACACCTAAAAAAAAGTTCAGCAATTTCACACAGTGGAAAACAGCCCAGGGCACAAGAAAACTAAAACCAAACAGTTTGCCGTCAGTGCTGTAGAGTGTGTTCAGTAAAAACAAAAGATCAAACAAGTTCTGTAATCATTATATAAAGCACATTTGCTATGGCATGTGAAGAAAACATACTTCCTTCCTAATACTAATTAACATTAGAGAGTTGTGGGCTGAAATGCAGGATAAAAATAGCTGTTTAAACTAATCACTCAGCAAGATGTAAATGTTACATATAAAGTATACCTAACGGGTTGGAATATTTATCCCAGAAGTAAAGAAAGCTTTCACTACTCATGAATTATAAAAGTTTCTCTTCCTGCCTCACTGCAGCAATGTATGGACTCATCACACTCTCAATGTGATGGCTCTGCATAGAATGTCTACAGTTATCCTTATTTGTAAGCATTAAAACATTTTTGGAGCAGCCACGGTTGTGGGGAGCAAAGGAAAGTGTGAGCAGAAAATATAACACCGAAGAGTTCCATAAGCAGCACCCAGATATTCCAACTGCCCAAGCCATGCTGTGCCCGTGGGCCAGTGTCCAGGCTGGAGGGCTGCAGACACTGCAGGAAAAGCCACAGCACTTCACCTGAGCAGCACTTCTACCTCTCCTCAGGGAGCTTTCCTAACACACACAAACCAGGCAGCTCTGCGTAACAGAGGGTGCCATCCCTGGATCTACCTTTGCTTCTCTGAAATTATTTCTCCTTTCAGGTGTGCTCCATCCTTCCACAAATAAATCCCAGAAAATGCTGTCTTTCTTGTCACCTCTAGCTATTCCTTCACCTTTCCCCATCCTGTGGCTGCCCCACTGCCACCAGCACCACTGTTCAATGGCCCCTCACTGGTAAGAGGGGAAGGTGTGCAATGATTGGCAGAACACCGAGCAGACCACCAAAGTATCCAAAATATTCCTGAGCATAAACCACACTATAAAGTTCAGGAAACCAAATGTTATTGAAATAATATTTCAAAAGTTTCCTACAAATTATGTTTCAGATGTTCCCTAGTAATTTCCACCAGCAAGAATTTCAGATATTGTAATAACTGGAGAAAAGGTGCTGAAAGGCACAGTGCTTAAGTGCTGCACAGTTGAGAAGTCAACACATTTCTGTCTGTTTAGAGAGGTACAGTATTTCCATCCCCCAGGATTTCTAAGTACCTGTTGAGCTCTCTAATACAGATATCAATAAAATGTTTTTGAGTCACAACAGTGTTCTGCAGGACTCAGCTGAAATATATGAGCAAAAGCACATTAAAACATCTCTGGGACGCCTGCCCCCCTCACCTCACATTGGGCTGGGTTCAGGAGTGTTTATTTACCCAGCAGAAAACCATCACAAGAAGATACACTTGCCATTGGTTACACCAGGGCTATATGAAGACAAGGCTGTCCATTGGGTGCTAGGCTAATGAAAATGGGGGGGTTTTCCTTCATCAGCCCAGCAAATAAAACACCCCTCTGATCACCTTCTGTAATCCCAGTCAGATCCCAAACACCAGCTACCTGGAACTCCAATCTCCTGCTGCATCACAGCATTACCATTTCAGTCTGTAATGACTAAATAAATGAAAGTAGTCTGTAGGAGACAGTGCAACCCATGACAGCATGTTCTCTATGTCTTCTTCCAGGATTTTGTCAGCAGATGCTTTAGACCAAGGAAGCAGCTGAGCAAGAGCTCTGATGGAAAATCATCAGGAGCAACGACTTAACCTGATAGAAAGGGCAGACTGTTCAAAAGCACTGTTTTAAAGTTAGTCCAAACTGACAAGGTAATTCAAATAATCTGGCCAGGTAAAGTCAGTCACAAGCCTCCTAGGCCAGCCAAACTATCCCCCTTCCCCCAAAGCAAAGGCAAAATCACTGAAATTTAAAAAGCAATTAGGCATAACGTGTCCCAAATCTTTCCTAAGATAAATTCATTCCACTGAAAATGGAACTGTTTGGGGCAACACAAACACCACCTCTGCTCCATCTTAAAACATGATTCATACCACTAAGTGCTTTGTTTCCCTCTTGCAGCATGTAATGTTTGGAGTTCTTAAAAGGGTCATATTGAATTAACGGGTTCACCTTGAAACCACACGGTGGAACAAAAAGCTGTGTGCCAAATGGCACTCCAGAGGGGACCAGCTTGCAAGAACACAATTCTCCCCTGTTCAGTAAGAGGAACAAGTGTTGTGACAACCTTTAAATGCTCAGGTCCAAACCACAGATCTTCTCCCACGTTCCTTTCAGCTTGCAGCAGTGTCCAAAATGCGCAGGCTGCATTCTGAGCAGCAGGCAGGAGAGCCCGCAGGGAAGCACTGGGGGAGCTGCATATCTAACCACAGACATATTGCAAGGATCAGCTAGCAGAGACTGGTTATATGGCTGTCACAGCTCATTGGATTTCTTTGTCTTTATCCACTCCAAGCATTCAAAAGACAGCCCTGTGTTCCCGTGTCTAAAAGTATTTGGTAAAGCTCATATATCTTCTAAAGGGGAGGGCGCAAGAAATAAACTCAAAATCCTGACTTAAAATAACCTGAAATAATAGTAGTTTTCTTTGGAGGAGTTGAGAACAAGTTGTGGAGAGAGTAACAGTGTTGGTAACATCTTATAAGGATTTAGTTTACACATGTGACCTATTTAGTGCATTGTCTCAGTCATGTAGTGCACAGGGAGCTGGAAGTGTAACAAGAGATAAAAGATATGGCTTACCCTGCTGAAAAAATGTGAGCCATTTCAGCCTCCCTTGTACAGCTATGAATAGCTCATTCACAAAGGGAAGATTTTTCCAGCAAAAGGAACACAATCCAGAAAATTCCTCTGAGGAGGAATTTTTTCCAAATTATAACATGGAGCATCACTTACACAGGGTTACTCAATACACATTTTGTGGGGAAAAAAACCCACTTGGCTATCTTCTAGTGAGCCTCAACACTGATTTCTGAGACCACAGCCAGGTAGGTCCTCTGCAGGTTCACATCTCTCAGCAAGGATCATTCAGGATTTCAGAGCATTTGCTATATTTCACAGAATAAACTGGAAGCAGCAGTTCAGTATGGAAGCAGGCTGACTCATAGGGGTCCTGACCATCTATCCTGTGATGCAAGCAGATATACAGGATGATTATTTCCAGGTTGGTGTGTGTGGACTTGTTTAAAACATGTAGGTGCTTTATTGAGCATCTTCCTTCTGCAAGGTCCGTTGTGGTGATGATAAATTTCATGGAGACTTCAAAAGTTCCACCACGTAACAACTGGTACAGCAAGACTCTCATCAACAGCCTGCTTCAAATGTCATCTTTCCATATGCTCCAGCACTACACATCCCACGTGCTCCTTGGATCACTGGAGACAAGGCTGCAGCACCTCCCTGCAGGTGGAAGGAGGCTGCCCTGCACTCCCCAGGGAGCTTTTCCAGAGCTGTCTGCCCAGAGCACAGCAAAGCACTGGCACAGTGTGAACAAACAAGTCCTCACTTGAGAATCTGTGAGGGGAGGTCTCAGGTGCTGCCTTTGCTTCAGAACAAAAAATAAGGTAGGTGGTATTTGCTTTATCCCAGCAGGAAACTCATCAGCTGTGCAAGCAGCAGCAGCACCATGAAGAGCAGAGCCCTTGTCCCTAGGAGTTTATGATCCAGGAAAAAGACAGGAATAGCAGCAGGAAAACCAGGAGATAGAAGCAAATCAGGCAAAGCTGGTCAGCCCTCCTGGCAGTGCTCACAGAGCAGCCCCAGCCTGACCACTCACAGTTATGAGAGAGAGAATGAGAACAGGTTTTGATGCAGTAAGATGGGAAGGTTTTGGGGAAGACAACACAGATTTAGAGCTTTTCAGGGAAATTCTTAGTCCAGCTAGTCCTCACTCCACAACTATTCTCCCTTGCTGTTCTTCCACCTTATTTTGCCCTTAATCTCACTGTGCATTTTTCCTCCCAGCTCAAAGAGCAGACTCACAAGGGAGCCAGATGTGCTGAACGTATGGGTTTAAAGAGGCAATCTGCATAACAACAAGAACCATGTGAAATAATCTCATTTTTCCCATCTTGCTTCTATTTTTTGCCCAGTGGAAAGAAATAAAATATAGACCTAGTTCATGGTTTGTTCTTTTCAAAGCAGTTCCATTTTCATTCCTTCCTCCACCTTTCAGTGTTTGGATATAATATATGGCTGCACAAATACTTCCCATCCACATACATGTATGCATTACTGCTTTGCAGCTGTATTGCAAAGATCCTTTCTCTCCAAACGATTTCATCTAAAGTGAAAGACAAGTGCCCCCTATGGTCAAGCAAATAATCTATTGTTCAAATTGCAATTATACTGTATAAATGGAGTCCCATTAGTTTCCCTCTGAGTACAGTATAAGCCCAAAGAACTCAGTAAGCAGCAGTTTTGAGGAGAGAGAACCACGAAGAGAGAAAAAAGAACATTATTGGTCTGTTAACTGTAAAAAAGGATGATTCTCTTTTGATCTGTTGTTAGAAGCCCATAGGGGATGCTGAATACAGAGATAAGGCTCTTGGTCAGGGTATCTGGATACACAAATTTGAACAGTATCTTAACCTAGACCACACATTCCTCTAAAGAACTGATATTTTCTCTCATTATATAACAAATGTGCTTCAGCAGCTTCCTACAGTCAAAGATCCAAAACTGGAAGCAAGGGGAATCTCCACAGAGTCGAGTTTCACAACAAGGGATGCCATCTTCTTGGCTGTATTGACAGTGAAGAAAGGGAAGTGGCTCAAGAAGCAGAACAAATATTAAAGCTTAAGTCCATGTGTCTGAGTGATGTCTAGAAAACCTCTCTTCACTTATTAAGGGGACTGCATTTTGCAAGTACCTCAAACTATCAACCATGGACTGTTAAGCACTGTGCACCTATAAAAATCTGGCCTCAGCTATGGGTGCTGAAGACCTACAAATGAAGCCAAAGAAAATCTGGTCTGCTGGATCTTACCCAAAGCTGGCTGAATCAAGTTTTGGAGCAGCTTTAAGAATTTTTGCTGCAAGACGTAAGAAACTGGATCTTCCCTTTGTGCACCATGCAAACAAGAGAGAGCCAGCAGCACTCCCAGCCAGAGGAGGGATGGAGAGGGAGCTGTGGTCACAGCATGTTGGCTGCAGCACCATGATCAGGAGGCAGTATTTATTTAAAAAGCAATTAAACATTAGAATTTAGTGCCTCTGACAATTTTGCAGTTACCAATGTGCTGCTTCTACGTCCAGCCTACTTTATTCTCCTCACTGCTCAGAACAGACCACCACTGAAGTTGACATTTTAAAATACTCTCCACTGTAATTAAACAGCTGCTGCAGTCAAGTAATTCTATTTTCTATCAAAGTTTGTAAATCACAGTATTTTAAAAAGATGCAAAAATTACTATGGTATATAATAGTTATTTGATTTTTTACATATGTGTAGAAAAAATAAACACATTAGATCTCTAGCCTTTAATTAAAAAATAGTTGGGGGGGCAGGGAGTAATATCTTAATAAGTAACATCTGACCGAAAAGTATTTACTAAATCATACCCTAAGTGTGGCCAAAAACTGTAAGATTTACTGCAAGTAAATCATTATTGCTATCTGAGTCTGAATAGCTTCCATCTGATTCCTGTATGGAAATACACTCCATGGAAGCACAGCCTTGAACTTCAAAGGACATGCAGGATGCTACTAATTTCTGTATCTGACAGTGTGATGCAATGTTTGGATTTGCATCTCTGCACTTCAAAGCGTGGCACTCTCTAGATAAGGTCTCCGTTTATTTTGACATGGATTCACAGAGGTGAACAAGAAAGCAGCACCCGAAACAGACAGTAGGGAAAAAAACAGTGAAAAAACCCCAAAAAGCAGGGAAACCCAAGCAGGGGAAAAAACCCAAAAAGCTGGGAAAAAACCCCCAAACCAACACAACAAACCCCCAGTCCTGCTCTGTTTGCTTCTCTCTGAATTCAGCAATGCCCTGGAGACCAAGGATTACAGAGGAAGAGTACAAGTCATGGTTGCAGTACTTCAAGTAATCTCCAGTGTCCAAAACACAGTGTCAACATATGGTACTCAAATGCAGATTTGGAACATCTTTGAAGTAATATTGAATCTGACTAATGGGTAAAACGCAGACCTAGCTGCCTTTTTTCTTTATTATTTCATACTGAGGTTGTCAGAATTTCAAGTAGTGCAGCTAGATTTTAGTGCATCTTTCTTCTGTGAATCATACAGAATTTTATGTAAAAAAACCCCACCAAAATGAATTCTCAGAGTCCACTTTACTTTTTGCCAGCCTGGCAAGACCAGGATCCTACAGGATAATGGTATAAAAGCTTTTTGTCATTTTATAATGACACTTGAAATTTCACACTGTACATGTGTACAATGTCTCTCAAATTACAGTCCTAAAGAAAACTTCAAATGCTGGGATATGTTCACAACTGCAGTACAAATCTTATTCATACCATCAAAACACATAAACAAGTCTCCTGCAACTACTCCTAGAACTGTTCTCACCTCCCTTGTATAAAACATCAAAGTATTTTTCAATACCAACAGCTGCTGACCAGGAGCATATATACAACTGCTATAATTATTTATTTATAATTAATTAAGCCCTGATCATGTTCAGCAAAAACATTTGGGAGAAAAAAAAATGCTTTCAAATCTGACAGAACAGAGAGAGGTGTTGGGGGCCAAAAGCAGAAAAATTTTTAAGCTGAAAATCCAGAAGGAAATTGCTGACATTTTGAAGCCTTGTGTAATGCAGGTTCAAACAGCTGCACCTAAAGTCACATTATGTAAGATACCACTGTCACTAAGGTTCCTAATTGTGGAGTAATTACCAGGTATCACATACCCTAGGTATACACTGTCCTTATAATTTAGTTTGCATAATATGCCACTACATGAAAAGGATTGTCTTTGTATTTAATCATCTTTGATTTTTTTTAGGGTTTTTTAAGGAAAAAAAATATCAAAGCTAACAGGACTCAGAAGATTTGTGTAATAAACATCATATGCAGATTTTTATTTCCCAATTCAGTTGGAGATCAATGAAGTATTTTGAAGTTTGATTAAGGCAGTTAAGCCTCCCAAAAGTTCCTGTTTCAACATTAAAAATAAGTTGTGTGCTACTGTTGTATTAATTTTTTTAAAAGGAATAGCAAGTTTCATTTGCTCAATTAAAAGACCAAAAATCAAATAGTATTCAAAGAAAGAATTCAAAATTAAAATGCTACTTCTTACTCATTATGAATAGTTATCATTCACTCCGTGCAATATTTACACATATTCCCAAATCCCTCGGTCCTTCTGAGGCAAAAAAGGTCAGGGGGAGTTTTGACTATATCCTTCAGGATTTGGCCCATATGGAATTAGAAACCTATATAATTCCCAGCATTTTCTCTGTTATATAGAATTCTCACACACTTAAGCAACTTTGTATTTAGAACGAATCTCGGAGCTTAAACGCACCTCGCATCTGGATCATAGATTGTGCTCCACATTATACAATCTGCAGTTACTGGAAATGTTTGTATCCTTTACTGAGAAAGAATGATTCATTTCATAGAAATTTTCATCTGCTATTAATCTTCCAGGATATAGTTAGTGTTCTGATATTTTCAGATATTGTTTTATGGAGGGATTTAAAGTAGCTCTCCCTTGGCAGCCTGCAAGATTACTCAGTGATTATAAGCAACTCAATACTGTATGACAGCATTTCCATGCAAGGGACTTACAATCATGTTTCATTAATTCGGCTTGAATGAAGCCTCATTTCAGGCCTTGAGGAGCTTAAGATTTATGTGAAATTAATAACATAACAGATGTCTTCACAATTTGGTTCCTCTGAAAAAAACTGATTACTTTGAAAACTTCAATGCTTTAAAATGCAGACTGAGGGAGTTTTTACTCTAGGGTAAAGAGTTACTCGTTTATATCAACTGAATCTCGGAACTAAGTGGAATTTAAATGTCAGATTTATATTAAATAGTCATATTCACCATTATTACATGTAATAAACAAAAGCCTACTACTTTCATTAATAAGCAGTGTTGGACATTTAAACTAAAGCTTAGAGAGATAAAGTCAGCACCTTTGCTAAGCACTAGGAGTAAGTGAGACACAAGGGAGGCAAAAGAAGAATATCCAGGAAGCCCTGGGTTTTTATCTTTGTTTCTGATAATTTAATCATCTTTTCCTCATAGGAAAACAAAATGCATCTGTGCTCACACAAAACTCCCCACTTTATAAGAGTTGAAGCTGTCTCTTGTGGATGCACATGCCTAAGGCCAAATGCCTTCTTTCTTTCACAGGACACTTTAAATGCTGGCTTCTCTTCTTTTTTTTTTTCATTTTTTCAAAAATTCAATTCTTTTATCTAGGCTTCAGCCACACTAGGTGCCTTGCAAGCTGAATTTTAACGCATGTATGAGCAAGGGGTTTATCTTTAAGGAAACTGTCTATGCGATTACTTCTCCAAGTCCCCAAAAAAAAAATAATTGAAATAAAAATTATCTCTTAGCTTTGCTTTTTGATCCGATATGCTGAAGGGCACGGGGAACAATGCATTTTTGATTCACACACTCAAGTACAGCTGATAGGATAGTCACTGTGATGGTTCGATATGCAAATATGTTACATTAAGGGTTGAAAAATTGACACAGTGCAGGATATTACAGCTAAGACACTATCAGCAAAATCATAACAATTAGCTGTTTGATTGCTGCAGACACGGTTCATGCACCAGCCTCACATTTATAATGAGGTATCCCAGATCCCTTTCTTGTCTCGCCCCACCCTCAGCACCATGTCCACATTGATACGATGCCTCGCCAAGAGGTAAGGGCTCCGAGATAAAGACCAAATATCAAAAGCATTAGTATAAATTACAATTGTACATTATTAGCTATTTAATTACAAGAGATATCAGAGTGGAGCTTGCCGATTTCATGCTTATGTTAAAAGTTACCATGGCAGTATTTCTCCCCTGCAAGACGGCATCAGGAATTATTGCTAGCACATGCTAAAACAGACAAAGCAACGCATTCTCACCACATTCTCTGCCTGTCTCTCCCTAAGTTTAATACCAAGGAATTCCTTAGGCATCTGAAAAAAAAGCAAAAAAAAAGCACATGTCTGGCATGGGGCTGTGAACCAGATCTGAATTTGGAGATAAAGTCGGCATGCTAGGCCTAAGGCGGGCGGCTGCTGTGCTGACTGCGGAGGTGACTTGTTCTGCTCTCCATGAGGGACACCCGGCTTCCCGTGCACCAGCACCCCCCTCCTCGCCCACAGCCCCCCGAGGGATGGCATTAGCTGTGCCTCCAAAAACAGCTGCTTATCAGCTCCTCTGGAGGGAAGAAGAAGCAGTGGGTGGCAGAAGGTTGTTGCAAGGAGCGGGGGGATGGAGTGAGGAAGGGGGGTGGGGGGAAGGAAGAGGACCAAAAACCAGGAGACATTAATAAGGAGGAAGGAAAAGGGGGGGAACTGTGCTCTGACTAAACATGAATGCAGACAAAGGCCTGATCAAGCAGCACACTTATTCACATGCCACTGATTTCTCCTTATTTACAAACATGCAAGATAATGCCTAAATATACCCATCAATGCACCAGAGAGAGGGAATCAACACAGGGAGATGTTTTGTGGTGTCTTGCCTTTTTTTAAAGGAGGGAAATCATCATTTTACAACAAACATCTCAAAAAATTCCTCTATGATGAGATATAACAAATGCTGGAGTTACACATGGAATTTTTTCCTCCAAATTCCCCAGCTGGCACCATCCCCAGTGCCTGTGTGGCACAACCATGCAAAGCCATCTTCAAAGGTGCTGGGATCCCCCTAATCGGGCAACAAGGAACCATGTAAGCATGGCTGGATGTGAAAGGCTTGAATTTCATGTCAGGCTTTTCCTTCTCTTTGGTCCTCAGCACGAGGTCTCAGCGGACTGTGTGGCTAACAAGGACAGGCGCTGACAGATGTTGTCATGCACCATGGCAGAAACCTTCCTGCTCAGGGAAGATACACTTAAAGCCAAATGAGCAATATCATCTGAATGGATTAATGAATCCCAGAGAGCTGTGGTGGCAAAAGCTCTCTTTAGCCCCGTGCCAATGAAGTGTTCCCACCCGTGACATACAGGCCCTTTTCTGGCAGAATTGTGCTGAAGCACACCAAAAACCTCAATCAGAAAGAAATCATTCACCACTAAGCTGCAGACAAATGGACCTGAAGGTCCAGGTCTCATCTTACCTCATCTGTTTTTCTAATGAGGTTCATAGAACCAAAGGTTCACAGAACATTAGTTTGAAAACATAGAATTTATCACTTATTATGTTTAACATAGGGGGAATATGACCTCAGGTACCAACTCCTTTATCAGTGACAAGGAAGAATTGAAGGGTTTGAAGCTGTTCCTGGGATCCAGCTGGCCCCAAAGAGGTTTGGATGATCTTTACTTAAAGGTCCTACCCTTACATGCGGCCTTAGCATGTAGAAGTACAGAACATTCTGAACAAAATCCCAAAAAGGGATGAGAAAGCCTGAAGGCAGCATCTTCCTCTTTTTTCTCCCACTGTAATGTATTAATAGAAAGTATATAAAAGAAAATCCATGCACATTAATTCACTTTGCCTTAAAATGGCTTAATTTGAAGGTATTTTTTGACCCTTTCCCCTTTTTGATCATGTCCATCAATATCCTCAGTGACTGAGTGCTGTTCCTCTGCTCCATTTTCCTTTCAATCATCTACAGATTTCAAGTCAGCTTTGTCTGGTGATGCTGGTACCAAACATACAAATTCCTCATCTCTCTGAATAGTTTCACCTCTTCATCAACCTTCTCTAAATTAAAACATCAGTTATCACAATAGAACAATAACACAAGTGCTTTAGAAAAGACAGCTTTCAAGGAAAAATAGAGCAGCAGGATTAGGGTAGTTCAGAAGCAAGTAAAAGTTTTCTGGAAGCAGTAAAATCATCTAATGTGAAAAGCTGAACTAAAAGATAGTCTCAGATTCCACATTCAATTACAACACTTCATTTATGCCATGAGAAATATGTTTGAACAAAGACATATTTTCTTCTAATATTTTTTCCCAAAATAAAATTTCGGCATTAAAACCTTGCTAGTATAAAAGAAATGGAATACCAAAGGCCTTTTTTCTACAAACCCTCCATCAATACTAACACACTCCCCTCAAAGTTTAGGCTTTGTTGAATCAGCATTTTGACCAGCTGGAATGTTCCCTCTCCATTCCTTGCAGCTGCTCTCACTTGTTTGGAGATGGTTTTTGAGATATGGGGGACAACTGCTTACACTGACATTCTCATGAGAATAAGATTTTGGACTTAGCCTACCAAGCAGAAAGAGTCTGTTATGAGAAAAATAAGAAAAACAGTAAAAGTGGGCATCAGCATTTAACCTGACTTTGTAACACATCTGTGCTTCTCACCCCAGCTGTTTCATGTGACAATGGTGACAGGTCTTTCTGCCTTCCAGCTGTGGGGCTCCACTGGGTGCTGTACTAAGTTACACATTTGAGCACCTTAATTTAGTTCTGGAGAGGTATTCACACTGTCTCATGGTGCTCATGAGTGGGGTTACAACTCAGTGTTGCTCAAAATCCTCAAAACTCCTGAGCTGGTAAGCGTTGTTAGACTGCATCTGTCACCCCTTGAGCACACAGTCCTGTTCCTGAGTCCAAAATGGGACAAATAATCTCATCTCTCTTGGCTTGCTGGAGTCTCCAGATAATACTACTAGATGCCAACTTGTCTATTTAAAAAGAAAAATATTCACAGGCATGTTAGTGGCACAGTTAAATAGATAAGAATTCATTTAAATCAATATTACCAGGGGGGAAATATCCTTTCAGCTCCAACAACTTTTATTTTAAAAAATCCAGCAAACAACCACCTCAGATCACGGTAAATGGAGCCAAGCAATTTCTTCATATAATGCTTGTTATATTCACTTTAAAGGGAAAAGTAAATGAAGACTACAATAGGAAAAACAAAACCAGGCAGCTCTAACTGTACAATAAATACAGAACGTGCCCTATTTAATCTGCTTACAGTAAAATCCACTGAGCAAAATTATAATTTGATATGGCTCATCTTAGCCAATAGAAACTCATAAAATGTCTTAACATCATAATACATTGTACAAAAGAATCACTAAGTACCATAAAACATATGGGAATATGGGTCTGTATTCATCTATTACTCTTTGCCAGTGTAGCATATTAAAATGGTTTCTATTTAAGTGCAGAGATCCCTGAAGTATACTAGAGTCTTAATTAAAATGTCAATAAAATGCAAAAGTGCATTGGGGACCTTATCTGATTTTTAAAATTTTTTTTGTTAACTCTTTCAGAGAGTTATTTCTTAATAGCTCCATTACACTACTGAGGTTTGAAGCAATTAAAAATAAACACAACTAAGCCATTTTTAATAATTAGCTGCAATCTGAGCATGATCTGTATCCTTTCTCTTTCGTATTATTCCCTGCAGGACTAGCTGGCAGGTTAAGTCAAGGCTGGAAAAGTAGGTCCTTATTGGAGGCCAGGAAACAATGCTTTGGGTATTCTCATTCCAATAGTTTGTTTTCTTCCAGTAGCTTTTTAAAAATGGAGCAGGATTGTTCTGTGACTTTTTCTGAGATCAGAGACCTTGGTCAGGTAAGAATCTGTGTGGCTTTCAGTGACTCAGAGGGGACAGCTTTTCCTGGGCATGGGGGACACCTTCCTCTGGGGCAGGTTTTCTCTCCGAAGCTCTTGCTCTGCCTTTCCATGGGGCAACATAAATGGGAATAAAAACTGGAATTGGCCAACAAATTATTATCTACCAACTTTTGTTCTCTTTAATGGATTCCAAATTGCCTTAGAAAAACTCCTTTTTACAAAAAAGACCCCAAAAAAGCCTCCAAAGATATACCGCAATATTTTTCCAAAACTTGAAACAAAGTTTAGTTTTAAGAATAAGATCCCATTCTTGGGATCTCATTCTTTCTGTGATATTGGACGGATAACAATGGAAAAAGTAAGCAAGCTTTTCTCCTTCTTCCTCTTACATTCTCCCATCCTCTTGTACCAGAAGTATTATCAAAGATGAACTCCTCTTACCCCATAGAATAGCTCTCTAAAATCTGCATCCCCTCGAGCAAAGAAAGAGTATCTTTGGAATAGAATTTGTCTGTTCCTAGCAAAAACAAAATCTTGCTGAAAATTGTGATACTGAGAGCAACCCTGGCGTGCTGGCAGCACTGCAGGAGGCACTGGGGGGGTCCTGGGTGGCTGAGCCAGAGCAGGAGGGCTCTCCTGACTGAGGTGAGGTGGGGCCAGGGCTGATTCTGCTTTGAGACAGTGTGGAGAGTACTCTGGAGTCTGTGGCAGTGTCCAGTCCAGCCTAAAAACCTGAAGGATCAGAGCTTTTTTCTCCATCCTTGGGGTTCCACCTGGCCACAGCTGCTGCCCTGTTACACAGGACTGGCAATTACCTGCCAGGGAAACAAAAGACAGAGCTGGTTTTGAAATCTGCACTTAGTGGCTGAATACATACCGTGCCTCTATTTTTAATAGGCTGGATAAGCAGAGAAAGGAAAAAAACCAGAAGTAAATAAGAGAAGAAAAGTTTACCAGATCAACATACCTCCAGATTGCAGCAGGATCTGTTTCTCTTTCTACTTCACCCCCCTCTGCATCCACTTTATGTTAAGTGACAAGCAGTTGGCAGGTTTTGCAGATATATTGACAATAAAGGACATATGATACAGCCGTGAAGATTTGTCTTACCAGGGTTTCAGCTGGTTTCTACTAACCAACAGCCAACAGCCAGATTTTGGGGGTTATGACCTCTAGTTATTTGAAAGAACTAGGGGGAGGAGGCAGGCAACACATTTTGTGCACTAGTCTGCTGTTCCCAGAATATTTTTAGAACTCATTGTCATAAAACTGACTCTGCTTAATGATTCTCTAAAAAAAGATATTTTTTTTTAAAAAAAGTGATTGGAAAGAACATATCTTGTGAACAGAACTGGAAATTTAAACAGTCATGGGGTGTATAGTGCTGATCAAGAGCTTCCTGCAAAGTGCCAGATATTCTTACCTCCAAAGGGGAATACAGAAAGTGAAGGTTTTTAGCCCAGTATACTACATTCCCTTTAGTGAGGACAGCCCACATTACGGTTCTCAGTTTCTCCAATACTTTTTCTTTTAAAGCTAAGATAAAA
Source organism: Passer montanus (assembly GCF_014805655.1). Classification (NCBI taxonomy): domain Eukaryota; kingdom Metazoa; phylum Chordata; class Aves; order Passeriformes; family Passeridae; genus Passer; species Passer montanus. The sequence continues at coordinate 7,365,053 of NW_024369373.1, read as the reverse complement.
AAAAGGATTTGGATTTCTAACAGCAGAGCAACTCTCTTGTCAACGTCATATGCACTACATGGATTTCTTACAGACATACTATCTTCCATAATCCTGAAGGCCTCGTGCAACATTACTAAATGTGTCATTTCCGTGTGATGTCACTGTAACAGCTTGGGAGGCAAAGGAAGCACTGCAGCTCTAGAATGGACAGGTGGCATCAGTCAAATTCAAACCGCACTTGAGCTCAAATGAAGAATAAATCAAATTCTGATTGCCAAACAGATGTACAGATTCCTACAAAGCATGTGGATATTGCACCATGATTTGACTAAGTTACTCCTGTCAAGTGTGAAAGTAATGGAAAACTTGAAAAAACTTAATAACTGTCCAGCAAACAACCTTAAAATACTCAACCCCTGGATTAGGCTCAATGGAGCTCACTAACATATTTAGCTCTCCTGGTGAAATGGGCATAACAGAAAGCCCTCTCCACTGGGTACTCTAAATAAAAAGGCAGAAAAAATACTTCTAACAGTGACCACCTCCTGGAGCCTCTCCACTGGGTACTCTAAATAAAAAGGCAGAAAAAAATCCTTCAAACAGTGACCACCTCCTGGACATGGGCGTTTGAAGGCCTTGCAGGTGGGTGCTTTGGAGAGGGGAGTCGGCCACGGTGTTGTGTGACTTGAATAACAACACACCCATAAATGCAATAGAAAGAACTTTCCAGGGACCCTCTGGTTTTCAGAAGACAAGGGAGGAACCAAAGGAGAAATCTCCATGATGTTTCCTAAACCAGCCAACTCCTTGTTTCTTGTTACAGCCAAGAATTCCATTATTACTAGAGAACACACCACAAAAATCACAAATTTTAAATTGAATTAGACATAAGGAGACTGGTCTATAGTAACATATTTATATGATTGGTTTCTAATGTTGTAATTAATGATAAAAATAACTTGCCTGCAGCTATCACATACATATCTATATTTAAATAAGTCTGTTTTGTTTTATCAAGAAATGGGTTAGCAAAGACAAAATCACTGCTATTTTATGTTTATTAATGAACCATTAAACTAAAACTAGCAATTTTTTTTTTACATCTTTATATACATCAGAGTCAGAAACATTACAGCTGGTCTGTACAAAATATTTTTCAGTAATGGCTTTTGTGCAGTAACTTTATTTTCTATTCACATCTGAGTTAACATTCACCTGTAGGTGAGTGAACTGGAGACCTGTGTTGGAGTCTCTTAACCATAAAAGTCTTGTTGTCACATCACAAAATAAACAGGAGCAGTCAAGACACAGAAGAACCTGCCATTAACATCACACTGCTCGATGCTAATTCTGTCTTTGAAGAACTCTGCAGCATACACCCCACAGTAGTTCTCTGCTGTATGAAATGCTGTCAAAATTCAGGCATTTCCAAAGTTATCATACTGCAGGGGAGACTGCAGGAAGTACTGAAGGAAAACACTATGAATTAGTCTTCATTTCCCCTGTTGTTTTCGCCTCCTCCAACTCAAAGCGCAAAGTCCTGAATTTAAGGTCACTGATTCCTCCCACTCCTTTCAGCCTTACTAAAAGAGAAGGATATTTTCTTCACCTACCAATAATTTTCCACCCTCTCTCTGCAGCATAACCAGTGCTTCTCTCCAGCAGGACACACACATTTCAGAATATGCTTCCAGTTCCTCCCCTCAAGGAGTGACCTCCCCACCCAATGCCATCACTGGGGTAAAAGAGGCTCCCTGACCTTCTCTTCCTACACTTGGGGTGGAGCTCAAGCTTGGGAAAATAGAAATTAAAACATGTGGAATGCTAAAAAGCTATTCTGTTCTCCAGCATTTTTTTCTTCTCAAGTGTTACAAGGCTTTCTTTCTGTCTCAACAGCAGTTTAGAAATTTTGCACTGATAAATCTGAGGAAGGAATATTTGCACAGACAAACATGTGCCAAGACACACAGCACAGCTGCAGAAAAAGTTCTCACCCACTAACTGGAAAATATGTCACACGTTCTCTGGCCATATCATATTTTTAGTAGGTTTTGATTTGAAAGGTAGCATCTGTAAGTGAAACACTTCCATTTGTTAAGAAAACAGATCCATTTTTTTCCCAGCAAAAATAAGGAAAACATTGTCAAGTTCAGAGGTAGAAAAGCAAACGCTGAGAGAATTTTGCCAGAGTGGAATTTTAACATTTTAGACTGCATCAAAAGGTGTGAAGTGCCTTGATATGCCCTTGATTTTTCTCCAATACTCAAATAAATAATTGACAATTTCCCCAGCAGAGTATGGGATGCTCAAGAAAAAATGTATGTGAATTTCAGATTAAAAACACAAATATTTCATTGTCTACCAGACCCATTTCAGGCAGATAAATATATTCTTTTTTAGGCAGAACCTTTCTGGTGCCCCCAAGGATAATTCATAACTTGGTCTCTGATACATGAAAGTTGAAGCCTCAAAGTCCTACTGAAGTGATTGGGCCTCAGCTCTGGTAAGAACTGTATCCACCTAAGTAGTCATGAGACAAACTCTGACTCATTTTCCTGACTTGAAATAGTTCATGTATGCTGGGATCTAATGTAGAGCAGTAAAACTCTTTTTTATCATCAGAATATTTATCAAAAGATTTTTCAAGTGTTTTTGATTGTTTTGACAATCTCAGCCTTTCTTGGATGAGTTTATGTTGCATAACTGTATCTTCATAAGCCCAAACCAGTAATAATACATGAAGTTGTGATGTGGACAGAGAGGAAACAGGAAATGGTGTACCAGCAGTAAAAACACAGAAGAGTGCCTGTTCTCAGAAACAGAATCCTGCAAGATGCTGAATGAAGATACTGGGAATGTTCACATCCTGTGCAGGCAGAGAGTGCTCAGCTGCTTTCAGAATGAAAACAAACGACTGGCACTTGCTCAGAGTGGTGAAAGTGGGAATTGCATTTCATTTCATGTGCCTTACTTGCAGCCCTTCAGTGTTAAATTATGATCTCCTGTTTTTTTAAGGCAAATCACAAAGGTAACAGGAAAAACAAACAAGAGCTGGCTAAAAAAAATCCCTGAGCAACAGGAGCAAGTCCCAGTTAATGCTGTTTACCTTGCTAGTGCAAAAAGAAAGATACTGTAAAAGTATTTTCTTCCCATCCTAGAGGATAGCTTGGTCTGATCACAGAGCAGCCACAGCCCCTGGTCCATGGGGCCACTTGTGTCCAGTCACCCTCAAAGATCCAAAATCTTTCCTTTACTCAGGCAAGCTTCCCAACCTTGTGAACATGCACACAGAGTATTTTCCAATATATATGTAAAACTGCTGACATATCTTTAAATAATCTTTGTCATAGTATTTTGCGCACATCAGCAGGGAGGCTCTCCAGTTTTGCAAGTGTCATTTGAAATAAATATTTGTATTTAAATTCTACTGTGTTACCATATATATCCTTAAGCAGATTGGAAAATATCTAAATATTTACATATATTTGAGACATCACCAAATGTGTTTGGGGTGGTGGGTGGGGAAGGCACATCTGCTATCCATTTTCTGCAGTAAGAATGCTTACATTTTTGTTGTTGAGAAAAAAAAGATGGCTTCATCTGATAAAGACAGCTCCTCATCCTCAGGCATTGCTAATGTATATCAATTGCCCAGCTCCTGGGATGTGCACAAGGTAGTTGTTCTGTACTTTCTGAAAAATGCAGTTCTTTGTGCATTTTTTTCTTTTGTAAACACAAATTAAGCAGCACCAAGCAGGCTATTAAGAAAATATTTTCAACACATTTCTCATGTGAGAAAGGTCTTCACCATATCTTTCCAAAAGCCAAAGTAAGCTTTCAAAATTGGGAAGGGAAAAAATCCACAAAGGTTCTAAAACAAATGTAGCATTATCCTGTACTTTATATGTCCAGAAGAAATCAAATAAGGAGGAATGTGATCAAAAGAAGCGTAAATGGACATGGCAGTATCGCAGAGAAGACGTAAGTAAGGACAGATTTGATGGCTTTATAATATTCATATGGTACTAAACAAGTCAAAGCTCTGTGTTTGTAATGCCAGAGCCAAGTGCTGGTTCACCAATTAACATCCCCTGTTTGCACAGACTGGAATAAACAACCACAGATATTCAGATAAAATACAGAGCTGAATCCTCCCTAAGCCCTTCTGATACACTCTAATTCCCAATTGTTCATACCCTCTTGCATATTTTTAAGGTTTTTAAACACCTGATTCTGCAACCATCACTTACACCTTATTTATTCTCTAATCTCATCCTTTCTGATAGGAACAACTACTCAGGGAATTTATGACTCTCAGAAGACTGAAGGTCACAGGCCCTGGCTGCACATGGGACATTAGCACCTACACTGAACACACTGTGGGATCTTGAGATACTGTCAATTCACATGATGCTGTCTGCTCTAGGAATAAAGCCTGACCTTATTCATCTCTTATTCAAGAACCATATTTCTCTGCCATGTGTCTTTAGCTGTAAAAAGTAAGAACAATCTGATCCACTGCGTAATATCTCACATTCAAATACAAAACAGGTGACATGGCTCATTAGTCGTTCATCACACTAGATTCTCTTGAATTTTGGCAATAGAATGTCATTAAAATACAAGAAATTGGCATTCTCTCATTGAAATCCACACCAACAGCCTCCCCATTAGCTACACCTGTGCCATGTGTAAGGTGGACAGGCACAGTTTCTGCATGCTTCCTCCATATCTAAAAACTAGATGGGTTCAAAAAGCATGAGATTGTACATCTTAAAAATTGCTTTTCAGCTAACTGTAAAAGTGCCATATTAACAACTATTTTCAATAATGGCAACACTATATTTTAATGACACTATTTCAGCTTGCTAATTAAGTGGACAGATTTGTGATAGCTAAATATCCATTATTTTAAAGGGCTAATAAAGAACTTTCCTCATATGAGATGTGCACATACATCCAGCTAGAAGTTTTCTGAAGAAATGCAGCCACAGGTGGGCCAGCTAATCCAGGGAAAACTCACCCCCAGGTACATTTACTGTCACTCCCCTTAGAGATATTCAGCAGAAATGGCAGCCCTTCACATCCCTCTGCACTCTGACAGAGGGCTTCTGAATTTCTATCTTCAGCTACACAGCTGGCACAGAATGTTTTGACTGACAGGAGATATTTCTTTTCCACAGAATTCAAGAATGTCTCCTGAAATTGTTTCTTCGGTTGGTAAAAAGTACTCTTTAGCAGTTGATCAATTATGAATAAGTACTCCAGCATTTTCAAGTAGCTGATTTTGCTTTTACCTGTGCTGCACTATGAAAGTTTATCAATTCATGTCTAAGATACAAACTAAAGACTATGAGGGAGCACATGAGCAAGATGTCCCTAAATGACCTTGATTTTCAGCCATGTAATTTTGCTTGCAGGTCATCATGCCTGCATTTGGGATGCTCCATATTGCCCTGAATTATTTATTTACTGCACTTGACTGCTGTCTATTCTCTCCCAGACTTCGAGGGAACAGCAGCATGTGAGAAGGGTGTGGGTGGTTCAATACACAAGGCTGGGTGATAGGAGACCATGTTTAGAAATCCAGTGTACAGCTAATTTGCCCAATTCTTTCCCACTTTTGCCCAATTTAGTTGTGGAGATTATAAATTCTTTAAGGTAAGAACTGTCCTTCAGCTCCTTGGGGTTTCTAGTCCTGTGACAAAATTTACAAAACTTGCTGATACTTGCCCTAGATAGGGTATAGGCTATCTTTAAGAATGCTCTCTTCTTGAAATGGGCCACAGGAACACCAGGTTATCACTGGTACTCAGTATTACCAATCCTGTTTCAGTCTTCTCACTCATTTTAAGTACAAAGTCGCCATCAAGCTCTCAGCCCTAACAAGGCAGAGACCTTCTACCCCCATTCAAATCCAGCAGCCTCTGCATCAAACACACCTACAGTGTCATGCTGATTTCCAAGAAGCTATTTACCTCCTCTTGGACTTCTTAAATACATTTTTTATTATTTCTCCTAAATTTACAGTTTCCAGGTTGATTTTACACTTATTCAGTCTTCTCTGGCCCTGTTACTCCTCCAGTACCTTCATTTAGGGAGGATGAGTCGGGCTGAAGGAAGGAACTTACACAGAAGTGTAAAACAACTACTGCCATCTTTCAGCCCAACACCAGTTTTTCCCATGTGCATAAGAAAACACCAGTTTTCCCCTGTTTTCCACTGCACATTTAATCTCTAAGTCTTCAGTTTCCTATTGACTTTGGCCCATCCCACAAGCTTCCCCAAGGGTGAGATGATCTGCACAGTAAAGTTCAGCTGCACAGCTTCAGGTGTTCTGAAGGAATTTGATAATTATGTGTGCTCATGTAAAATACTGGCCACATCACACTCATTAAAATGAACCCTGTAAATTACAGTCTGCTTTTCTCCCAGAGCATGGGAGTGCAGAATGGGCCCTGGAAGTGTCAGCTCTTGAGCAAACATCACTTGCAGAGGTGCTCACAGGGAGTACAGCAGCCTGCTCAGAGAGACAGAGCTGCTCCAAGTCCTCAGCAGAAAGGAGCTCAGATGTCCTTTCAGCAGCAACAAACCTTCTGGGAACAAGAGACTATTCCCAAACCCACTGGTGATTTGATCCTCTGATGGTCCCAGTTGCCACAGTTAGGCTACAGAAATAGATTGTTATCTTCTCTATATTTCTTACTTAAGGATTTGACAGAATAAATTATTCCCATTATTCAGCACACACAAATCTAAAGGATTGGCTGTGCTGGTCACCTACAGCTGCACTCATGGGGGAGTGGAAGAAGAAGAAGAACACATTGTGAGGGGAAAATCCCATCTGATGAGCATCCACACAGCTCCTGCTCTACAGCAGCAGGATCTCACCTATTGACTTTAAAACTGAGATTTTTAAAGCCTGAGCTTCTGCTTTAGTAAAATAATAGTGTGGTTCTGACAGTAATGGCAAGAAATACATCAGGTTCTTGGGTATCTTATTAATGAGAAACATTAAGCTGAGTAAGTGATACACTTTGGCTTTTATTGAACCAACACCCACAAATAAATATGCTTGTTCCCATGAATAGGGATTCATTCTTCACTTGAATGAGTCTATAATTTAATCCATTGTTACACCCTAACCAGAGCCAATATTTAACACCTTTTCTAATCAAGCTCTAATTTAATATTTTAAAATTTCTTTTGAATTAGTTGAAATCCTTTCATTTTTTTTTCTTTTATGAAGGAAAGTTCCTTTTTTTGCCTATGATTGAGCTTGATGTGGCTTTGTTAGAGCTCTCTTAAAATATACAGTACACATTTTTATTCTTATCTAAGTTTCCAGGACTTGATCAATAGTAGAGCATATTTTTCTGTCCAAGAACTAACCAAATTTATTCAACAGATTATACATTAATTTTACCATTAGAACATAATATGAGCAGATAATCCACAAAAATGCTTCAGATTTTTTGAAAGTGAATTTAATTATAACTAGTAATGTGCATTTGAGAATTATAATTATGAAAAGTCATGTTCTATAAATCTGAAATGACAGATTATATTTCAAAGCCTTATTGCAGAGGAATTAAAGTACCGATTTATTAGTTGTAAATGTCTGATTATTGCAGCTTTGCTAAAAAACATGATCACAGCATATTCTAGCTGGATTTAACATGTTTAATCCTTCCAACAAGAATCATATTTTGAACAGAAAGCAGGACTGTGTTAATTTGTTTATGAGACAGATTTAGACAACTAATCTTTGTCTTATGATCCCTGAACAGTAATATTTTCAAAATACTTTACAATACTTCTATTTTTCCAGCTGCAGACTACAGCTGATTATGAAATTTACATTCATCTAAAAGCACCATGATCATCACTTGGCTTTAGGAATGGTCCTTCCCATTATTTCTCAGCTACTGAGGGACACCCTGCACACACAAAGCCTGAATCACCTCTGCTAGGGATTTTCCCAGTCTGTGGACAAAGCTATGGAGGGCAACCTTGATGTTGGGCATTTCTTTTCTGCCTCTTCCCACACAAGCACTACAACGTCCTAGCAAATCCAAAAGTGCCAAACAAACTTACTGTGTTTGCATTGACTGGAAACAAAGCCCTCTTTTTCACTAACCAAACATCAAGGGGTATGGAACAGGGTGGGCTTCCCTCAAATCCATCAGTGTTACAGTTTCTCACGAGGTTCCTTCACTGGAAAGATGGGCTGCAGTTTATAAAGACTACTGACATTTCCGTATCTATCAAGTTTTAAATGAGGATATTTACAGATCTCTAATGACTCACTACTAAACTATTAGATATGTATTTGAAAAGTCTTCCCACTGGACCTAATTTTTATCTGCACCATTGCAAGAACATGTTTCTTCATCACACAGGAGGAACCAACTGTTTCTCCAGATGCCTGTTATCTGGATTTTTATTAGGAATTGGAATTAATTTCAAGATAAATGTGTTTGTATTTCTTTAAACAAAGAACCCTGCTGGTGGTTATTTCCTGGCCAATGATGCCATGTCAGTTTGGGTACAATCTCAAACTGCTCTAGAAAGGGCACAGTCCTCCCTGGGCTCCCCAACACTCCCATCACCCCTACACACCATGGTCTGAAGAAGTGAGAATCAGATCTTGGGACCACATTTTGCACAGATTCACATATTTTATTTCCTCTCACAGGAAGACATTTCTTCCAAAAGGCTGCTCAAAAACAAAGGCAACATAAGCATTGCATGAGCCTACAAATAATCTGAATTCTTCTCTTTTTGTAAAGAGAAAACACATTTCTGCTGTGATGATAGCAGGCTCCTAGAGGCTTTAAACATGCCTTGTTGGTATATAGGTATAATCAGAGCAATAAAAAGGAAACAGACTTTATTCAGTAAGAACTGAAAGATCCCATTACAGCCCTGCCATTCAGTTGTCTATCAACCTGCAGTACATGGCACATATTTGCTGCTACATAGCTTCTAAAAATAGAGGAATAAATAAATAAAAAAAATCCGATGACAGCCTGAACTTCAAAAAACCCCATCTCACTTTACATCAAGTATAGTCAGGCAGCACTTGGCAATCATTAATTTCACTCATTTATCACAGGTGCTGCAAACAGTGAAGTAAGCTGATAGCAGGCTACAAGCAATCCAGCAAGGTTTTTTGAAACAATATTACAATATTTTACCTGTCAGCTGTTTCCAGTGAAAAATCAGAAGCAACAGACTGCTTGCTCAAGACAAAACATGTGAATATACCTGGAACTCTTTTCTACAGCAGATTTCACAGCTTGTATTGCTTATCTGCAGTGGGGGACCTATTTATTACTGTGCTCAGAGTTACTTGAGGTGGATTGCTGTGTTGAGATCTTGCCATTAAATACAGACCCCCACGACAACAGATGATTTTCCTACCAACTCTATAGCTAGTTATAGCTAATGAACAAAATCCTGTTTACAGAAAATAATAAAATCTCCACCTCTACGAATTATAAGTCTTGGCAACTAGACTTCTTTATTATGTGTGCTCACCACGCACTCAGGGTACTTCATTTGTGCTGTAATTGGGTCTGCTCCATCCCTGGGAGGGTTCACAAATGTGCTTTCAACAGACCTGTTTGTCACCCACCCTGACTGACTGAAGAGAAGCAGCTTGAAGAAACTTAGGCTGCAATAGTTTGAGCCCAGCAGGGCCACTCTAGGAGCAATGTGCAATGAGCTGGATTTCTTTGAAAAATGTTAACTATAACCTCCATTGAAAGATTAAGATATGCAAGAAAAATGAGAGAAACTATTTTCTGGTCTTTCACCAATTTCCTTTTTTTATTTTTCTATGTATATATTCAGCCAGAGTGGAATAGAAAAATCTGCACTCTTCTTTTAAAGACAGCATAGATCCCTCTTCACTTAGCAGAGAACCTTTTCAGCTTCTCCAATACAGAATACATCTGAGAGCCAGATTTTTTTGTTTTTCTCTTATGATAAAAGTCTTCTGATGCCCTTTAGCAGAGACAGAGGATACACACACACACCTCAGCCAGTATAAGACAGCAAAACCTACCTAAGAGGCCAGGCAAGTTGTCCCATGCTGAGCTCCGTGACATTATGGTTACATTCCTAATTTAAAGCTGGCTCAGATGTTTCTATGTGAACTACAGTTCTGTATGACTGTGCAGTCAAAGAAACACACTGAATTTTTGGAAGTTGCCAATCCAATTCCTGCCAAGTCAAGAGGCTTGCTAGCAAAAAAAATAAAGTTTAGAAAGTCTTATAGACCTACTTTTCTGGCAGGTTTAAGGCAAGTGCTCACCTACATTCCATTCAGAATCTGACCTTCTCTCTTGATGAGTTTTTAAATAATTGGTACATTGTGAAGCTACTACAAATGTATCAGGTTGATTTTAACAAGGACTCTGTATGATCCATATATTATATTCAGCATCTCTTAGAGCAAAAGATAGGATGTAAATGCTGTTACAGTTTTTCTCACTCCGTGCAATTGGGTTATTCTGCTTCTCTTCAGAGAATCCAAATGTATGCATGATAGGCCAAATTGTTCCCTGGGGTTGTTTTATTTGCTTGAAGGGACAAACTTGGCCAGGAATATCTTAGGACAGACTCCAAGTACTCTAATTCTGCTTGCATTATGTTTCATTTTCTCATTTCTGTGTTTTCAGTATTCATTTCATCCTTCTCCAGCTTCTTTTTCCAACTCAGCAGTTCTTACACTGAGCTGCTCAGCATTTTGCCATGGTACAAATATCCATCCCCTGATATCTTTACACAAGTCAATGGCTGAAAGAAGCAGCATGATACAGTTTCATCCCCTCCCCAGGGGAATGCAAACAAATAAAGCTGGTTTTGTGTGGGGAGAGATAGAGGCTAAGGTGGAAGTGATCTCAGGGGTGCCTTTTCCAGCCTTCCCCTTTTGCTAAATAAGCACCAACATAACGCAAATTCTGGATATTTTGCTGCCTTTTTTTATTTTACCCTTACCAGGCACACATACATCCCCACCACCAGGCTGCAGAAATATTTGTCGCCATCATTTTTACAGCTGTACTATCCTCAGTTTGTGAGCACACTGATTTGGAATATATTTGTTATACTATGGTTTACTCCAGATAAGACAGAGAACAGTCCCTTGGGACAGCTTTACACTTGTGCAAGACACACACATGATTCAACTGAAATTAGTGGAATCCCTCACATTTTATACATAGTGTGGGCCAGACAGCCAGCAAGTTACTGGGGAGTAATCCCTGAGAAACAGCTGAGTGCAGCAATCACACAGGTCTGAGGTTTTTGAGGTTGTTTTTTCATGGATTCAAAGAACAGCATGCAATTCAAATACATTTGAAGATGAATCTGTCTTTCCCAGGCTGGTGTAAGGAAGACAATTGCTGATCTGGTACTAGCATGGACATACACAGATGTCACATGCTTGGTTTTAAGTGTTTAGGGGAGACCATCCATGTCCCTTCTGCTTATCACAGGACAACAAGGGGGACTGGCAAGACTGACACAAGGAGGCAAAGACAGTATTTTCTTGGAAGTGCTTGATAATGAAATAAATTAATGGCCATCTAATATATATGCCAGGGAATGCCTCCCTTGTTTTCCCAACACTTTTGAGCAAAACCAGGCTTGTCAGTATGGCTAAATCCAAGGAATGCCTATCGACATCTTGAGCATCCCAGTTCAAGAGTGGGTTTGATTACTTGCTACATAATAAATTATCCAAAAGCAACCTTTGAAGACATACAACCCCTAACACTTTAAAATTAAGACTAAATTCAATTTAGAAAAATTGTAAAACAGTTTCCCTGAAATTAATCTTAAATGAAGTTTCTTGCTTGGCCTCTCGCTCGCTGCAGATAATCAATCTCGACGCGGCGTGTGAGAAACAGAGGCTACTGAAAGGGAAGCGAAATTAAAGAGAGGAGCTAGGCCAGGAAGATGAAAAAGCTATCTAATTATCAGCATTTTATTAGAAACAATTAACTAATATTCAATTAGTTGCCATCACTGAAGCAAAGTGACAGTTAGGAAAACAGAAAACGAGCCTTGACAAGGTGTTCTCTCTCTAATAAATGGGAGATGAGGGGAATCATTTATTGGTGGTTTACCCCTGGTCAGAGCCTTGGGGCAACTCACCCAGCACGAGGCAATGGGACTGGCTGGTTGCCAACATTAACTGTACTTATTACATTCATCCCATGCAGAACACATCCATCTCCTGCTCTGCCTTGACATCCCATTTATTCCGAGATTCATTTGTCATGTCCCCAATCACCAAAATGAATAGAAACTCTCCAACATGATGGATTGTGGTTCTAATTAGGACTAAAGAAAAGATCCACACTCAAGTAGAGCCCTTTTTCTTTTACTTCTTCTCCTAATAAAATACTATTCCTAGCCAACTTTGTGACTAATGTCCTTTCATGGTGGTTGTCCACTGTAGGTCACCCAGTCAAAAAGAAACAGTCAAAAAGAAAGTGTAGTCCTTCCAGAATGTTTTTTTCCTTCCCTAACAGCTACACAAATTATTATAGAAAAAAGGCCAGACACACTGAAAACCATGCACACAGAGTTTGTTGATGTGCAGCAGATGTCTAGAATACCAAATTTTGGACAATGTTTGTCCCTTTTGTGTCCCAAAATTTCCTTTAACAAAGTGCAGATAAATAGAAACAATTGGAATGAGGAAAAAGCTGCATTAGGCCTGGCAATGGTTAAAATTCCTGATAAATCTAATTTTTGTTAGTCAAGTTAAGTTTTACATCAGCATTTTAAATTAATGACACCAAACAAAGTGCCACTATTTCAATCTAAGCCTAACATGTAATTTCATTGTGTTACCTCTCATTTCAATATGTATATCAGGAATAAACATATGTCCTGATACAACAAAAACTTTTTAAAAAGTACCCTTGGAGATCTTTCTCCTGTTTTTCACATAGGGTTCTTCCAGTAATGGTGTCTTTAATATATAAAAATGCAATTGACTAACTTGATGTGTTGGAAACACATTTTTTGGACCATGAAATCCAGAAGAGACATTTTGTTTTCCTAATGCCAGAAGATACACACCAAGTGAGTATCCATGGAAGAACAACTATGGAGTTTGCTGTGGAAACCATTCACCTGGCAGGAAGGAAACAGGCAATTACATTATTGTTTACTCTTATTTAATAGCAAAACTACTTACAAACTTGTTTAGGTGTTTTTTAAAACAACTACTCTAAAGGCACATGCTGCATAAACACACAGCAAAGCAGGTTGTCAGCTTTTGCCAAAAGCCCACTAATTAAGGTAACACTTTCAATAACATTTGGATTTTTTTCCATGCTTCCTCAAGCCTATGCTGGTACTGAACTGTTTCCCACTGAAGCACCTTCCTAAATCAGGATTTTATCCTATTTTTTCTCATTCATGAGCACACAATGAATTTAAGACAGTAATCCAGTATTCTGATCCAGCTTCTGAATCATTCTGTACAGCACTGAAATACTCCCAGACAACAAAGAAATCTAACTTTAAACAGTTGTCAAATACAAAACATAGCCACAGAATCATTTAGGTTGCAAAAGACCCTCAAAAGACCATTGAATCTAACTGTGAACATAACACTGCCAAGGCCACCACTAACCCATGTCCCCAGGTGCCCTGAGATACTGAGGAATTTTATCCAGATAGAATGGGGAAATAACTGCATAGGCTGCTGGTCTGATTCATCCTGTGTCAGTTTCTCCCACATCACTGGATCCAGACATGCCAATCTCACTCACTGCACCAAGATAAAACACAAAGAAAGTAAGGCCACATGCAGCATGCCTGCCTTCACGCCCACCTCCCCAAAAAGGTCAGGTGGTCTGGAAATAACATTAGAGTGCCTAGCTGCTAAAGGCACTGGGGCCTTGATGGGTCCTGTACTGGCTCTAGCAAGTTTCCAGTGATGTACCCTTCAGTATAGTCTGAGAATAACACTCCTGCATAATTTAAATGAGCACTATAAATTGTCATTTAAATTGCATGAGAATCTGAGATAAGGTTGGCAGAAGATCCAGAAAGAGCCCTTGAGTGTCAGATTAACACAGCAGGCAAGAGACAAAACCAGGCATTTTCTTTTCTTTTTGAGTAAAATCTTTCAGAGAGAAAATCAAAGCTTCTCCAATTCCTGACCTTTCATTTCAATGAAGAACATGCAATCTGCAATCTTCTGCTGTAATTGATCAGTGTTTAAAATGAACAAACTGCAGATTAATGTAATATACTCAGGCCAAAAAAGCAAGATCTCTCAGAGCACTCTTTGAAGCAGATCCCTCGCTTCCACAAAAATGGATAATTTAATCTTTGTCATTGGCCTGTCTCTGTCAAAGAGAACAATGGATAGTCTATTCGCAATTGATGACTCTATAGAAATTAATATTAGTAAAAGGTGTCCATTTAGTGTCTCACCTTCTGTGCTAAAGGTGACATCCATGATGGATGCATCCTAAGACAATGGATTTATCTTTAAAATGGAGTAATTACACAGTGGATGCATGGGTGACATAATGACATTGTGGTTTTATATTAATAAAAGAAAGAAATATTCCTTCTGAAGAAGGAAAAAAATATTACTAACATGGTCATTTATGAGATTTTGGCAGCTACTTTGTAACTGCAAAAATCACTGTTGAATTGTTCAGCTATCAATTAGAGTCCTACACACTTTAAGCAGTTCATGATCAGCTTCCATGTGACAAACCCTAGTTAACAAATTAAAGGTGCTCATGAGCTCCTAAATCCCCCACCTCTCCAAGGGGGACTTCAAACTGGGACAGAAGTCAGAGGCAAAGCAGATGAGAATTGAGGGTGGGAATGAAGGGATGTAACTTGACTTCTGGGGGCACCACTGGCCCCTCAGGGTCACTATTTCTTCTGTTTGGCAAGCAAACCTCAGGGTGCTCCCTGCGCAGCCCTGTGAAATCCAGCCTTCCCCAGAGAAGTATTTGCAAAACTGCTGGAAATGGCAGGACCTGCAAGGAACCAGTTTGGAACAGAGGCTACGAAACCAGGCCTCAGGTGGTCAACTCACTGCCCCACTGGTACCAAAGAGCTTCTGCTGTCAGTGTTAATTAATAAATAATGCTAATGCCTGGCAGAACGACACCCTAGGAGTGAGGTGTGCTTCCTGAGGCTTTTTCCTCCCCTCTCAAAAATGCCCAAGTTCACCCAACATTAAGACATTCTTTATGTCCTGTTCCTGGTGTTTTGTGTGGCCCACACTGCTGCTTTCTGAAAATTCACCACAGAATTCAAAATACAATATTTCATACAGAAAATTTGCAATTATCTTGTTTTGAATCTTTCTTTAAAACTTCATCTTTAAATAAAAACTTCATTTTTTAAATAAAACTTTTTTAAAAAACTTTAAATCTTCAACTAAAACCAGTCTCTTTACATTGGTCCTATAAAATGTATAATTTGACCTAAATTAGACTTTTTTAATTTCCCCAACTTTATCATCAAGAATAACCAGCAAACTGAAACTAAAACCCCTTTATTTGTTTAGTCCCCAGTAATCTCTGGCCCTTAAAGAAGTTTGAAAAGCAATCTTTGACAGATGCTTTCACCAGTGGAATAATCTAGATGCTGGGTTTGGTGGGGAGGTTTTTTCTTATATATGTGTATAAAAATATTCTCAACTGTAGTATTTTAAAACTTTAAATAACTCAAAGCAAACAGAGATAATTATAAAAGTGCTCAAATGTATTACTTATCGAAAAGATGGCAAATGTTGACATTATATGAAGCAAGAAGCTAAAATTTATCCTCTGCAACATTTCAGAGATTTCAGTAAGAATTAACAGCAAAATTTAGATGCCAAAATCATGCAATTCTGCAAGATTAGGAATAAAAAGTAATAAAAGGTTTTGTTTTAATGATATATCATACTTGGGTTAGTCCAAACTGTTAGAGTTCAAAAATGAATACTAGTGCACAAACAAAAAATTAAGTTTTCATTGTAATGTACATCAGAAAACAACCAACATCCTGTCCCTTATCTCATGAAACTCTTACATTTTGTGCCTGCCACTAGAACTGATTGCTACTTCTTAATAAACCACTTCAGTGACAAAATTTCCTTACGTAGTCAGTTTTTACAGCAAACTTCTGAAACTGATGTCTCTGGAGAGCTCCTATTCCCAGTTCCTAAATTCTATTAAAAAGGCAGCTAAAAACTTTAAATACTTTCCAACTCCTACTTCTCTATTAATCCACAGCTACAGCTGTCACAGAGATTTTATGAGTTAGGCAGTGAGATGGGAGTGGACCATGAAAAACCACATTATGATGTAGTCCACAGCTTGAAGGCATGTGGACTTGAAATTTAAGAGAACAAATACTGGCTGTGAGTTTGAATGTTCAACACCATTTCTCTTTTTAATTTGAATTAATTTGCTGATCCATGCTTCATATATTTTCCTTTCAAGGCTGACTGTTAATTTAGTAAAGGACACATCTACTGCTGGAAGAGGAAACATTTCCAGCACCACTTCGACATTCATCCACCTCTTCCCAGGTCATCAGGCTGGAAGCTAATGACTAAACCCATCACTTTCAAGTTTTCTGAATTGGTAGGCAGAGGATTTCTCTTGCAGGATTTTCCTGAAATGTATTTCAGGAGAAAAACTCTGGAACAAGGCCAACAATAGAAGTTTGGTGTTTCTCCAAAAAAGATTTCCCTTCCTTTACATGAACTTCAGTAAAATTTGAAATATTATCTTGAGACTTTCAATTAATTAATTATCTTATTGATGCCACATATTTCAAAGAACAGAAGTGGTTCAGGTCTTTAAAGGAGACAATCAGCAATTAAAACTAGGAAGAAATTTGCAAATACAATTCCATGAAGACCCTGAACTACAAAATACACCCAAATAAAATAGTTTGCACAGCTGTAAGCTGTAACTTAAAGGACCATACTGAAGATAAACAACAGGCAATGAGTTATTCAAAAGAATATATGAACAGGCTATAAATTCTTGTTAAAATTATCTGTTATTATGAAATAGGTGCATCACGATCTTATGATGCAGGAAAGACTGTACCATTAAGTGAGAAGAATAAAGATTTACTGTGGGAAGAAGTCAAGTTTTCTGAAGGATCAGCCAAGGTTGAACTAGTACAACTGCAGGAAAGCTAAGAGATGAAATCCAGAACTGCATTATTAGCATCTTTTTCCTCACTCTTCAAGTCTCTCCTTGCCCAGAAAATGAAGAATTTTGCTCCCAACCATGATCATATGATGATATGATCATCATGTGTTTTCAGAAGCAGCCTCCTCCTCGAAGTGATCCCAGAACTGGAGGAACGAGTGAGTACACACAACTGTTTCTTATCTATGAAGTTTTATAAGCCCAGGGTCAAAGGCAAGATTTTAAGATTTAAAAAGAGGAACCAAGGTTAAGTCTGGGATTTTAAGACCTAGAGAACTTAAGCATTAAAGTTCTATTGAAGCAAATTGATTCAGTTTAATGCAATTCAATGATAATGTTAAAAGAATCCCTTTTAAATTGCTTTAATAAACAAAACAAAATTTTGTTTTATTTGAAACCTGTTTCATCCCCTTTAAGCCCTCTGACCAGAAGGCACCATTTCAGTATCAGTCTTTCAGATATTCCTTACTTTTGCACCACACCTTCATCTGGTAACTTGACTTTACAGCCTTAAACCATGATTTCATGTTTATCTGTGTTGTTTTCTCTTCCCTCTTACAATCATCAATCACAAGTGTGGAAATGAGCAGGAGAAAACTGATTTTTCAAAAGTCTAGGGGCTGCACCCACCTTGGCTTTATATCACACTCAATCCTTTACAAAACACTGGACCAACAGATTTACATTCACTTTGCCTTAAAATAATCAACAAAACAAGGTTTAATGCTATGAAAAACCAAGCCTGAATATTTTTTAAATTATATTTTCAGCCAAATTTTTACCAGCCACCGTAAAATATTTAGTCACTGATGAAGTTCTGCAGTCTCATTTTACTCACTGTCTTCAAAAGTTTTAATAAAGTTGTAGTTATCACAAACATTTGCCCCCACAGAGACTATTCTGCTTTGAAAATCACCAAAGTGCTCCCAGGCTGACTCTTATCCTGGTATTTCATATAAACATACAAAGTGCAATCTGTGACACACAACCAAGGGTCATTGAGAGGTCTTGTGCCATGTTGAACTAATTACAAAAAAAAAAAGTCAAGAAAGTAACACATGACAGTTTTATATATTTCAGAGATACTTTCTGCAGAACACTCAGAGTCCAAATTAATAACAACAAAAACAAAAGACACATAAGTCTATAAAAAACATTGACTTTTTAAATTTTTCAAGTTTTCATAACAATTAATTTTTTCACCATAATGAACAGAAACTTTTGGGGAGCTTCTGGACTGAGCAGCATCACCTTCTTATCATGAGTAGATTTCTGTTTCTACTGTATCACCAATGACAATTTTTCTAATGTTCCAGGCTCACCAGATATAATTGGACATAATTTGCACTGACCTCAGCTCAGCAAAGGCAAAGACAGAAAGAAAAAGCATCATCCTTTCTCATTCCCAAGTGTCTACAGACACGTGGCTGCTGCTGGAGATTCAGTTTGTCACAGGGAGGAATTGACTATCCAGGTAATAGCCACAGACACATGATTTTTCTAGGCAATTGCAAACAGATTCCTTCAATGGTCTCCAACCTTCTGATTTGCAAACATCAATATATTTTTTAGCAGAAATCCCAATCCCAGAAAAACAATGCTTTGATTTTGTTATTTTAGTTATTCTTTGTGAGCCCTAGTTAGTGGTGACCCATACAGACTGAAAAGCAACAATTAGCTGTTTGACATATTTCTGTATATAGACCTCTGCGTATAATTTTGTGACAAAGTATTTTCAGATACTAGAAGCTTCCAATGCAAAAAAACCACCAAGCTGTCTCAAAAACAGAAGAAGGAGTAACTAGGATGGCTGAAACATCAGCACTTAATTATTTAGAATAAAAATATCCCTGTTTGTCAGCGAAAAATAAATTAATATCTCATACTGGTTTAGGTATACAGAAGTTTAAAAAAATTCAAAAGTTAAAGCACTAGTTAGCTGGGAATATAGGACTCCTGAAATAGGTTTCAGCTTTTATACACAGATATTCATGAAACTCTAAATTCTCTACCAGCTTTGCAGTTGTACAGGATGAAACCAGAAAGCAAACACTGTATGACAGAAGGAAAAATAAGGTATTTTATGTGGGACAGATGTTAAGATGTTGCTTTTCTGGCAGTCTTTCCTCCTGTGATCATGTTTGCTTTTATACTGCGCGCCAGGCAAACGCGCCTTTCTGAATATTGCCAAAGGCCCCTCCTTAGTCCTTGTGCTACATCTGCCATCCAGAACAGTCAGCACCTCGGCAACTATCCATCCAAGTCATAAAAATTCACATAGCTCACATTTTCAATCCCACCAGAATGTACAAGTTACATACAGATGGTTAGAGAAACCCAACAAATGAGACACTCAGGTCAATAAACCAGAAAGCAAACAAAGCCCCAGAGAGAAGTGTCTTTTTTTCACCACTTTCACAGCAATTTCCCTATCCTTGAACCTGTGTTTTAATGGACATGGTTATGTACAAAATGTGAAGCCATACATTAATAAGAGAATAGTTGTAGAAAGACAACATTAGGCTCACTGACAGATGAAAAAATTCAGCAGTGTTGTGGTTGCCCATTTATCTCCTGATGTTTTACACCTTTGAACTGAGCTACAACACTACTGATACACAGGCAGAGAGGGTATTGAACTCAGGGTGAAATGATTATGGCAGGAACTCACTGCTGGTCGCAGCAGTGACAACCTGTACTTTCCCTCCCCAGTCTTCTATATTTAGACCCAGATCAGTGCTTGGATACAGAGCAGGAAAACAATTTATGTACCACTGAAATATAGATGTGATTTGCAGAAAGATCAGTGACACCACATGAATACTAATTTCTCACAAATAATACCAGCAGGGGCAATCCAAAAGGGATGATTGTACACACGTTATGACCAAATTCAAACATTTGATGATTGAGCAATATTTTGGCATGACGTGACCAAAAGCAGAGGATGACAAAGGGAGGCAGATCCCCTTCCTGCTCCAAAAAGGCTACACATTATTTTTGGCTACTTGTTCAAACTACATTTTGCTGCATTTTTTTTTTAATAAAGCAGTGCCTGTGCAGGCTTTAGTCTTTACAGCTTCATGACAATACTAACTATGAAAGATGCTGTAATAATTCAAATGACCCCTATAAAGCTTATTCATGTCCACTTTGTTACTAACTGTAAAGGGGTTTGGTTTGCTCCATGGAGACCACTCAATATAATGTTTGCACTGCTCTGAAAGGGCACACCATCCACTACATTTATGAAACCAGTGAAAATCCTCCTAACACAGAAAACTGAAGCAGTCCATTGTTTTCTCAAGACATGCAACTCACCATCCCATTTTACTTTTTTCTAGCTAACTATCTTAGCTTGAAAAACAGAGATAGGGCAGTCAGAGAAAAAATAAGCCATGATCATGTGAGAGAATGCACAAGTACAAGTAGACAGAAGGAAACATTCAGATTTGTAGCATTAGTGGGAAGAAGTTTCATGTCTCCCATTCCTTTCAACTAGACTGAATGTACAGAACCCAAATTTCAGATAAAATAAAGACCCAAACAATCTGCATTTAATGGTAGCTCAGCTACAAAGGAATGATTTACAAATATTCATTGGAAAGTCACAATGGGGAAATTACATTTCTCTTTCCAATGATCTCATAAAAATCAAGAGTTTCTCCTTTGAGCAGCAGGTGCCCATTCTTAAGGCTTACTTATAAAAATACTAAAGGCTTCATATAACTATCACTTGTAAGCAAACTGGTGCAGTTAACTTTTCAAATGTGTTTGAGACATGGCCTGAATGATATCACAGTCAATCCTTACATTTCCATTTAACTTTGATACAGAATAAAAGATGTGAGCATACAAATACAGAAGTGTACTATTAAATTCATAAAATATTTCACTTGCTTTTGGCTGAGTAACATCATGTGCAAAGCAATAAAAATTGAATTAAGGCAAATTTGAAATGCTCTTTGTTTTTCTGTTGTTTTAATTTCCATTTTTCATGTTTTTTCCAGAGGCTGGTTTTAGCCTATTACACACAATACCTGTCTGTTTCTTGTCCTGTCAATCACCTGGCCATATATTTTACTGTTCATTGATGCTTGTAGATCTTAAGGTTTTGTAATCTGCAGCAAGCAATATGAAATATATTTGTTGATCTTAAAAAAATAAGTCTTTCATAGACATGTGCACTAGTTTAATCAGAGATATAAGTATTAAAATTTCTGCTAGCTTTGTGCAGCAGGGTTTAGCATGGGAGTTTTTCAGACACTAATGGGAAGCTGGTGGCAAACCCTGCATCCATTCCCCACAGCAAACCAAGATTTTTAAACACATCACTTCTTTTTCAGTCATTAGTGTCTTCTTAAAACAACATCATGCTTTGTTTCCTTGATCAAAGCCACAGACTTAGGAGTGTGAAAATAAATTTCACTTTGGTGTGTTCCTTTCAAAACACGTCAGTCTCATAAGCAGGCTAATCTTTGGTGATGTATTATGATGGATTGTGCTTATCCATCCAAATTGTCTAGATAGATGGTTTTCCACTCATTAAAAGGGATTATTCTCCCCCACACACACCAGCACCACATGTGCTCACACAGGGTGAGAGAGACATGGGCCTAAATGTTCACATATGAGCCTTGAGGAAACTCAGCTTTCCCTGGTTCAATCTCAGGGCTTGGAGCAGTGCTTTGGTGGGGCTTTGGAGACACCTACCATGTCACAGGCATTACACTGGGATACCTCCAATGCACAGTCAGGCAGACATGCTGAGCTACTCTGGAATGAAAAACTGCTTCTCTAAGAACCATCCTTGAAATCCATCACTCCTGTATGACCATCTCATCCACTTCTATGGCTGTATTTACAGCACCTTTACAGACAGATTATTATTCAACAGTTGACTAAACCACTTCTTCCCACTTCTATGGCATGAATATCTCATTTCTTGACTTCAGCAGGACTTTGGTTTGAGTAAGGTGTGGTATTATCCTATATCAGCTTCAAAAGCTCAGGTGTTTCCCTTCAAACATAGTACAGCGCTGACTTAGTTAAAAAAGGAGAGATTTAAACTATCCCTATATTTACACAGGTTAAAAATTCTTGATTTCCTGTTTGTGTCCTCTATTCTATGTTATACAAGAAAGATACCCTACATTATGTAAATTAGGGCATAGCTTGATATTCCATAAAAAGGTAGAATCCTTCATCTAGGGAAGGAAGAACCTATCAGTGAAATTACTAAACACAGCTGATCTCCTGTTAAATCCCTCTGTGGTCATATTAAAGCAAATACCCGATTAATTATATTCTTGTGTGCTGGGATCCACAATACTTTATTTATCGCCTTAAACTGCATCTACAGCAAGACATCTAATGAGCAGTAGCTTTTCCCAGTAATACAGATAATCTCTTTGCAGAGAATTAGTTCTTGGAAAGTAGAAATGCACCTTTTTGCAAATTCCATTTTATACTTTCAACTCCCAAGAGGATGGGGAGTGGATCATAAGGAAGGAAGGGAAGAGGGAAAGACAGATTAAGGATGTAACAGTAATATTCTTTTGTTCAACATCTGCATGCTAGAGAGATTACACAATCTTCAGCAGATCAGCAAAAGAAGATTTGAAGCGACTACAGTTAAACCTTCTGAGCAACTGAAACACTCTGCTGCCTTCTTACCCTCCACCCCAACCTTCCCAGGTCCACAGCTAAGAAATATCCCACATCCCACCTAACTGCTAGAATATTCTTTCCATCTTTTAAAACCCCTGAATACCATGCACCCATGACCTTGAAGTAAACATGGTGCTAGCAGCACACACTCTCAAACAGATCCAACATCTGCAGGCAATAGACAAGGGCCCCTCTTCTCCCTCCAATAAGATCAAGCAAAATTCTAGCAAGAATTACAAAATTCCACAAAGCTCAGCTAGCATTCCTTTTTTTTTTTTCATCATAAAATCAGAACACTTAACAGAGAAACACAAGTTCCTATGATTCTCTTCTTCGACACAGTCCATCCATAAAATGAAAAAAATGGTGGAGATTGTGAAATCACTGGAGGAGCCCCAAAGCTCCTGTTTTCTCTTCCATGTAGTGAACGTAGAGACAACAAATATTTCATAACACCTAAAATAGGAGAGGTACAGCTGACACAGCACAAGCATTGTGGAATAGCACTGGCCAGTAAACATTTCTCATGCCAAACCCATTTTTCTGTCACACTGATGACAAATCAGATCAGCTGATCAGTGATAAAACACTAAGAACCACTACTGCTCCCGTTTTCCCAACACTGCAGACAAGAGGCCTTGGTTCACAGACCAGCAGGCTTCGGTACCAGTATGGGACATCTCTCCATCATATCTGGTATTAATTTGCTTGTTTGTGCCATATTCTGTGTTTACAGCAACATAACTGGTCTGGATGCCACACAGCAGCACAAGAAGCACACAACTCATTATCCTCTAGTGGTTATAAATCCAGCAAGGAAATGTCAGAGATAGGTGGGCTCAGGTTGGTACAATTCCCTTCATTTCCTGGAATCTCCTCCAAAGCCCTGCCAGGCCACACCCACCCCTACAGAGATCAATCCATCCCACACAGAAACACCCAAACATTTCAACAGGAAGATATTTCTACTTATGCTGTGTAAAAACTGAGCATAGATTTTAAAAATACCAGGCAATTGCTGGAATACAAAAACACAGCATAAACTCTGCTGCTGACCACATGGTTCATAAGGTGCTGCTCAGCCTGTGCAAGCTGAGCTACAGGAGCACAATGCTGATGGGAAAGAAGAGATCATCTACTTCACCTCTTTAGTAAAGCAGAGATAGAGTCCATCCCAAATGCTAAAAAACCCACTATGATCAGGGTAAACCTCTCTTCTTTCACAGGTGTGGACAGCCCCTGACAAAACCACTTGTGGTAGAGCTGGGTGCACAGAGGACTTGAGCTTGCACAGGGCTCGCCTGTATGCAAAGGCCATAAGGACTTCAGCAAAGCAAACAGGATTGGGGTTTTTGGGGGCACAATGGAGGTTTCAGGGATGAGCTGCCCTAACTGCAGACAGCAGGTAATGAAGTAATAGTGTCAGGCTGCTCTGGACCTCCAGGGATCACTCTCCCCCCTTCACAGTCAGGGTGCTGCAGCCCCAGCTGAGCGTTTTGAGCAGAAATCTCAGTGGATTCAGCTGCAATGGGATGAAGCCCCATTTATGTATCACCCCAGCAGATTAGGCTGTAATACACCAACAGTAATGACCCCACTTTCCATAAAGCAGACAAAGCCTTGAACCTCCTCAAATGCACCTCAGGCATGCCCTAAAGAGAGAAAAAATTGATTTTACTACTTGCCTCAGAATCCATTGATGATATTCTTAGAGCGTATTAATAAAATATAATTCTACTGAGAACAAATTCCCAAAGATCAACCTTGCAAATAGCTCTTTTGCAAAAAAAATTTTTGTGACTTTAATATTTACCACCTAACATTTCACACCCGATAAGGGAAAAGTGCTACTTTGACCTGCTGCATAGTAATGTGGTGTGAAGCAATGAGAGCCAATTTACTGGGCAGCACCGAGACATAATGTGCAGGAACACTGTGTGGACTCACAGAGTGAATCAGAATGCCAAAGCTTTCTCTTCTGTGATATCTGCAAATCGCTGAATAATGTGGTTCACTGACCAAGTGAATTATTTTCAAGGAGTTTGGCACATCTTTAATTACAAGATATGTAAAGATGAAATGGAAACACGCTGCGCATATTTCTTCATGGCTGCTGAACTTTTCTTATGGAAAAGCACCTGTTTTTATTAAACTGTCTCTAGAAAGCATAAAATGTACGAGGGATAGGCTGACAATATATTTCTCAACATGTGTAAGTTACCATCTGGGCAACCTTACAAGGTATGGATCAACTGTGTATAGGTATTGTACCTGCACACACAAAGCTACACATACATAATTGTACAAATATGTAGAAAATAGATTTCTTCCTATCAAAAATGTCTTTAAATTTAGATAGCATACCAACAGTATTATAATGTTTCTCTTGCAACTGAGGAAGGCTAAAAAAACAAAAAAAAACAAAAAAAACCCACCACACCAGGTCCTCTTTTATCTGCAAATCGCTGAATAATGTGGTTCACTGACCAAGTGAATTATTTTCAAGGAGTTTGGCACATCTTTAATTACAAGATATGTAAAGATGAAATGGAAACACGCTGCGCATATTTCTTCATGGCTGCTGAACTTTTCTTATGGAAAAGCACCTGTTTTTATTAAACTGTCTCTAGAAAGCATAAAATGTACGAGGGATAGGCTGACAATATATTTCTCAACATGTGTAAGTTACCATCTGGGCAACCTTACAAGGTATGGATCAACTGTGTATAGGTATTGTACCTGCACACACAAAGCTACACATACATAATTGTACAAATATGTAGAAAATAGATTTCTTCCTATCAAAAATGTCTTTAAATTTAGATAGCATACCAACAGTATTATAATGTTTCTCTTGCAACTGAGGAAGGCTAAAAAAAAAACAAACCACACCAGGTCCTCTTCACTAAACATTTATGTGCCCTTTATGCTTCAAACAATCAGGAATTTGCATGCTGACAATGATTATGTAAATGGACTGTTTTGACAATCAGGTCCCAGAGGATTCCTCAGCTGAAAGCAATTCTCCTTTAAAGGTTTCATCACGGTCCAAATCAGTGGTTCTTGAGACACCATTTTCAGTAATGCAATAAATACCCTGTCAGATTCTTGCTGGTTGCTTTCCTCTTAAGCAATGAGCCCTTCTTGCTTTGAAACAGCAGCCCCCAAAAGGTCTCTGCTGATTTTGAAGGGCTGTAGTACATGACATAGTTTTGAACCTCCACTCTGGGTAAAATATTGCAGATTTGACTCAACTGACCAAAATGCATAGGTGACCCCCCTGGAGCAGGAGGTGAGTGTAGATGACTTCCTGAGGCCCTTTTTAACTCGATTTGTCCCACGATCCCACAATCCTCAAATAGCTGAGCCCTTTAGACTGGGGCAGGCACACTGCAGAATCTCATATCCAATAATATTCTGGCCTCACCCTGAGCTGCTGGACTATTGCAAACATCCAAGTCAGGGCTGCGAGGTTTTATCTGAAGTGAAGATTCCAAACATCCACGACATCAGAAGTATTGAAGGATGCCTTAGATTTTGCAATAAATATTGTGAAGGAAGGGTGCTTTCTCAGCACCCGTGCTGTTAGAGGTGCTGTGCATAGAAATGTCAAAAATTTATCCTAAAGGGTTTTATCCTAACCTAAATGACTAAAGCTGAAATAGATAAAGATTCAAGGAACTTCTGCAATGCGTTCAAATGTGGATTCCAAGAAACTAGTTTTATAGGAAAAAAAGCAGATGTGGTTTGGGCTTTTTTGGTTGTATATACCTGCAACCCCTGTTAATGGGAATGCACAATTTAAGGGGTATGTTGCAATTATTGAAAGAATTTCCCTTCAATTCTCCTCACTTAAAAATAGGCATATAAGTAATCTTTTTTTAAAAAAAACTGAAAACCCAAACAAGCAAACCACTATTCCCCACTACTGAAACTTCAAACTACAGTTTTAAAGTGGAATAGAAAGCACAAACCAACAAATCAGGGTCAATCAGCTGTTCTGCTTCTGCAGCTGTTTTCTCTCCCTCCCCAAATGCCCTGTGCCACAGATGAGAACATAGAGAACCCACCAGGAACCCTCACAGACAAGTTCTCACACAGCTTCTGTGGCAGGGCCAGGAGAACATGCACATCCAGCTCCTGTCAGTGCTCAGAGGGGCCAGAACAGACTGAGAAAGCAGCTCAGCACTGCCCTGTACCTCCCCAGCCAGGAGTGCCTTCAGTGCACAGCTCGCTTCAAATCACCCAAACACTCTTTCTATCAGGCACAAAACAAGTCCAGGGTGGGCAGGGACAGCAGGTTCACAGCTGCCCAGACACACAGCAGCTGACTTTGGTGTCCCTTGGGTGCAGCCGTGCCCATAAAAAGCTCTGCACAGTTTCATTGCATGGGGATATTCTAAATACATATCAATTATAAATTCCATTGTAGTGATTGCAAAATGCAATTAGGTTAACTGCAGATTGAACATGCCTGGAGCTGGCACGTGATGATGGCATTCACAGTGAAGGTGTCAGCAGGACACCTCAGCAGCCAAGGATGTACACCCTGCCTGGAGCACTCCTCTTGTCCTGGTGAGAAAACTTGGGGCTTGAAAACCTAAACTGACCACCACAGCACGTGTGTTAAGCAGTAGGAAAGAAATCATAGGTTTTATTTCTCAAGCATATTATACATCTCTGAGTAAAGATCCCCAGCATTAGGCAGTGCAGCCAAAGGCCCCAGAAGTCAGGGTGCAGCAGGGCAGCATAGCAAGAGCACAGTCCAAGGGCACCTGATTCCAGAGCAGACCTGCTTGGTGAGCAGCTCAGCCCCATCCTGGGACACAAACAAGAGTGCACCATCTCCTTGTGTGCTTCGATTTATTTTGGAAAGAAACCAAGGTGTAGAGAGGCAGGAAACCACAACATGCTCCCAGAGGTGCTGCAGTCTGAATGGGCAGAGGCCCAAGATTGCAGGGCTTACCCCAAAGCCTGAGCTTCCCTCTGCACAGGCACGACCACATGGAACTGGTGCTATTTCAGGGAATCCTTTTATTCCACCAGCTGCTACTACTGAGGTCTGAAACTGAAACCCAGTGTGTGATCTCATGGATGAGTGCAAAGCTCACAAGCTCTCACATCTTAACAGAGGAGAAGAAAGGCTCTGTTTAGTTGTGCCAGAATAAATGAAGTGCAAAGGTAGCTGGGATGCCTCTTGAAGCTGTTTAGTGCTGGCACTCAATTTGAATCACTCTGAAGAAAAGCTCAAGATTTCCTAGGGAAAGCACTACGCCTCAATGCCTTTAAACTATTTTTGTGCTTCTGTGATCCTGGGCTGCTGTGCACTGCAAGGACGTGGAGGGGCTGCCTGCTTCCCTGGGTGGTTTTCTGCACAAAACGGCAAGAGCATCTTTCCCCAAATGGACATGGTGCTTTTCAGAGGCTCTTTCTGTGCTTTTCCTACAGCCCAGGCACAGCCTGTGAGGGGCAGGAGCAGGGGTTGAGGGGCCTGTCCATGCTATTTTATGGCAGTTTTTCGAAAGAGTCATCTGGAAATGTCACTCCAGCTGTGCTACTGCTGTGTTCAGACAAAGAAAAAAGGGAAGAAGAAAAAAACAGCAGCAGTGTGGGACAGAGACCAAGTGTTCAGACAAATTCATGTTTTAGAACTTAAGGACAGTTTTTCAAAACTTGTTGCAACATCAATTTGCTGGAAAATAAAACATTTTGGACAAGACCGATGGTCTATATTTTAAAATTCTGATTTATAAGAAATAACCAAGTCCCAGTAGAATGCAGACTTGTACCAACTATATATCTTTTAACTCATCTTCATAAAATCTCTGGGCTTGGGTGCTACCAGCTACATACTGCACTCACTGAGACAGCAGGATCATGGCTTTGAAAAAAATCACTAAGCACTAAAATAAGAAAAAAATCAGACCCTCGCCATGCTTCACTCCACAAACACTTCATGAATTTCTGTAGGAGATGACAAAAGCAATTTCACACAGGAGAACAATACAGATCCCTCTGTCTCAGCCTCCAGGGTGAGCACCAGTGACAATAAAAACACGTCCTCTCCTCGCAAACAAACAGTGAATGATTCCCGGACTAAATAAACCCTTTCATCAATAACAATCCATCAGAGGTGCTTCCTTCTTTCTTTCTGTAATTCATTTGTTCAATTAACAGCCCCACATACGTAGCCTCCCAGGAAAATAATTGATCTCACTGCCCTGGAGAGGAGCCACTTCCCTGGATGCTGGCAGCAATTAGGGTCTCATGGATGTTATTTCCGTTTGCAGCAGGCTGACGCCAATGCACACGTGCAGGCTTATGGGAGACGCTCCACAGAAAAAGAAGAATTAAAGAAAACAAGCCAGAAAAGCTGTCACACAATGTAAGTCTTGTTGATTTCTTTGCCACCTTTTGTGCTACAGAAAATAAAGCGTCTATTTGGTCAACACATGCTACCAATAAGTCGGTCTAATTAATGGCAGACTGCTGAGAAACCGAGCAGCTTTCCTTATCTGCATAGGAAAGGAGCCCGAGTCAGCTTCTGATGTTGAAAGCTACTTGCAGGAAACTGCCTCACCAGACAGAGCTGCAAACCCTGCTTGTCTTTCAGAAAGAGGAGGGGGGGAAAAAAAAAGGTAACATTAGTTTTACTTTAAAGAATTGCCAGGACCCTTAAGGAGATACATTGAGAGCATTCCTGTGAAAGCAGGAGGATACCTTCACTTCTCTGAAGTGGATTTTCCTCACAATGTCAATGGCTAACTTGAAGGGAAAACAAATTAAAAAAAAAAAAACAAAAACAAACCACAGAATAAAAAAATTTAAACACTAAAATCTTTAAAAAACAAGAAAAACAAAACCCCCACAACATAAATCCAGAGTATTTTAGGAGCAAACAAACCACAGAATAAAAAAATTTAAACACTAAAATCTTTAAAAACCAAGAAAAACAAAACCCCCACAGAGTATTTTAGGAGGTTGAAAATGCACCCAATTTAATATTGTAGTTAGTTTTTAGTCAGTCTGCCAGTCAGCACAAGGGCCTATTGCCTTCAAAGTTGCTTAAAACATATACATTTGTAGATGATGCCCAGTGACCCACAGCATCTGGTAGAATAACCTGGAAGTTATACAGGTCAGGTATGTACAGGTAGGGTAATCCTGTCACTAACTATGCAAATCTCCTGCAGAAAAAAAAGTATAAAAAAAAAAGGAAAAAAAGACAAAAAAGAAACAAAAAAAAAAGAAAAAAAAGTAGTACAAATCATTTAATTAAAATGGTCCTATCATCCACAATCTCAGGTTTATAAAGTAAAGATTAAAATCAAATTAATGGAGTCTTACAGCTGATTTGCCTTCCCAATTTCTAAGCACAGCTAACAGAGATCTTCTCTCCCTACTAGAAAAGGCATTTTTCCTAATTTCCACATCCAAATCTTTGCTTCAGAAACCTGTCTCATGAGCACTGTATAAATCTGTGCTGAAGACATTCACTGTGGTACCAAGATGTTGCAGGACTGTTTTTCTGGGTTTTTTTTTAGAGAGAAACTAGAATTTCACAAGAGAAGTCTATTAACGTAGATCAGTCACCATCAAATCACCAGTCATCAAAAATTCTTATTTCCTCTGGCTTTCAATGAAAACAAGTAATAAAATCTCCAGATTTGACTTTACCTCCTAAAATAGTAGTGCTAACAAAATTGGAATTATCATCTTGGAGTACAGGGAAGTAAACTAACATTAAAACCAGCTTTCTCTCCACAAGGTAAAGCATACAACTTCTTTCAGGGTAGGATTAACTTCATGTTCAAAGAAAACTAAGGCAAGCAGAAATGCAAGCATGGAAATCTAAAAAAACTCCTTTAGTCCACAGAACAGTAATTCTATACCAAATTTTTGAGATGACTAGAACATCTCCAAAAGAAACTTGTACACATTGAAAACATGGGAAAAAATATTTAAAGTGGAAGTGTGGCTTGACACCCACAGCTACATTACATTAAAAAATAAAAATAGTTATGACAAAGTACAATAATATTTTGAATTACCCTGGATAGCTTTCCATGCTCTCCACATAAGTAGGTGCTCTCAGCCAAGGAATGCATCCAACATCCTCCTGAAGCCTTGCAGACATTTTAAGCCCACAGTGAAACAAAGTGCTGCTGAACACATTTTTCCCAGGGTCGAAGGAAAAGAGGATAAAAAATGACAGGAGACCATCTTAAAATTGAAATTTAGGTGGGCATGTTCACAAAGTTCAGAACACTCAAAGACTCACGTTTGTATCATGCTTGACAGTGACTGGGAAAAAACAAACAAATGATGGAGCTCTACCTTTTCAGGTGACAAACAGCCTGTTGGCAAACACAAAGTATTCAAGAGCAAATAATGCCAGCTACTGTCCCATTAGAACTAATATCTCACCCCATTTAAAAGCTCACCCAGCACGTACTGCCCTGAGATGGACAGAGCAATGCTGCATAAAGTGTGCAGGAAAGGACAGCCCTTGCTACAGACAGAGAGAGCAGCTGTGATTAACCCAGAGCTTAATGCAACCCCAGGCTGAGTTTTGTTACAAAGGAAAACAGCTTTATGGTGTTAATAGCTCTCTAATTTCTAGTTCCAAAGTTTTCCCCTTGAAATAACTTTTCAGTAGATTCCTGGAGCAGGTGTTATCTTTCCTTCATAAACCTTGAGATAATGTAACTATAATGATTTTCCAAATAAAAAGTGAAAGGCCATCAGGACAAATATCTCCATTTTGATTTCACTGAAATATTATTATGGTGATAGCAATAATTCCACAGAGGAATTACTTAGAATACACACTCAGCTCTGACCTGACCCAGTTATAACTCAGATGATACCTTTCCTAAGTTGGAAGAATTTATTTTCATTTTCAGCTGAGTTCATCTAATCATGGTGCTTCATTGTGACAAAGAGTTCATCATTCCTGTGCAAATTGCAGCTACCACTGCTAAGAATCAGACACTGCCACAGCAAATTCTGTCAGTGCACAGCCCAGCTTGGGAAAACTATTTTCAGATAAGCAAAAAAAATAATATCTTATATTTTGTTACTAAAAAAGTATACATTTAACACCCCCTGTCGGTAATTGCCTGTATTAATTTAACACTAACACAAATTGGAGACCTAGAAATTGAGAGTGAAACACCACCCATTCCTAAACTCTGCCTGTTGCAGACTCCTGTAACCCAGATGGTGAAGGGACCCAAAGCAAGGTAGGTGAAGAGCAGTAAAGTGTTTTATTAGGCCAGGGTTTGGGAGCACAGGGTTTTTTCAAGGTCAGGGCTTCAAAAGTTTGCACATGTCCAAAGATTTATCTGCACCCTGCAACTACATTGAACAAGTTAAGAAAAAGCATTGCCCTGACCCAAAAGCACTGTCCTGTTCAGGATGTTGTCACAGAGGCACCTGGGAAAGGAGGAATCAGTTCTGACCCCTCCCTTGATCTGTCATTTGAGCCAAGGCATTTAATACTACCTGGGCCTCAGTGGCCTATCAGTATAGGAAAAGATATTTTCCCCCAGGAAATTCTGTGTAAGTCTGCATCCAAAAATCCAATAGATTCTGGCAATGGCAAGAACTGACATCAGAAAAAGAATGGCTGTTCAGAAAAAAGAGGAAGATTAGGCATTTTATTTCTTTTTCTGCCATAAATTAGTCCTCAGAAATACTGATAGCCAACAGAGAGCAACCTGTGCTGATAAGAACTGCCCTTTTTGCACCCAGGTGAGCACAATGGTGGCTGTCTCTGCAACATGGCACATACAGAGCTGCTCCTGGGCAACCACAGCATGATGCAGGCATGCAGCAAGAGACAAGACAAGTAGGCAACACATGCTTTTATTTCCTGCTCAAATAGTATATCTGAGTCACATTTCCATATGAAAAAAAAATGCTGCAGCCTCTAAGTTATGATTTGAACAGGATATTTCAACAATGCAGCCATAGCTTGTTTTTAAAAGAGAAAAAAAAAAAAGAAACAAAACTCCACTGGCATGCTTTATGGATTTAGAACTTACTTCTTGTCTTTAGAAAATCAGGATATTTATAACTGCACCAGGATATGTACAACTTAAATTAATAACCACTGAGAGCATGAAAGAAAAAAGTGGTATGCCCAAATATGCAAAACAAGTTTGTAGCAGGGAATGTGCTTTGCATTCTCTGCTGATACAATTATTGGACTATAATTGCTAGTTGGGTAGGTCAGGGCTACCAGACCTGGAGAGGAGACAGGAATGTTACTGAACTGAGATCATTCTGTTGGGGTGACTCACTCCTCTTTCAGATCAGATCAGTCCAAGTGGACTCCCTTAGACAGGGAGAATAAATTTTTAGTTCTAATATAAGTCCATGTCCTCTCCAAACAAGGTCCCATGCCAGGCCAGGCATGGAAATAAGTTTCAACTTTCAAGTTTTTCACAGGTCATTTTATGACAAAATAATGCAGGAAACACAGTTTTAGTTCTCCCTGGGTATGAGAACATCAGTGAGCAATGTTCACTCTCTCAAGCTGGCCTGAAGAAGGGCTAGTGCTGGCAGTGGCATTATGGCACCTTCTGACTTCAGCTCTCAGGAGCTGCAGCTTCCATCTGGCTCTGCTCAGCCCCACCACTGGTTACACAAAGAACTCTGAGACAAACCACACCAGAGCCCTGAGCAGTGGTGGTCATTCACCAGGATTTATGCCCTTTTAATTGCTGCCTATTAAATGGATACTCTGATGAACCTGCTGGAGTCCAAAGCCCTCTGTTCCACCTCCTCAGTTCCTGCCAGATGGGATTTTTCACTCATCTGCCACCTGCTGCTTTGCAGCTCTACCACCGTGCCAGGATCAGCAAGTGGTTCCAGCTCTTGGGTGGTGATCCCTGGAGTACAGAATATTCTCCAGACCAAAATCATGCTCATTTTCTACACTGTGCTCCAGCAGATACATTTCTAAATGAATACTGCTGGGTTTGCTGATCGTTTTATGGTTTGTTTACTTCTTGAGCATGTAATATTGTTAGGGTAATGTTGTTTTTAATTAGTTGGAAGAACTATTGTTTCAGAAGGCTGAATGCATTTTCTAGCAAGGGGTCTTTATAAATACAGTGAATGTTACTGGTTATGCCTCCACAGATGGGTACTGACAGCTGCCAGCCAGCTCTGCCCCTGCTCAGAGTTGGGCTGGACCCAAGCCAGAGCCAGTTCAGAAGCCACAATAGTTGTGTTAGTACAGTGTTGAGTCCAAAAGCCTCTTGGAAAAATCAAATCTAAAAAATGGGTGTGTTTTAATTCTTCAAGGAAGTCTCATTTGTTACAAGTTACTCAACAAGCATGCGATAAGTTTGCAGTGTTTCAACCCTACAAAATGAAAAGAACCAGGAAATAAATAAAGAACCAACTATCAAAAATTGACCACTATCTACAGATAAAGGTGTGCTGTAAGTAGAGACAGGAAGGGTGATCCCATGTACAAAAGAACCTTATATGTTCACATCCACATGTGTTACAGGTAAGCACATACAAGTTACATGCGTACATCAAGAGCCATCATTTTTAAGCTGTCCTTTCCTACACCTCCCTGTGGAATGGCATTAGAGGGACAAGGAGAGTGGGACAGCTGGGCTTGGTCTGTGTCAGCCAAGGAGAAGGCAGCTTCTAGAGCTTTCTCCTGTGTCACTGCACAGGAGCTCCTTTGGTGGCTAAACACCCTCAGCAAGCCAGAGGGGTCAGATGGAGCTGATAGGGGAGCATTAGATCAGCCCAAGAGCAAGGCTGCATGTCCAGGTCCTCTGATAGCACCAGATCACCCCCATTTTCTCTGATAGGATCACCCCAATTCTCTCGGAAGTGGATAAGAAATTATGATACAATTCAAATTTCCTTCTTCTCAGGCCCATGTTGCAGGTTCTTCTATGAATAGCACTTTAACCGAGTTCTCAGAGCAGTTGATTTCAAACTCAGTGCCTGGTGTAGCTTGCAATGAGAAACCAAGCAGCTAGAGACTGACGTGTTTCCTCCAGCTCTGAGAGTTGTTACCTCTGCTTGTTTTGCTCTGCATTATCTCCACAGCAGTGCACGTAATTGTGGATACATGGAGACCAGAATAAACTACCCCATGCACGTGGCTACTCCATTCTCTCAGGAAGGAAATAACCCACTGCTGGAGTCCAGACCCTCCTGGCAGCCTGGAAGCCATGATAATGCAAGTCCTGTCTAAAGGCAAACATCTGGTATCCTCATTATGCAGACCTTACACTTCTCTGCAAAGAACAGGGAGGCAGAAATATGTCTCCACATGGGAAAGGAACTGTGACTGAACTCCAGCCCTCTCTTTGCAGGTCACAAAATGAATACTCCATGCCAGGACTATTTCTACCAGAGCATGTGCTCACTCACTAAAGAAGAGAAGGATCAACAGAAGACGCTCTTGACTTGGGTAAATTAGGAATGCAGGTGGAACCCCATCCTCAGAAACACTATTACACAGAATAAAATATGCATCAGGAGGATTTATGTGGTAGGCTCAAGGTCTCCTCCTCCATTTCATTTTCTGTGCAACTATAAATTACCTTGTATTTCTGAAGAAGTTGGTGTTATAAGCATATGGTTCATGATGTTTAAGTCACTTTTTCTACCCAGGAAATATTACACTATCGCGGGCTGCTGTCAGGAACAGGTTTTTCCCCTTTGTCTCTGCTAGAATTTGTGTATTCTTGTTAAATTCTTGGTGCAATATTTCCCCAAATCAGAGGGCTGAGAGGAGGTAGCACAAAGGAGAGTTTCACAAACACATTCTTTAAGAAAAGCAGTATCCTACAAATCCCACAACAAGCCCTTATTGGCACTTCCACTAATGTAAATAAAATCTATTTGGTTCTCGGAAAAACAATCACTTCATTCTTGTTATCAGAGGACAGAATCTGGGTCAACAGATGCGTTTTGGATATGCACCAATTCTTAAATGATTTACTATTCTGATCTGTGGATACAAAAAGCAATTTCCTACACCAGCAGTACCTTAGCACAATGTGCACTTTCATCCTACCACCTACATTGCTGTAATCATTAAATATTATAAAACATCTCCCACAAAAGAAAAAAATTCTGATATATTACTATAATGTAAATCAGTGCTTTGGATTACAGTGTGATACTAGTTCAGTTATTTATATGTGTTTCAACTAAAAACATCCAACTGGATTTCAACTATCACAAGATTAATCTCACTAATACTTTATATATACAGATGGTCAGACAAGAAAAATTAGAAAAATATGAAAAATTAATATATTCTCCTTGTATAATTTAAAATATGATTTGTCTCTTAGAAGATTATAACTGGAGCTTCTAGTACCAAGAATAACTAGACTAACCAATATGGGTCCCCTGCTTTGTGGGAAGTTTTTCATTCTGTCCCAGCTCCAAAGTTATTGTCAGACACAGGAGAGCCACAAAGCATACAAATACAATACAAATCACAGGCTTGCTTTTGCCTGGATATAGCTTAGTAACTAAGCAGAGTTGTGTAGCTGCAGTCTTACTCACTTTCATGCAACAAGTTCCAAAGATGACAGCAAGACAGTTCCATGAATTACATATTCCAGCACTGTATCTTGCTGTTGAAAAGATGCTTCATGTCAACCCTGATCACCACATTTAATTAATATTATACACCCAGTAACATTTGCAGTGTTGAATAACATTTCATCATTGAGCAAAGGCAGAGAACATGCATTCAGGCTCTACATATGCCACTTATTGTCATGGTTTACAAATTAACATAAGTGTTTAAAACCACAAAGTGCTCTGGACAGAAACAGGTGTCTGAGACACACATTCAGAAGTTCATCAAATTAAAAACCTTCATTCTGACAACCTGTAGCAAAATAGTTGATCTGCTGGAAAGAAGGACCACAGCCAGAGCAAACATTTCTGGCAGCATGAGGATCAAAGAGGTCTCAGATAGCCAGAAAAAACAAAGGATGCTGACATCAAAATATTGGCAGCTTGCATTGTTTCTTTTCTTTCCAAATAAAATGGGCAAAGAAAAGGACTAGCTTTCCCATCCAAGTTCAATTCTCCAGTGAGCAGCATTCTGTAGCTGTAATTATAATCTTGTATTCGTGTGCACACTAACTAATTTCCTGGGCAAGTTACATTTCAGCTTGAACATGTTGGCATGTAGAGACCAACCTCAATAACAAAAATAGCTGCTGAGTTCAGCAACCTGCAGCTTTTTATAGCTGACCTTGCAGCTCTGCAAGATAGTGGCTCTGGGCCACTTCATTATTTCAAAGAAGGAAATGTGGTTCTGGGAGTTTCATGGGGACTATCAAGACTCAAAAGATAAGTGGTTTCCTGGCTAAGTTCTTTTTGCTTGTTTTAACTTGGTCATTCTCATTTCAAAAATATTCTGGCCCTCTTAATATTCTCCACTCTGGCTGTGATTGGTGGGGCTAATCTTGCTGACGTAGTTTCATTTACTCCATGGACTTTTCCTTAGTTTAAGCAGTTTATAATGCAGCTGGTTGCACTTGAACTCTCTCCCAAGTTGCATTCTGGCCATAGCAAGTAACCATCAGTGAATTAATCATATTTCAGTTTGACTTCACTTCCAAAATGACTATAGCAATAAAACTTTATAAATGGACTAAGAACAACGAATAAATGTAAACAGTTGCATGACAGTCTGATTCTGTTAGGCTGCTTCCCTGCCTGATTGAGTGATTCTGTCCATTAGAATACCCAGCTGGCTGCAGATGTGTAATGAGAAAGGAATGCATACACTTTGGTACAGCTCCCTCTCATCTGCACTTGAGTAGTAAGAAAGCTAGAGACAACTGTTCTAACTTTGCACGAAAAGTCTGACTGCAGCAGGAGCTGGAGCTGCCACCAGCTGTTGGCTGGTCCACTGCAGCTGTGAGTGACAGACAACCTACTGCTGTCCTCTGCCTGCCCACACCTGCAGAAGCTGTAGGAAAACAACAGATTTCCAACAGGAACAGAGCCTGTTCCACACTCCTGCACTCAGTAACTTATTCATTCCCAAGCCCCTTTTTCTGCATCATTAAAAAGCCCTTGAAAACAACATTAAAAAATCTTTCCAGTCCCATTAAGGGCAAATAAAACCACAGCCTCAGCCACATAAGTAGGGATATTAATTTTTCATATAATATACATTCTACATCATGCTTATTTTTACAAAAAATTCTCATCTAGTCTGAACACACTGAAAAATTAGAGGAGCACCAACTTCACTGTTTTTTTACGGTGTTATTATGCAGCACTGTGGACACCAGCACCAGGATAATTACAGATACACCACATAAAACACAGGAGAGCTAACTTAGTTGGAAAATAATAAATCTCCATGTTCTCTTTGAGGATTACCATTATGAGAGCCCCAGATAGAGAAGTTGTTTATCTAGTGTGCTCTCTGCCTACAGAAGAGGGGCTTCCCAGCTAGCAGGCAAGGGGAAAGGCACATTTCCATTGTCCAAGCTCACAATGTTTCATTTGTGTAACACTGAATCCCAACTTAATTAAATAGCTCCAGAGACCAGGGAAATCTCAATATTCAGGGGCAAGTGGTCGAGCAGCCCCATTTCCATGTGTGTCACAGCTCGCCGGGTATCGCTCCAAAAGCATCTGTCTCAACAGCCTCATCTGATTCCTGCAAACAAGCTACACTTTGCATTTTGAATTTAACAAAGATCACACAGCTGCCAACATACTATCAAAGCCTAAAGACCAAATAAACGTTTGGCTTCCCTCCAACCGTCCTTGCTGTGGTATTATTACTGACAATAGAGCCAGAGCAGCAAAAGCAATGAGATGGCAAATTTACACATGTGCCATGTTTTTATACATTGTCTACATTTGCTGCTACAAGACTGTAAGCAGAACTCTGGTGAGCATCCTCTGGTTGCAAAATCTGGCCTATTTTAAGGCTTTATGAAAGCTGTACAGCATTATTAGTGTATAAAAAAACTGCAGATGGGCAAAATTATCTAAGGAAAACAATTCAAAGGTGTTTTATTTTCCCATGTGGATAATAGAAATAGATCAGAATTCTGTATTCTCAGGGCTACATTTTGAACTTTTTGAAGAAATTGTGCAATATCCATAAAACCTGGAAATCCAACAGTTGACATTTCCTTTAGCATCTACTCGCCTCACTTTAATCCACGTATTCCTCAGTCCTTGCAACAGGAGCATGTATCAGAGGGTAGCATTTGTATTTGACCTGTGTAGAGGAGCCCTGCTACAGTTTTTAGTTCAGTTAATAGCCCAACCACCCTCTCATCAAAAGCCAATTGCATCTGCAGATAAGAGGCCCTTCCTACAGACAGCAATATAACTTTTTGATCTGTATCAGATGATTAGGGCAGTGGACAAAGACAACTTCTCCTTTAGTACCTCTCCTGTTTGGTGAATTTCCACTGTGTATGAACATCTGCAAGTGGTTAAGATAGTGGAGCCAGAGGCTGGAGGCAACTCATGGCATTACCTGCAGCAGAGCCTAGGCCAGTCCTGAAAAACACTTTGTGTGAAAGCCTGAGCACTTACAGGACCCTTGGAATGGATGAATGTCAAGCTTATTGCACCTTCCTGCCCCTGTTCTCATGGGCAGCTGTGCTTTGGTCACCCTCCCTTTTCCTGAATTCAGTCTGTATGTAGGCAGAAGGGGAGAAGGCAGAGCCAGAGCAGGACATTGGCACTCCCACACTCAGCAGAGCACAGAACTGCACTGGCAGTGCTCAGGCACTGGTGACACAGGGCAAGGCCATCACACTGTCCCACCTGTCCTCACTGCACTGCCCAGGGCTGACACAACTTCCCTGTGACAGACCCCCTCCCCTCCCCTGAGCCAGAGCTGGCACCTTTCCCTCTGCCCTTTCATGGAGGGGGCTGCTGCTGCTCACCACTGCTCTGATTTCCAGCCCTTTTCCTCCCCAGCTCTCCTCACTGCCAGGT
This sequence comes from Passer montanus, assembly GCF_014805655.1. Lineage (NCBI taxonomy): Eukaryota > Metazoa > Chordata > Aves > Passeriformes > Passeridae > Passer > Passer montanus. Next base: position 7,325,187 of record NW_024369373.1, on the reverse strand, counting down.
CTCCCATCGATTCAAACACAGCTCGCCCTTGGCTAGCAAGCTGAGATTACACACCCTCCCAAGAGAAAAAGGAAGGGCAGGAACAGCAGTTTTGCCCACAAGTCTGCATTACTTCACACTTTAGGGTCAATTCATTCATTTTGGGAGAAACAGCTCTTAGAAGGAAGGGCAAATGAAGGAAAGCAGACATGGGCGTTGCTGGGAACATTTGCTGAAGATATCCCATTGCCATTGTACATTTTCAAGCTTGGGATTTACTTTTTTCTTCCTCCAAGGCTTCTTTTAATGTATTCTTTCTTCAAAGTTTGTGCTATCTGTGTAATTTTTCAATCAAGGATTAGAGAGGATTAAGTCCTTGCTAGCCTGTGTCTCTCAGGGAGTGTTAGATGTACATGCATACTTTACACACAATTCCAGTACAACTGCTCACATTCATCTCAATAGAGATGAGTAGTGGCTTATTTTATACACTACAGAATAAAGTCAAGACCTGCCCAATTGTAGATTTACCTCCTCTCTGGTCTGTCCTCGTGCTCTTTACATTCTGTGTGTTTTTTATGTAAAAACCCAACTTCATGAATTAATTGCCTGTGTATATTGTTGGTTGCCCCTGATGTATGGGTGGTTGACAAGAAACAATAAGTTTCAGCTACATGGTACAATGATGTCTCCCAGGGTTTATCATATACCTATACCGGAAGGAAATTCCCCCTACATTTCCTAGATTTGGGGATCCAAAAATTCTACTTACTCCTGTTTGATTTGGGCCTTCCCCCCGACATCTAATTTTTTTAATAATGCCAATACAATAACAATGTGGTTTACCTCTGGTTTTTTTCCTCTATTAAATTTGATAAAATTTATCTTGATTCTGTTGCTAATACAGAAATAGACAGCAAAGAATATTTGTATGGACAAATCCAGTCTTACTTCTATTCTGTGTCACACTTCCAGAACAACACGCAGCTCTGCTAGACACAGTCACACCAGCTTCAGCCAGCCAAAATAAGTAACAATACTAGTGACAGGGCAGTCAAAATAATCTCATTCAAGCCCACCAGAATTGCTGGAGATATCCTCTAGTCACCAGCTTATGCGGAAGCCTGTCCTGCTATTCCTGTATTGCTCTGGTTAGCCATGATGTCTAGATTAAACCTAACATATCCTTATCCAGACAGACCCACATTCTCTGTTTCCCCAAGGATATTTCATATTTCACCTCCATCTTAATCACAGTCAGGAGTTTATTACTTAAGTGCAATTGGTCAAATAAAGTCACATTTGTGTAATACTGCCTGTCCTGACCAAATAAGCGTGTATGAGTTCTGGGACTTTGTTTCACACAGAAACTCACAACAGCTAATTGAACAAAAAATACATTTGCTGAAAATTACCATAAACAGTATTTCAATGTCTGAAATTATTTTTTTTAAGCAGTCATGAAAAGATTTGCATTTATCTATAGTGACTGGAAAAGACTTATCATGAAAAATAAGAACTTAGGGAGAGTGACAGCAGTAGCAAGAATTAATGATTGTGTATCTCTTCCAAGTTAACCTAAACATAATTCAAGAACATGGTGTTTTTTAAAAGTATAGGAAAAAAATAGTAGTTTAGTCCATAAGTTTGGGGGGGGGAAAGTTGCTCTGGTTATGTTGCCCAGACTTGAATTCCTTTATCATTTGAGATCCTTATTAAGTCACTTGCATGGTATAGATTACAGTTCAATCCTAAAATTCCTCTACATTTATGTTTCTTATGTTTTTTACTTTGATATCCTGCCTGTTTTAATGAAGAACAGGATGTGCAATAGCTTGTTACTTACGGCAGCACTTTGACAAGAAACCTGGATCTTAATAAAAACAGGAAATAAAATCCTTCATATTAAATCAATTCTTTAAAAAATAAGCATGTGAATGTCATATTTAAGATTAAAGGTATTTCTCTTTCCAGGAAAGGATCATAATAAGGTGGGCATGTGGCTATTTCAAAACCTGCACACATTTGGTAAAGAGCTTATAGAAAACAGTGTCAAATCCCATATTGAACCCAGCTGCTGGTTCTTACTTTTTGATGTAAGGCTTACTTCCTGCAGATATACATCAAATTAAATTCTTCACTAAGCTCACAATGATGTTTTCCCTTTAAGCAGAAAGGCAATACTTACCTGAATGAAATATTATATCTCTTTAATGGGTTTCCACACTGGAGCCACATTCTACATTTAAGAATGTATGGTGACAGTAGGAACAGAGAGAAACTTGCCATCTATTAAACCAGTTTATTTTCTCTAAAATAGCTTTAATGAAGCCAGTTGGGATTTGTTACACCCATGATATATCTGGTGTCCTGAGAGCAATTTTGATAGGACTGTTCCTCTGCTGGGCCGATTTCCCATAGCTGAAACCACTGGGGATTTTAAGAGTGCTCCTCTGAAGGGAAGCATGGGGTATTGTAATGACAGATGCACCTCAAAAATAAGGGTAAGGGACAAGAAAAATGAGGCAAAGGAAATGGACAGATTAATACAGGTTACATAGTTTTCCAGGCTTTGTTTGGAGAACTTGAAACATGCAGTGTTTTTGACTGCAGGAAACAATTCCCACTAGATACAAACCAGATAGATTTTGCTTCTATTTTTGATTCAGTAACATCTGCAAGTATCTGTCTGAAGTGATAATACACTGTCTCCTATCAAGAAAACAAAGGATTGAGGAATGATGGAGCAGTCAACAAAGAGGTGCAATGTGTTACATGTTAAACTTCCTTACATTCTGTCAGCCTCCTTTGCCTTTTGGATATATTTATCAGTAGATGCTAAGAAAACGTCATAAGATTATTCAAATGCAAGTTAAAATACAGAGCAGAATTCACCAATCATTGCATCAGTTACTACACACTCTGTGGCCCTTAATCTAGACAAGAATTCATTTCAGGGTTCAGATTCTAAATCTAAATTCTAATGATGTGGGAGGAAACATGTAAGCAGCATAACAATGGGTAGGAATAAACTCAACCACACTAAGCTTATTTTCCAAAATTCCAAGCAGATCACTGAAGGTTAAGGGTGCACTGAACAGAGGTCCCTATAACACCATTTTAAACCAGCTCTGATTTGCAGAAAAGCAGCTTTGCCAGACAAAATGGAGAGGGAAAACTGAAAGCATCACATAACTAAAACACATCACTGAGAATGTCCCTATTTCACAGCCAAAGTATCTCCACAGTATTTAAGTCCCAAAGTTTAACTTCAAATCTCCAAATCTCACCAACCCAGCCTTCCCACTTGAGGATTAACTCAAAACATCTCTCATTTGGAGACTGTCCCAGCTGTGCTGAAAACCTTTGCTGGACCAAAACTCATGTCAGCACAAAAGTCAGCCAGGTCTTTTATATGTTAGTTAACTTCACCATTTCTAGAACTAACTTTTCCAGCAGTGCTGGCTCCCAGTGGCAGTGAAGAAAAATGCCAGCTGGGCACAGGTCTGCATATGGAGCCAGGCAGATTTACAAGGGCCTGGGGGCTTTTTGTGGATGAGTGGTTCTTAGTATAACCCAGCATCTCTCCATCCCTTCCCTGCACGAATTGCTTTGCTCAGACTGCTGCATGCAGTTGCGTACAATACACAGCCAGAAAGGAGGTTGGAAGCTGGCAAAACCGAACATTGGCTTCACTGCACAATTTTCTTGGGTTGGTTTGATTGGTAGAGACTTCTCCCAGCCCTATGGGTGGTTGGCTGCATTTCCTAGAGGATTTCTGATAAGACTTCTCCAGCCACTACTTATCTCCTACAGCCAGCCATTTTCCATTCTCACAGCTACTTCTCTTGTATATTTACTTTCAGCACACTGTCATAACTTCTACAGTGCCAAAATTCCTATATTTTAAAATCTCTCTTTGTATATATGGATGGACTAATGCTAAAGCACCAGCCAGCACCTTCTCAAGGTGTTTCACACACAGCCAGTTCCCTACCTTCAGCCTAACTCACCGTGATTTCTTCCTACCAAGACCCACTTGCTTGAGCTAATCCCATTTCATGTTTTCCAGATAGGCTGCTTGCCATGCTCATGCCTGGGCAAAGGCAAAACTTAAGGTTTCTTGTTGCTCACAGGGGTGTAGGCAAAACTGAAGCCAGAGCCCCACAGGGCAGTATTAGGCAGAAGCATGATTAACAAACAGTGCCAAGAAAAGCAAGCCCTGCGGAGGAGCTGTGGTGACATTCTCCCAGGAAAAGGAAAAGGCATCATTTAGAAAAGGATTGGGAAAAATTGAGCACAAAACAAAGTGGGAGTCCTTGCTAAGCCACAGCTGCAATTCAAAATAGTGGAGGAGATTTAGAAAAATTTTAAAGCCTGGCTGTACCAGAGTAGTACTGAGCAGCTCTGGCAAGTCTTACTCCTGTTGCCTTTTAGAGTCAGTCATTTCTGCCCTGCACTTGCAGCTTTTGTGCCTGTGATTATTTTCTGAGCAAGAGAAGCTTTAAACTCATTATCAAGATTCTCAGTACAACAAGACACTCACACCAACAGACTCCACAGAACCCCAGTGGTAAGCACCCTTTCCAGTACCAGTCACAGCACAGCTCTGGGACTGAGGAGTCCTCACACGAGAGGTTTCTCGGCAGGGACAGGACAGTTACAAGTTTTTACTCAGACTGTTTTTCTACCACCACATTTAAAGGGGTAGACAGAAGAACTCCATAACTAGAGCAAAAATCCCTTCTAGCCTACTCTCCAGCATGTATGGGGCAGTCAGTTACTCATCTCAACTGATTTCAGCCAACACAAATGCAAGGGGAGGGAGCATTTTATCCAGAGCTATGGTTTCCACAAGGCAGAAGACAAAAGTAGGATTGTGTGCCACCAACACTATCTGGTACAGCTCCATGAGTTCGTGCAGAGCCACATCCACCCACACACCAGGATCTGGTTGTGAGCACCACATGTGAGGCTGCTCAGCTCTGGAGCAGAACCATGTGTGGTGCTGTGCTTGTGCATTGCAGGGCTTTGCAGAAATGCTTTCCTTTGGTTCCAATGCATTCAATATAGGCTTGACATCCTAACATTTCATGCCAAAATGAATCTAGACATCCAGAGTAGAGCTTTTGAGAGAAGAGCTCAGCCCAGAGTCACACAAAGCTGGGACAGTCGTGTAATTTGCAGATGTAAAAGGCAGCATTGGTTCTATACAAAGTACACAGGTATTGTTCCTTCACTGCTCACCAGACAGCACTTTGTATGTGGTGATGCTTAGGCAACTTCAAAAGACTTGGAACCAGAGGAGAAAGGAAGATTCAAACACAATTTTTTGGCCAAACTCCCTCACCAATGCTACTACTGAAACGCTAACAAAGCTACAAGATGTGGCCCTTTTGGAACACTACAACTGTACAAATAGTTGCCTGACCTTTATGAATTTGAGATAAATCCCACTGCTAGCAAGGCAAACCAAAAGAGGAAAAAGCAAAAAATTCTTCAACAGAACACAGCCAGGCCAAACCAAGGGCATTCCTATTGGCAACCTCGTGCAGCTGCTCCTGGGTACCCCAGTACCTCCATGGCCTGGGAAAACTCCTCCAGGGGCACAGCAGGGGCAGCAATAACTCAGGTTTGGCCATAACTCTCACTCTTCTTTCCCATAAACCCATATAAAAGTAAAACAACAAGAAAAAGACAAACATTCTTCCACATCCTTACTGATGATCTGAAAGTGAAGACATAATGATCTTCATGAAATAGTGAGCAACAAAACAAAACGTGTGTCAGATGAACTGAACATTCTTTTTTTAAAATGTTTCCATATTTTATTGTAAATTTCAGTTGTTAGCCCAAGTTATTGCAAAGCCAGACAAGAGTTTTCAAACATCAGCTGTTTTGAAGCAAAGTTAAACTCCTGCAAAGCTTTACCCCCTTTTAAAAAAAGAGGAATTGACTAAACAGCACACTAAAGACTTCTGGTTTGGGTCAGATTATCTATTTGGGGAGAACATTCCATGAAATTTTTTCAAGCCAATGCTGTTTTAAACCACAAAAACACTATTCCCTTATTAACCCTAGAAATCTGCTGTTACATGGAAAAGAAGAGATAATATGGAAAATTCTCATCCCTTTTATTAGACAGGATCCCCCCACTTAGCTCACCAGAAAATTGGATGGATCAGTAATTTAAAAAATAAGGTGCTCACACCTGTATTAATGTTTTAACACACAGCTCCTAGTGTGTTTTACAAATGCAGCAAAAGCAAACTCTAAACCATTAATAATTTTTCTTCTTTCACCCATCCCCAAGAAAATAATAGGGGAAAAGAGCACTGTATTAAGGCCCAAGATTCTTCCTATTCCCAGGATGTTCTGCTAAAAAATAAACTTGCTAAGCCAAATTCTCTGTACCATGACTGAAACTTGTTCTCAAAATAAAGAGCATCTTCTTGGAATCTATTTTTTCTCTCTTTTTGCAAGAGACCAGCTATGCTAGGGACTGAAACTTGTTCTCAGAATAAAGAGCATCTTCTTGGAATCTATTTTTTCTCTTTTTGCAAGAGACCAGCTATGTTAGATACAGCTATTACTGACTGAAAGAGCTTTTAACCCGAGAGAGGAACAGGAAATTATCCTGATTTCTCAGATGTCCCAAATAGCCAAATGGTCTACTTTACCTGGAGAAACCTTTTAAATAAATACATTTCCTTAAAAACCATTCTTCAAAGGAAAGTACTGAAAAGAACAGTGCAGAGCATGTGAAAGAAGGACAGAAGAATTAGCACACTGACTTAAATACGGCCTCTGGTTTTCTCTAAGAGGAAAAAATCCCTTTATATGATCCAGTTTTCACCATAACCATAGAATTGTAACCCAGACTGACCCTGAGATATTCTATACTCTGTATTAAAACCACCCTGCATTACTTGCTATCATAGCAACATACAGAGCACTTGGGCTTCCTGCAAACTGAACTCAAGGTAGTAACTTACTCAGACAATCCCATACCAGTGACTTCTGTTGTTGATCTCTTAATTAAAATGTAGATTGAATTTTCAATGCTTTCTTTTACAGAAAAGAAGAAAAAGGTAGAAAGATTAAAGATAAGAAAATGCAGCATAATTACAAAGAGTGTGCTAGCTGAATTTGTCAAGCATTTGAGGATCACTAGATGGAAAGCATTTATTTTTTTATAGCAAGTCATAGAGTGAAACAATGGACCCTCATTAAATGTAGAAAACATGTATTCCTAGTCTGTTGTTCTCCCATTATCTCCATTTCCAAAACTAACTTAGGTGAAAGCTGCTAACTGACATATTTTTATCAGGATTTTACATCTTTTGTCAGGTGAGCAAACACAAGAAACATCTTTTTCTTACAAAAACCATAGTTGATTCCCAAATTCATTTTTATGTGTCTACACTCAGGAACAGTTCTATGATTTATCATGTTGCATCAGGAATCCCAGCTATCCTCACAGAGAGGCAGACAATGAAAATGATTTTTTTTTACTGTTCCAGCTCCTGCAGAACCCCATCAGAGGGACACTGCAGGATGGAGCTGCTTGCTGCCTCAGACCGTGCCCTTCTGACAGCCAATATCTCGTGGAAAGGACAGTATTTAAACTTCTGCTCGCCTCTCTAAATGTCCCCAGGTCCTGGCAACCGAGAGGAGCCCTGCTGGATGCACTCCCTGGCGAAGGGAGGTGGCTTTGACAGCCCGATTCCAGGATCTGGGTGCTTGTGCCCACTAGATGGTGCAATGGAATAAAAATAAGGGACTCCACTGCTTAATGTCTGCTATCCTGCAAAAATCTGTTCCAAGGATTCTTGGTTCTCGTTCTAGCTGATAAACATGAAAAGTATTATACAACCATGCAGATTTATACTTCCAATACTGAGTTATTTTGAAAATCCCATCATTAAAATACATTAAATACTAATATTCCTTCAGTGTCATTCACAATAATAATAAGAATAAATATTAATAACATGAAATAATACATGTGAACTGTGTATTTGCTTTGCCAAGTATTTCAGCAAGCATTTTACTGCACTGACAGTTACTACAAGAGGAAAAGGGGACCTTCAGCATCCCTGTGATTCTAGGTGAGGATACATTTAATTTTACTATTTTCTGACACTGCAATATATGCTTTCCCTGTGCATGCATTGGCTGGGAGCACAGGACTTCCACAAGTAACCACCTTAAAGCTGCTCCCTGAGAACAAGGGAATTGAAAAGGAGTAGAAATCAGTAGGAGATGAACCTTGAGCTCAAGTACGGCCCCATCCTGCACAGTGAACTTGTCTCTCCCCACTCCAGTCCATTTAACTCACTGTGTCATTTCTCAGACAAAGTACACTCATTAAACAGTCCTGAAATTACACTTTTCTTAATTCTGCACAGGTGGTGAAATCCACCCTGTGGCAGTTCAGTGCTGGCTTTCCAGATGTGGCACCAGAGGGAAACGAGCTCTGGCTTCAGGCTCACTGTCCTGAGCAGGAGGCTTTGCAGGAGCCTGGGAGCTGCTCCAGGCTCACTGCAGTCCACACCACCCTCCCCAGTACAATGCCAAATTTCACCTGCAAGCCAAAGTGATATCTTCCTGGACTGCAGCAGAAAGTTCAGAAAACACAAACTTCTGAAGTTGACAGCTGTAGCTTTTACTTAAAAACCTCTTCCTCAAGAACAGTCAGAACACAGCTATGAGAAACCTTTGCACCTGGAGCTGCTCAGAGTTTACACTCTGGTTGGTTCTGGTGGCAGACATTTCTTTAGGAGCTTCTTTCCAGGTTATTTCCTCATATCCACAAACTTTGCTGGAAGAATACCTAGCAATAATTACCACACCCTGATTTATTTCTGCTCACTTTGCTGCCAGAGCAGGAATTAATAAACCAGGGCAATAATCATCATTCTCAAAAGGTGACCTGGCTTTGAAGCCTGCTTTCTTCTCTCTGGCTTTATCCCCCTGTCTCATCCAAAAATCCCATTTGTCACTAGAGGGCACTTCAAACCAAGCTGTCATTTCCTATTAGCACAGTGTACCAACGTGGAGGGTTTACCCAGCCTACAGAAAAGTTACTCTGGCTCCATGCAAGCATGCACAGCATATCCAATATAACTTTTCTTATGTTAGACAAGCATGAGTTAAAACAAAAAAAAGTTTCCTACATTTGGAAGGCAAAACTGAATCCAGACCACATATTTCTGGCAGTGTCTAAACCAAAGCTGTAGGGAGGATAAAATGGTTTGTTTTGTTTAACATAATTTGCACAAAAAAGTCCCCAAACCTTTACAGTCATTGCTGCTGAACAGATTCTTTCTCACTACATTAAACAGTACTTTTTTCTTTTTTTTTTTTTAACTTCTGAATTTCAGAGATTAAAAAAATTAAGTCAGGTATGAAAACTGTTTGAAATAAATCTTTCTGAAAGGAAAGCCTAGAACCAGTCAAGTGCTATTAGTCTGTTCATATTAGATAACTGATACTCTGATTTACCACAAGCTACTCACCAAAAGCTGCTTTACTTCTTGCCAACTCCAGGTCAACCAGTGTGGCCCCATGCATTCGATGTCATATTTGCCAAACCCTTTAAAAGCTTGGTGTGTCCCAGCCAAAAGCTAAGAATCAAGGAAAGCAAAGACCTCTTTCAAAGACAGAATAACATTTGACCTCTTGTCACTGCATAAACAAGCAGTTGGTTAATAAACTGGATAGTTAGTTAATAAACTGGATTGGCACTCTGGGAATATTTGTTTCCTAAAACCACCTATATCCTACAGCAATGCAATTACATAAATATCTGGTTTAGTTGTGGTTTTCAAGGAAATTAAAACTTCAGTATTTGCAAAAATTTTAAAACATGAATTGCAATAGATGAAGACCCAGAGACAAAAAATATACCCTAAGTTCTTTCAGGATATTCTAAATAACTGTTCAGTATCAAACTTACAGGACCTATGCTTCCTAATACCACTAGGTTACACTCAGGAATAGATTTATATTAGAATTAGCTTTATAAAACCTGCTGCTTCCTACACACCTTTCATCAAATCCAAAATCAGTTTGATTCTATGCTGTCTGACAGTGCCCCTTTAAGAGCTGCTTGACCACAAGTAGCAAAAAACAAGGAATCTCCCAGACAAGGAGACAGCAGTCTGCTGCTCTGATAAGGCTTCATTACAATAGATAGCTGCATTTTGCAGTAGAAAACTTAATTCTAGTTCCAAATCAAGTAATTTTAACCAAAAAACCCATTGCTCTCAGCGGAAGATGTGAAATATTTTCAGTATAATATAGAGAAATAAAATGTAATTTTGTGCAAAAGTTCGCCAGTTTGCAAATTGAAGGCTGCTGAACAGGGATAATTAGAGCTGCAGCTGGAGGTGAGTGCTGCCACACCAGTGATGAAGCTCAGCTCTGGAAGTGGCTGAGAGGGGCTGCAGTGGCTACCAGGACTGACTGTGCACCAAGGGTGTGGCTTCAGCTCCATCACACACAGCTTGCACTGAAGGCACTGGAACAGCTCTGCACAGTCCTGCAGAGACCGGGCCAGCCCTGCAGAAACCCCTGCAACAGCAAAGACGCTTCAGGCCAACAAAAACATCACTGTACACATTTGAAACTCCAGAACACATTGGCTGCTTGGCCAAAGGCCGTGAGCCAACTGTTAAGAATGGAGGAAACTGTAGTTTAAGAAAATACCCAATTCAACTCTACAAAATCAGTTGCAAATAACAGGATTTGGACCTTCACTTGTCTTTGTGAGCAGGCATTTAATGAAGGTGTTTGCGGGGGGGGTTTCTGTCCCTCCCTTTATTTTCTTTATTTCTGCAATGACATACCCATAGTATTTCTAATTCCACCCTGTGACCCCAACCAGTGCAGTGATTAACTGCTGCACATTTTCAAATCATAGATAGGGTGATTGCAAAATTACCTGGCTTTGGTTTTCTATAATACAGAAGAAAACCACGTGCTTCTGAAGAGCTAGTAACATATGTATACACACTTACTTAAAATATGTATTAGCTGCCTCCCAAGTGGCAAACATTCTGAGTGAGAAAGAGATCCAGTGCAGCTCACTTAGCTGATTTGTGCTTTAGGCTGCACCTAAAGGCACAGGCTTGTCTAAACAGACACTCAAGTGAGTCTCATTCCTAGGATGTCTGCAGCACTGGATATGCGTTCCCATATAACAGCAATAGTTTTGATGAAAACTTAGAGAGAAATTCTGAAATTAACATGAAAAGAACTCCTAGGATTATTGCCACCACATGCTTATCTTTATCTTCATCCTGTCATTGACTGGTTTTACAACAACCAAGTTGCTCAATTTTTCATAAATTCAGGAAAATATTGCATTGAACACCACATAAAAAACTCAAAGTGTGCCTCAAAGATGGCCAGGTATCACTAACCTTGTGGACACTGATACCTAAGTGCATAGTGAAAATTCCTGTTATAAAGCTGTAAATACAACACCTTGCACTTCCTACCATTAAAGTCTTATCCATTTCTAATATTTCCAAGTTTCTGGTTATCCACAGAGTGAGGAATTTTCTTGTCCCACCACAAGGAGACCCACTGTAGCTTTTCCTGAATAACACATTATCGAATCTTTCAGGTTTTACATTTATATCAATATATTAAAAAAAAAAAAAACAAACCCAAACAAACCTAGGCTTATACTCAAGGAACCCTAACCATGATTCTACCACACACACGGATCACAGGTCACTGTGATTTTCCTGCAAAATCTTTAGATCACACTCTAATTCTGTTCGGTTCAAAGCAAGTGGTCTTGGAAACTAATAATTTCTTTTCTGAACAAAAAGATAACAGAGATGAAAAATCTAAAATCTTGATCCAAATTTGAACCAGACCTTATTTGCAGTTCTAAACTGTCTCGTAAACAACTGCCTTCAATGTCTGTTCCTGGTTGTGGCTAACTCTATGAGAAACAATATCAGGGCAGACTACAGAAAATTCTCAAATCATACCAGAAGACCAAATATATTGATGTCTGTCAAGGAGAAATCCCAAATGTTTGTTCCCATACCTTCATGTCAGATATTCACCTGCCATTAGAGAAAAAATATCCCAGTAGATGAACACCTTGCAAAAGATGACTCCTTTAAGCAAAGCCAAAACCCTAAACCACTCCATGAATGGCTTTGCAGATACATTTGTGATCTCATCATGGCTATTTAAGCTGAACTTGTAAATTATCAAGTCCTTAAATTTCGGAAGGAAATCAAGGAACAGTAAAAATTGATTTAGTCATATAAATACTGGAAGTAATAAAGGCTTCATGAGATGTTTGACCTTCTGATAAACTGGGCTGCTAAATCATTCCTAGTTTCAGAGCAGTGATAGTGGTTTGCTAACTAAGAGATTGCTTCTATAATGTTTCCATGGGTAAAATATTTCACTCACTGCTGTCCAAAGTCAAACTTTTGGGAGAGGAGCCCATAGATTTAAAGGGATCGGTCCCACATATGTTCTTTCAAGCCTGTATCTATCCAAAGGATGCAGTGATTCCTCTGATGTAACTCAAGTATACAAACTGATGAATCCAGTTGACTTTACTCCTTTAAAATTTAACTTAAAATCCCTATATAGCTACTAGATTTTTGCAACACTCCTCTCTTATACACAGTGGCAAAGTATAGAGGTGCTTCAGTCTCTTGCAAGGCTGGTTTTATTATCTATTACAAGCCCTGCATCATCATTTTAACAACATCAGAAAAATTATGGAATTTTCTTCAGAGGGGGGAAGGGATTAGTATAGGAAAAAAGAATAAAATAGAAAAAGAAACACTATCAAATACAAGTAAAGAAGCAACAGGAAAGGAGAAATTGTGAGTTCTATAATACCTTCCCAGAAGAAATAGAGCATAGAACTTAAGGGTTTCTTTTCTTCTTCATTTACAGGAGCAGTCGTTGGTACTTTACAGGAGATCCAAAGCATTCTTTAATGTATAAAACAGCCCTTCTAAAACAGAAGGGTTTTAGAACAAAATGCAGTCCTGCTATTGAACTACAGTCCACTATAGGAAGTCCACTATTGGAGCAATACTATAGGAACACAACATGTGACCTTTCAAACAGGCTGGACCCAAACTAGTTCTCCCATACCCACAAATGCTTTCATAATCCTGCTGTAGAACACAACCACTATAAATGTACATAGTGCAACCTCCAGTCAGGATGAATTTCTGGAGAAAAAAATCTCCCACTAGCCAGAGCAAGCAACATTGAGGCCAAACTTCTTCTTTGTTCCCAAATTATTTTGTAATCTATTTCAACATTTTCTGGGAGCACATAGCTCCCAGGCCGCCACTTTCTTCAAGAGAGCAAAACTCAAGTGGATTTCAACAGGGACCCTGAAAAGAAAATGTATTTATCCCCAACAGAAGTAGCAGAAGCATCTTTAAAAATATCCCTTAAAGATTTCAAAATATTTTCTTCTCTATTGTAGGTCAATAAAATAAAACTAGGGGCATTAGGGTCTTCAACCTCTTCAAACTTCTTCTAGAACTTGACCAGATCTGCCAGTTTGATACTTTATTCATTCGAGGGTTTGTTAAATACTTGGAAACACATCATTAGTGAAAGCCCTAGAGGATGTGCAAAGAAGAAAATTAGTTAATAGAGGAAAAAAATGAAACCTGTACAGTTAACCTTCAATCAAACACTGAAAAAGCTCAGCTCCATGATGTCGATTGAGGGATCACAGCACTGACATGTGCACACATCAAATTTTATTCCCAGAGTTGAATGACTAATATTGAATTTCACAAATGTTGTGAAGACAAAGTTATGCTATGCTTTGATGCCTCTCTTTGTTATAATAAATTCCCTGAATTCATTTAGATGACCTTGATTTCTTTCATCATAGAAAAGGGGAAGAGTTGCAGTCTTCCCTTGTCTTTTAGCCCTGGCACATCACAGTTTAACATGATGTCATTTCAGTTGAGAATTCTCAGAACACGAAGAAAATCTCATTTACTAATTCAAGGGTGCCCTGACCAGTCACATTTTTATAGTAGGTTTCAATTAGGCAATGCTCCACAGGAAAACCAAATGTAAGAAATATTTTACATCAGAGTTTTCTTCCCTCTTGAAAATGTTCCTCCCATGTGGACCCACAATTTTGAGAACTGGCAAGAAGCCATCTCCTTCCTTTTCCCTTCCCTTCAGGATAAAGCTGACTTCTCAAACTCTAATGAAGCTTTCAGCACAGTTCAGGTAATTAAGGGTAAAGCAAGAGCCTGGCAAAGAGAGGAAGGGGAGCTCAGCATTGACATCCCTCCTGAGCATGGGAGCAGCAAGCAGGGATGTCTGCCACAGTAGGAGAAACACACCAAGATCCTATGGGTATGAGCTTGGCCATGTGGAGCCAACTCAGTGTGAAAGAACATCCCCTTGTGGCACTTCTGCCCAAATGCACAAGTGTTGCAATGCTCCTTGACTGTCACTGAACTTTAAATGCCACTCCCTCTCTTCTCCCTCCTCACAGATGGATTCTCCAGAGCCATGTGTCCATACAGAACCTCACAGTGAGCTCACAGTGCCATTGACATGGCACATGGGGGGGTTTGTTTGGCTGGTGTTTTGCTGGGTGGTCATGCAACTCACATGGAGACAACTTGTAGAAGGAGATGTTCACAATGCAAATCCTGATCCTGGTAAGAAGTGAAATCCCACAAACTTCTTTAGGACATGCAAGTCTGAGTACTCTTTTACACCATACCATGACGCCTGAGCACCCTCATGCTTGGGATCAAAAGCCTTCCCAAAACTCTGCTGCTTTTCTAGTCATGCTGTTTACAGTTATTGGTGAAGCCTGAAGATAAGAGTAGGAGAGTGAGAGCAGGCTGCTCACAGAAGGGTTTCCCTGCCATGTTTGGGGCTGGGATTGTGCCCACCAGCAGAGCCTGTTCCATCCTGCTGCCCTCCCAGCTGCAGATGCAGCAGTGCCACTGTCTCAGCAAGTCCAAGTCCTACAGCCACTTACTAGTTACAGAAATGATCAACCACCACTTCAAATGCAACATCCAAACCAGCACTTGGTTCAAGATCCATGAACACTTCCACTGTCTACCCAGATGGCAATCTAAAAACCAGGAGAGCTGCTCCTACCAGAGTTAATCCAGCCCCCAAGGCAATGCTGCATCACAGTTACCAGGAGTCACAACTAACTGGAGCTACTAAGGCACTTTAAAAACGAGCCTTTGGCTTTTCACACTCATTCTTTCATGCTTGTGAATCACTCTGCAGTGGACTGCAGATATCTGACCTTAGGAAGGGCACTTGAAATCATTTATGATGTGTTAAATAACACTGTACAGACATGCCAAACCATAGACTTTCTGTGCTGCACTAGCAGGAGCCTCCACAGCAAACAGCAATGCCCTAACACTATTTCTTCCTCTCATTCAGCACTTACCTGTCTGCATTTGGTATCAAGAGGCTTTTGGAACAGAAATAAAGCACCACGACAAGAGCAAAGCAGATACTGCTGCCTTGCAGCATTTCAAGCACATTTTGCTTAGATTTTATTTTTTTCATTTTAAAACAAGTTCACACAAAAGCTGTTTGCTGTTTGCTTTCAAAGAGGAAATAAATACACAGAAAGGCTGTTTGAAGGTCACAGAAAAATTCCCCACAGAAAACAACTGTGGACTGTACATATTTACTCAAACAAGACTGTAGCTATATAAGGCCTTTCAGCCTGGGATTTCAAAGTTCTGGTCTCCATGCTGAGCATTGCACTCTGCAGCCTTTCTTCAAGAGCATCCCCATTCAAGCTGCCAGTTTATGCCATGAAATAACATAATTTTAAAATGTCTTCATATCTGCTTTAATATTTTTTCGAAACAGAGGCACACAAGCTGCCTCTACTGCTGGAAGTAATAACATTCCAGCACAGAGCCCTCTAAATTTTAACTTCCATTAAAATCACTATGACAAATATTTTCCGCTGAGTTGTAGTAAAATATTTAAAGATGGCCCATCTTTAAAATCAGGGACACATATAAAACAATTCTGCAGATAAACTCAATCCCTCTATCCCACACTAGTTTTACACCAGAAAAAAAAAACCATCTGACTTGAATTGTCTGCTGGGCTGAAATAAACTCCAGAAGCCCAAGAACAGGTCTAAATCACAAGATTTAGACTGGACATTAAACAGTGCCAAAGCTTAGGGTGCCCATTACAGGACACCAAACCATCATACAAGGACCTGAATTTCAGAAAGAAAAAAAATTGTGGTTGTAGTGGCCAATTACTGAAAATTCCAATAAGATATCTCAATTCCTCTATCCCCTTCACACATGAACAGCCATGAAAATGTGTCATTGAATGTCCCTCTCCTTGTTTTTTTGGGGTTTGTTTTGCTGCTGTTGATAATAGAAACTTTTCACACTTCTGCACTTTGCAGGGTACCCTGCACTGCTCTGCACCTTTGGCAAGTGTGGCCAGTTCTTTCCACCAGACATTTGTCACACATTGCCCCAAGGCTGCTTCCCACCAGGACATTCCTTCCCAATGAAATCCTGTCTTATGCCTGCCACCACAGACTGCAGAGCACAGCTGCAGGGCAGGGTGCTGTCACCTGGAGCTGCAGCTGGGGCGAGGCTGTGGCACAGGCACAGGGATGGCCTGCACTAACCAGAGCCTGGGGGACACCTCCGTGTTATCAGCTCAGGAGAGTTTAAATTTCTCGTGGTCTGTTAGGGTCAAATTTAATTATGGCTCTCCCTTCCTCTGATGTGTACGTGGGCAGTTATATCTAGAGCTTATTTAACTTGCTGAGAAATATTCAGACTTCCTTAATAGATTTGGCCAGTTGAGAAAGTAACCTTTTTTCCCACACCCCATTTTTCCTTTTTTGTCATTAATAAAAAGTAAAATTACAAAATAAAAAAATCTCCACGACATGTCAGGGCATGTCATGGCCACTAACTCCTCTGACATGCAGACCAGTAATAAAACTGCAGTATAATGCACAACAACAGAGTGATTTATGTGCAAATCTAAAGGGATTCACATGGAAAAAGCAAAAACTGCTAAGGTACCATACAGATAATAGAAATTGCACAGGCTATTAGGTAAAATAGGAATAAACAGCCATTAGTGGCTCAGCAACAGCAATAAAAGAAGATGCAAAAAAATCCCAGAGGTCATGTCATGTTCTCTGATGTACTAAAAGTGGGTTAACTTTCCCAAACTGGGAAAAGGCCACAATTAACCTTCTAAAACACATGTTTAGAAGTCTAAATATAGAAAGGCACCATAGGAGAGTTGGTTAGGGATTTTCTTGCCTTTTTTTTCCATGTAGAACAATTTGAAGCATTATTTCTCATGTGATTTCAGTGGACTTTTGATTAATAGCATCAGAAAAATAATGCGGGAATACAGTACATTTATGTTTCCAAGCCTGACAATTTTGTTTGAAGAATAAATGTATGAGAAATAAATAAATATTTATTCTTATAAGTAAGAACCAATATATGCCAGAGAACCTGCACTATTTGTTAACTGAAAATAAACGTCCACATAATGAATCTGTAAATTAAACACAGGAGAAAAACATCCCCAGCAGTTACCAAGTTTCAGATGAAGAGATCTGTAACCCCTCTGTGCTGGGGCATACCAGGTGTGCTCAGGTATAAAATAGAGATTAATATAAGCTGCTTGTAGTTGCAGGTACACTTCCAGCCCTGAATGACCTTGGAGTGTGGGGTGGAGGATGACATAGTAACAATAACACACAACTGAAAAAAGTCACCAAACCATCAAATCTACTGGCTGACTCCACAGCTACAAGACTGGATCTTTCATTGCCTCGAGATAAAATAATTTTATTTAGACTCTGAAAACTGTTTGCAACTGTTTGTCAACTTTCAGACCCTGGAAATCTCCCACTCCTGAATTCTCTCCCTCTCCACCAGCTGAGTTTCATAACTTCTGGATTCAGGCAAAACAATTTTAAATGAACAAGCAGCACATCACATTCTAATCCTCTTATTGTGAATTGCATCTACTACCAAACCACACAGAGAACACCCCTGAAGTCACTGACAGCTAGACTAAGCAAGCTTAGCAGAGATAAATACTCATTCACTGTAAATTGCAAATGTAATAGTAACACAATAATTTTCAATACTATTTTTAAGATAATGCCAGAAGTACTCTCAAGACCTTCTGGTTCCAACTGAGCTGGATACTAATTTCAGCTCACAGCTATAGATATCCAGTTACTGACAATGCTTTAGGCAAAGTTGGCTTCACAAGTGAGCATGTCTTCCCTTATGTGTACACAGTAAAACTGAAAATAGAGGCAGAAATTCTCTTTGTTTTGCTTACAGCAATGTCCAGTTAGTTCGGGGAAGTTAGTCCCTTACAGTTATGGACAAATACACATTACATTTATGCTTCCCAAAATCCTGAAGTAATTTTTCACCTTCCCTCAACAGAAATCTGAGTCTGGAAAGTCAAACTGGCTCATAAAGGCACAACAGGCTGAAGGCAGAGGAGTATATGTTAGGGCTTGAAGCAGTTAGAAAAATAAATTTTAAAAGCCTTTTATCATAATATTTTTTATATTTTCCACATAAGCAGCCTAGCACAGATACTCTTCATAATTAGAAGCAACCCAAATAAACCACTTGGAGGAAATTAAAATTAAAACACATGGGCTGCTTTGTCTAAAGTCTCAACTTCTTAATACTGAGATTACATCAATCCCCATTACAAGATACCATTCTTAAACAGGAACAAAATACTCGAGACATTATATTTTATTAGGAAACAGTCCATCCCACACATTTCTTTTCTTTTCCAATATTGGAAAGGCCAGATACACTGTCAGCAATACCTCCAGGGTCTCCTGGCAGAACTACAATACCTAAGAATAATAATCAACCCAGGCTCAATTATAAGTGCATTAAAAAAAGAAATAAGCCACAATCATGATTTATCCTTACTCAGACATACACACCTCAAAAGACTCGATTAACCTCATGAAAATGCTCTGCACATTTTCAAGTTGCCTTGTCAGAAGTTTGGCTTTATTTTCTGAAGTTTGTTTAAGGTCACCAAGTGGTCAGATCAGTTTATCACCAAGACATCCCAAAAGTACATAGGCCCAGAACTGCATAGTTAATCCTCTCTTCTCACGTATTTCAGTTTTATCTATGACATATAAGGTAAGAAAATGGCACAAAACACACACACAAACCTGACCCATAAAATACTTGCTGCTTTTTGAGAGAGACAGAAAATTGCTATCAAGTTCCTTTGAGTCTCAAACACAGTTTGTTATTCAATAGCCTGAAAGTATTAACTGCATTCTTGACCCATAAAACTTATCACATCCCATTTAATGAAAGATTTCTAATTACTTAATTCTTGTTCTTCCTACACATGCTTAAAACTTTTAACTAATATAAACTAGTACAGGGCTTTTGATTTCAGTGAAGGTATTTTAAGGAGCTTCATTTTCATAACAGTATTCATTAAGTGATATTGACAATAATTATTCCCAAATATAAACAAACATTTATTCACTAAGCAATTGAACAGGCCTAACTACATATTTAAAGCAGATAAATAGAATAATTTTATTCAAAATTAAATTTTTTACTAAGAGATTTGTAGGAGTGTTTTGTTTTCTAGTGGAAGTAAAGAGAGTAATGCCCCTCTGAAAAATTCTACATTGCTTACATACTCTTTGAAACACACGGGAAGATACTCAATATTAAGTAGAACTTTGTAGCAGATAATGCCTTAAACAAAGATGCAGACACACTCAGATTAACTTCTCCTAAGTGAAAGCAACCTTCAGGGAGCGAGGGAAAAGAAACCTTTGATCCCTTTGAAATAGATTATCACTTAGATTTTCAGCTGCTGCAAGTCTAGGTGGCACTAGTGATTTCAATTCCCATTGACATTAAGGAGTTCATTTGAATGACACCAGCTGAAGACATTCCTGTAGCTGTGTTTATGTATGGAGACCTCATGCAGCAATTCACTTAGGGAACAGTGCCTGCCTGAGCACAGCTCTAAGTCAGAAACCTCTCAGCCACCACAGGGAAAGAAGTCATTTGTGCAGCCCCAGTGCCTGCCTGAGCACAGCTCTAAGTCAGAAACCTCTCAGCCACCACAGGGAAGGAACTGGAGTCATTTGTGCAGCAGAGCTCCTGGCCATGTTTGCTTTGCACATGTCTTGCTTGCTTAAAATCAGTGCTTTGTGGCATTGTAAGAGAATTGTTCCATTTCTCCAAAGAACTACATAACAAAAGAAGGCATGGAAATTTTAGGTACATCTCACCCCCCACACTGAAGGCTGAGGATGCATTGCAGACACCACAACAGAATGTTCCAGGAGACATAAAGCCTCTGTGTTGCCTCTGGGAGGTTGCCTGGTCTGTTTTCATGCACCTTGCCAAAATTCATTGCTAGGAATGCAGCTGCCCTAGGCTTTCTGTGATAGAAGTGACTCCAAAAGTGTTTGGTTTGCTCCATCAAAAGGCCCTGCTATCCTTTACTCTGAAAATAATTTTGTTGTTTTCTTAAGTGACTTCAGTGAAGCTTAAAACACTGAGATGGTTTTAATGCTTATATGAAACCGTACAAATCAAACTAACACAAAAGATTCTTTGCTACATTTCAATAAACAAGACATCTGAGGCTGGGTGATCTATTCTGCCTGCAATTATCCTGATATAAGTGCAGGAGTTGGGGTATTTGTATGACATGACTAAATGTTAGCCTTGATCTGATCAGATGTAACTGAAGACAGAATTTGGCCTACAGCTACAAAGTGCTCATGTTTAAAACCCTAGCTTTATCCTCCCAGGCAGTCTGCACTGCACAAATGCACTAACATGTAGATTTGGCAAACAATGTACTGCTGGAGAGGGAAACGTCCCAGAGCAGCCCACAATAACAAATTGTCACTGTTCAGGCTAATAAGAACAAGCACTTAACAAAGTTGACATGGAGAGCCAGACTGATCTTTACATGGTAGCAGGTGACAGCAGCAATGGAGACATTTATGGAATTTGGAACAGTACATGGAACAAGGGGACCGCTGTTCCTCCCACTGTGAGAGTGCCTTAGGCTGTACACAGAAGCATCAGGCTTTAATCTCCTACATATTGCTTAGAACTGAGACCATAATCAGTATTAGATGAAGAGATACTTTCATATTTATTTATATTCTGGATGGCAGAGAAACACATGCCCTCATTTGAAACCTTAGAAATCAGATGTACTGGGGGTTTTGTGCATGTGTCACCAAACATTAAAGAAAAGTACCTCTCACTAATTTGCTAAAAGCTATGCTAGGCAGTTATGAAACAACTTTATAATCATCTGGTTTTGGTGACTGCTCCTTTTCTCTTTGATGCTGCATCCCAGAGAATACCTGACAGCACAATACCTAGTGGGATCATCATTCTGCTGCGTACCTAGAGCTCATCTGCTTGCTTTTCTCTCACAAACATCAAGCCAAGCCTTTGCTTCACTCATTTCTTACCCATGTTATCCATTAATTTTGCTGTCTTTTTGCAGCTTATTACCACAGAAGACCTGAAAAGACCTAAGGCACTCTCACTCCCTAAAATTTGAATGAGAAGTTGAAAAAGTCTAAGGATGAGAATGAGGGGTGGGGGAGGAATGTTTTGTTCATGGTTAAACAAGCACAAATGAAATGGCTAGAGGTTATAACTGCTTGCATTTTTTAACAGGGTGCTTAAAGGCATTTTGAAGATAAATACAGACATAAAACACATGCTTTGAGGAGCTCAAAATCCAAACATTCCATTTTGGACAACTGCTTGGGACAATGTGGGACTGCCCTTCACATTTCCCTAGAATAAAAAGATCCTTCTTAACAACTGTTAGTATGTCCAAAAATTAAGACTTGATCTCTTGTGTTGCCCCTCTGACTCAAGCTAGGGAATGCAGCAGAGCTGGATACAGATGTAGTACAATGCTATTCCTCAGTGTGCCTGAGGAAGCCACACAGACTGGAACTCTCAGAGTGCCTGAGGAAGCCACACAAACTGGGACTCTCAGAGTGCCCTTGGAAAGGCTGACCCTGTAAACCAACCTGAAGGGGCCTGCTAAGTGCAGAATGCTTCTCTTGCACCAACACAGTGTGGGACACCTGTCCTTTCAGGCCTGCTTCCAATTTACTGATTCCTACAACAGCAAATGATCTTGATCTCCAAAGACAAGTGTGGTGGGCTTCTGCTCAGTCTGAGAAACCAAATCTCTCTCCAGAGCAGTGTCACTCCCAACTGCCTTCTCTGGGACACACATGAAAAAGTTCTTAAATTTATGCCAACAGGCATTTCCTGTTTCTCAAGCCCAGTATTCTCATTTCTTTTTGGACCAGAAGTTAAGCATAGAGGGTGCCTTTAGCTCAGGAACATAAGAAAAGTCATAATAATGCAAAGAAATGCCTCTGTTGGGGCAGTCCCGGCAGGTCAGAAATGCATGTCTAGAAAAGAACATGAGGCAATAAGCCCACATCATGGCTTTTCCATGTATAAATTTTATGCTTCCAAGAGTCAGTGGTTCAGGGGCCACCAGAGAGGAAAGATGCCTTCAGACCACTTTGACAGCAATGGATTTACCTTAGAACACAGTAAGTTTAGTATGAACTCAACAGGCTTAGTACTAGAGTTAGGAACAGATCTGGCATTATTCACCATGACTGTATGCATATTAATTGACATGACATTTTCTACCTAATCTGTGGGCTGCAAACACCAACTGCAGAGGTTGTATTTTACTGCTTATTGCAAGTGAACAACAGTTAGTTACACAGCCCACCTTTACATTGTTATTTTGAGGTTACTGAGTCTTTCTTGCTCAAAAGTTCACAGATCTGTAGCAGAAGAGTTTTCATCACCATATGCTCTTAACCAGCAGCTCAAGCACTTGAGAAAACAGAGCCCACTTAGCAGCTCTAAAGAGCCATGGCTCTCAGATCTTCTCATGGCTCAGTCACATGGTACTGAGACATGTACTGAGCACTCAGACATGTACTAAGCACTCATCACACACACTCAGAGGAAGCACAGAGTACCAAGGCAGCACTTGGGTCACAAGAGAGCTTGCAAAACTGAGGGATGCACTAGCTGCCCTCCAGATGTGTTTCCTTCACTGTGTCCAGCGTCTGTATGTATTCCCATAAGTACTTCCACTGTCAGTTTAAGGGGAGTAAGAGCCATGTTTGCCTTGGATTAATTTTATGTTTGGAACAAGGTGAACAAATCACAGATTCCTACTTTCACACTACTCCCCCAAGCCACAACCCCATGCACGCTTACCAAGTCTGACAACACTTAGCATGGGAACTTCCGACACTTCAGCAAGGGAACTTTTCAGGAGAAGGCTTGACACAGGTGCCTCCAGAGTAGAAGCATTATTGCTGTTCACTTACACACTGTCCAGGTGATGCCTTCTGCACAAATGCCTGAAAGTCACTCACAGCTGGTTGTGGCAAACTTTGATAGAACCTAGTGTCCCTTCAGACATTTGTGATGCCATCGTTGGCAGAAAGAAAACTGCCTGGCACTGTCACAGCAAGTCACAGTTGAGACAGCCATGACCTACAATGTAACACCATCCCACCTCAGAAGGCTGCAAGCATCTGCCCTTCTTGTTCTTTAGCCCAGCCTTTTATCCCCTCATGTTGATGCCCTGCCCCTGTGTGCCTCTGCTCCCTTTGGTGGTTGGTCAGTGCCCCTGGGCACTCCATGGCTCATTGCTGCCAGTGCTGCTCACAGCTGCACCCACTGGGGATGGGGCTGGGCCAGCCCCATCCCAATCACCACAAACTGTGTGCCTACATGGCACTTTTTGATACAGAAGACCAAAACAGATAAGAATGCCAAATCTTTAAAATGTCTCTTATTTCTGCCATTAGTTTAGATGATCTCTGAGTAAATACAAGCCTGGAAAATAGATATTAACTATAACTTCAGCAAACTCTGTTGTAAGATAACAGAGATAACCTTTTTTACTTGCCAACTTCACCCATGTGTTGAAAGTATTTAGATGAATTTAACATTCTTGAATTATTTGGGCTCCTTATTCTTATAAATATTTATGCTCAGCATGAATCCAAGAGAGTGTTTCCATCTAAAAATAGCATTCTGATTTGTGGCTTTGCAAATATGAGATGGGAAGTCAGAGCATCACAAACTAAATACAGCAAGTGTGTGTAATTATCCTCATTAAAACACTTTGAGTGGAAAATTTTCATTACCCTGGGATATAAGAGAAAGCAGGGCAGACATCCCCTGGATCCTGATTTCAAGACACTTTTAGGAAGGCCATGTAATCCTGTATTTCTAGTAATTTTCTCAGACTTTCAGGGACTTGCTTCCAGCCCTGAAGCTACAACCTGTCCATGCAGAGCTAAGGCAGATGCATGGCCACTTCCAGAGTAAATCCATGGAAAATTATGCCATAAATTTCTAGGAGGCTAGTGGGAAAAATCTGGTCCAAACTTCCAAGTGTCAGAGTTGGAATTTGAAAAATCCTATGTTAAAGCTCTAAGCAGGACATTTAAAGCTCTGGTGTTCCACTACTTCATTGTTTGAAAAGCAATTTGCTTGACTACAAGCTGAGTATTTGATGTTTCCACTCAGTGGATTCTGCCTACAAGTGGGTTCTGGAAGCAGAAGTAGAAATTAAAACATCACTATCCCATAACTGCAATCTGTCTGATATTTGTAGCTGCCTTCAGGAGATTGGACGTTTTACTCACATTCTCCTACCATCCAGCTCAGTTTTAAGGCCCAAATCCTCAGCACAAATTTTCTCTCTTACCCATTGAGGCTTTTTCCTTTTCCCCTCCAAACACCTTCCCGATGTTCCTGCCCTACTGAATGAGAGGGACCACAATCCTTTTCACTTCTGCTCTGAATGAAAGCACAGCAGGAAGAGCTCCTCTGGTAATGTTTATGCAGCTGTGAAAGTCTTCTAGAGGGAGTAGCAGAGTTGCTAACACCTGAGTCATTTTAGCACCATACACAAAGTACTGCAGAATCCATGTTCTCCACTACCAGAGTAGAGCCAATCCTGCATTGTAAAAAACTCCAACCTCATGCTCCCTTCTTTGAAGAATGTAAAAGAAAATACAAATTAAAAAAAAAAATAGAAGTTGTGCATCAATTCTTCAAATGCTTTGTTAAGCTTCTGATTCTTGTCCTTCTTGTATGGAAATGTATTCAGTTTGTCTTTCCTCTTGATAAGGTGACTGTGCAGTGGATGGACACTGGAGTACAGATACTTAAGGAATGACTCAGGATAATTAAGTGACTGCAATTTAACAGCTTTAATCCTCCAATACACTTCCCCTCTAAGTACTTAGTTATATATACCTAACCTTCTTGGAAAGTTACTCTCTGTTCCATTTTCAGGATGTCAGAATTTACTCATTTCACTGGCACATACTTGTATCCAGAGGAAGCAAGGCACACGCAGTGGAAGCAATCATAGTCCTAGCACGTATTTACTGTAGTGCCTCTGCTCTATCACAGCTCTTTGGCCTGGAGCAGAAGTAGAGATAAAAGGTGGCAGATAAGGAATCCAATTCACATGGCTCCACAGTGCCCCTTGCTAACATTTCCTCATGTTCTCACCCATTCTCCAAACATGCATGACAGCAATCCAAAGGAGGGTGCACTTACTACAGCTCAACCTTTGATAGTGTCACTGCTCCTATTACTGGATTGCTAACACTGCAGTGAAACACCCTTTAATGACCTATACATTAAATATTTTTGTTAACTTCATGTCGGTGTGAATGCATAAAGTTTAGATTATCTCTATTTATTTTTAATTTTGAATCTTCAGAATAAGAAACATCACCCCATTCTGCACTTGCTGAACTAATTCAGGATCCAAATGGTTAAACTCTTACAGGGAATTAAAAAAAAAAAAAAAGGCATTTTTTCCTTCTGGGCTTCCTCACTATAGTTGAAACTGAAAACAGAAGGGCCAGAATACCACAATAAAGGCTGCTCTTACCATATTTTTGAATTGACTAGAAGAGACAGGAAGATCAAGAAATCCTGTGAGAGATAATAAAAGACAAGCACTTGAAAACTGAATTGTGATGTGGCCACCAGAAATACCACTCTGAGAAACAAAAATACTTGCAAGCGTGTCCCTAGAGGACGGACTGCCAAGCCCTGGCTCAGCAGCTCTGCTGGATTTTTTTAAAACAGATTATGCAAGAATCTTCTGTGAGCACAAGGAAGGGAAAAGCAGCAGTGGATTTTGTCAAGCTATCATGAAAATCTAGGAATTACCATATTAGATTAGGCTATGCCTCCTATCAAATTCCTCTCAGCAGTCATTAGCCCCAGATGCTCCAGAGGAAACTGAGACAGGTCTAGCATATCATATTCCCCAGGAGACCTTGCAGCCCTGTTTCTCATAGTCAGTGTGTGGATAAAGCACTGAAGCATCAGAGAAGGAGTGCCTGCCTCTCTGTGTGCTCCAAAGAGCTCCTCCAAAGAGGAAATGCATGTAACTTGGCCCCTCACTGGCAGGTCTCTGGATGTTTTCAGAGTAATTCAGAGTAAGCTCTAGTCCAAAGAACATTTCATTCGTAAATGTTTTCAATAAAGCAGTGGAAGCCACCCACATCCTGCTGGGACAGTATGGGTTTGTGCTTCTGAGCTCTTGAACCATTTCAGAAAAAAAATAATACACACCAGAGTCCTTTTAAATGTCATATCAGGCAGTAAGTGATATTTGGCACAGTGAACTAATTAATTTTTTAATAAAAAGGAGCTATCCAGCTTTTTCTATGAACACACAACAGTAGCCCCAACTCAAATGTTTATGCAAGATGAGCACACAGCCCAGTTTTTTCCCCATTACCTTTTGAGAGACAGCAAGGTGGCCTCAGGCAGGCCTCTGTCTCCTTGGGAACATCACTAGGGAGCTGTACCACTTCAGACTCCTTCAACAGGAAAGCATTTCAAAACCAACCACACACTTTAATTACTGGCAATTAGAAATTCCTGGGTTTGTGTGTTTACAGCTGAAAAATGTTAATGTGTGCCAGTTGTGTCAGAAAGTTTGATTAAGCTCTTTAAACTAAACTTGAAAAACTTAAAACACTCCAAAGACTCTGATCAGAGTATCTTGGGGGGGCTTTCCAAAGTGACATGTAGAAGTCAGAACTGCTTTAATAGTCTCCTCACTGGTCCCAGAGGACCACAGCTTGCCTTGCAAAGACACAGCCAACATAGCTGGCAGGAGAGATTTCTGTCTGGCAGTTTCACAAAGACTAAGCAGCATCTTAACCTTATCTAGGATCATTATCTGAATGGCAAACTGGAGTTACACCTGAGGTCCCAATGACTCTCCCTGATGCCAGTGGGGTTCATAGGAGCAGCTATGAAATGAGATAAAGGTGAGTAAAACACACACACACTCCACTGTACAGGTTAGCTGCTTTTTCAGAATACAGCAAAACTGTGTTAGTCATTTTCTTAGAAATTTGAAGACTGCAAGAAACAGCAACTATAAGAGAGTGATGTTAGACCAAGTTCATGGGCAAAATACAAAGAAAGCAGAAGGCCCTTTTTTCTGGCCTAACAGAGATGGTATTTCCAGAGACATGTAAAGCTGAAGAGGAATGCTTGCTACAGAGCTCTCCATGTGTCATAAAATATGAGCAATAAAATAAAGTCAAAGAATTGAAAAGACAAATGACAAGTCTCTGTGCATCATTAATGAATGATGAGGATAGAAAGGCAGAAGATAACCCTCCATGCATATAATAATGATGTCTTTGACTGGTGGTGCTTCTCTATGCCTGCACATTTAATAAGATGTGTTAGAATTAAAAATTTAAAAATCAAGTCCATGTGCTCCATAAAATATGAGGAAAGAAGCAACTCTAGGCTAAGTTAAGATCTTAGCATTGTACATCCTATTAAAGAAGGAGATGTGTTGATTTATGCAAATACTCATAAATGAAGCATGACAGTATTCCAATTCTGACAACAAACCAAGTCATACAGTCAGTAATCCCATGTCTCATCAAAGGAAGAATTTTGATACTTAGCAAAGAGTTGGAAGTCCACAGGAAACCATCTGTTATTGCATCAAGTGACCTTTCTTCAGCTGCTTTATACCCAAAGCTACAGACCCCATGCTGACTCATGGGATTCTGTGTTTTTCCCTAATAACATGAATGAGTTCCCTAATAACATTAGCATCAGTGAGAAGACACTAAGGGCTCGTGTTTCGTTTGTAACACTGTCCATTGCAAAGGAGCTGAACACACTATTTAATGAGAGCAAGGCTACATTCTCCAGACCTCTCAGTAGGACAAGTACTTCCTACTGAAGAAATGAAAGCTCAACATGACAACTTTTTTTTCCCAAATCTTTAGAAAGTGTCTTTATGCTGTGCTCTCTGTTATACTGGAATATAACTTAATGCTATCCAATCCAACATTCCTTTACCTGGAGTTAAAGCTGTATATCAAACTTTTTCCAGGATTACTGACATAGCAGGATTAATAACTGTTGAACTCAATAGTCTTAAAGGTCTTTTCCAACACAAATGATGCCATGCTTCTGTGGTCCGTTATGTTCCCAGAGGCATCCTCAGCCAAAATTACAGCTGAATTTGATGGCTAAATGGGACAACTGTTTTGCATTACCAAGCACAAAAAAGCAAGCAAGCAAACAAACAAACAAAACCAAAAATCCACAAAATCCCCACATCTTCCAGCTCTAACTCTGTATATTGAAGCTGTACTGAACAGCAAAGAGACAGCAGATATTTCCTGCCACATTTAGAATATAGGAATGGCTCAGCTCCTTCAAAGCTCATTTGTTTATGTACTTTTAGACTTAGGTATTTTGCCAAGCCTGCAGCAGTGTCTGCTTCCCACAGGTTGGAGCCTCCAAGGAGCACGTGCATTTGAGAAAGATGAGAGATATCTTTGGAAGTGTCACATCTGAATGAAACAGCGACACGTTCTTTAGAAGCCTGGGCTGTGGCTGGAGGGGCACAAAGAAGAGTGGGTGTGTGCAGCCATGTGATGGGGTGGAGCTGAAGTCTTGGAAAAGAGGCACATAATAAAACAGGCAACAGAGAAAGATCATGTAACAGCTTTTAAAAAGAAAGACCCACAAGACATCATGATATCTCCCTACCTTGATACATTTTTTTCTACAAACACCATTAACAACTCTCTTTGCTCTCCACCAACTTTGTTTGAAGTTAAAAATATGGAAAATGTGCTTTAATGAACCGTTAATGTCCCTCAATATCTTCCAGGCTAAGTGTACTTAATTTATGAAGCAAGGGATTTTCTCCCTTTTTTCACCCTTTCTTTTTCCATGCAAATGCAACCTGGAATCAGAAGTTGGATGCTCAGGGCTCAAATATCATCACCAATAATAAAAATCAGTAACAGAGATTTATCTGAGAGTGATGCTGTTAATGTTCCAGACAGAGCAGAAAACCAGCTCACTTTCCCACAACTATGCTGTCTCTTAATTGCTAATATTGAAGCTGTACTGAACAGCAAAGAGACAGCAGATATTTCCTGCCACATTCAGAATATGGGAATGGCTCAGCTCCTTCAAAGTTCATTTGTTTATGGCAATATTAAAAGCTCAATTCTGTTAAGTAAGCAGATATGTCAGACATATGGGAGCAGGCCTAGGGGGTAAGTGCCATTTACAGTCATTTCCCTCACTGTAATGGCATTTCAGAAGTTATTTGCAGCATGTAAACTAGATGGCATGCATGTGGGCATTGTGAGACACAGATGGACTAAGAAAAGCATCTGGCTTCTATACAATAGAAATATTAAACCTTAAAGCAATCAAAGGTTTTTAAAGTAAGGAACCCTATCTTGTTCCCCAGCAAAGTAAATTACCAACATTCCAAGGTCTACAAGAGGAAGAATCCACCCTCACAACTTGCAGGAGTAAAAGACCAGATATTTGGGGTTTACTGCACTTAAAAAGTTCTTGGTCAAAACACATAGGTTGTAAAGAACTCATAATTTTAAGACACTTACAAAATTTTCCTTAGGATCTAGAAATTGTAGTTTGCAACATAATGAGAAGAACATTACTTTTTTTGTTTCATTCTATGGAAAAAGACTGTAAATGATTAATTCTCATGATTCATAACTGGCAGAGGAGACCCCCAGGGGCTGGGAGGGAGAGAGAGAGAGAAAGACACTGAGGAGAGTACATTACACATCTTCTAAATATACATGGCTGCACAGCTCTCACCATGAGAAGCAAATAAGAGACTTCACATCTGTGATATGCCTGTAGGTGGGAAACAACTTTTGCACACAGCCCTGCCTATTCTCACTTTTATTATAGCAGTGCTCTAAACTGGACAAGGTGACTTGGCCAGCCCAAACTTTTTGTTTGGTGGAAGTGAAAAGCAGAATGAATGCA
This sequence comes from Passer montanus, assembly GCF_014805655.1. Taxonomy (NCBI): domain Eukaryota; kingdom Metazoa; phylum Chordata; class Aves; order Passeriformes; family Passeridae; genus Passer; species Passer montanus. The sequence goes on along the minus strand of NW_024369373.1, from coordinate 7,294,705 downwards.
GTAAACTTTAAATCCAAGGCTTGATGTCATGGGAGACAAAAAGGCAAACTTCTAATAAAAGGATCTTGGAGAATGGTGAGAAAGAGCTGTACTGAAATCATATTTTTAAATTATTTTCATCCGGTTGAATGACAGAGCTTGTCACTTCAATGTAGTATAAATGACTGAATAGTTCATATGAGCAATAATACCATGGCAGATTGAGGCAAGCCAAGATTCGATTCTTAGCTCTGCTACCAATTCATGCAGATAAATCATTCAAAGTCTTTGTGCTTTGACTTTCCCATCTGAGAAAGGAGATATTCAGCTTAGTTCACAGAAGTGTTAAAGTGTTGATCATTTTTATGCACATAGCAATGTGAACTCATCAGGTAAATGGTGCTTTGGAAGTATTAAACATTCTCCTTGCTAATATGCCTGCTTTCCTCTTCATACTGTTTATGAGTAGCACTATTCTTTTGAATGAACTTCAGCCCATTAGAATTAGACAGTATGGAATTTACATTCTTTGCAATGATAAATGCATTTGATTTTCTTCAACCAAATACATTCCAGCCCAGCATTTAAGCATAAAACTAATCTCTTTTGTTTCACATGACTATTGAGTAAAAACAAGTGCTCAAGTGTTCTGTCAAATTCAGGCCATAAAGTTTTTGCAAGAATAAGCAGCAATTGGCAGTTAAACTCTGTGATCTGAAAAAACTTCTCCTCCAAGTCTTGGAGAAACTATCAATAGTTTGGTTGTTATCCCACCAAAATTGACGTGGTCTCTGTACACACAAGGTTAAAAAAAACTCAAACATATTTTAAAAAATATATTAATTTCTCATCATATACTTGATTATTCCTCTAGAACTTCAGTGTTCCCTGTTACACCTTGCTGTGATTTTGGAGAGAAAAGCAACAATAATTGCAAGTCCAAGTTTGAGGGAAGAGGAATATTCTTCCCTTCACCTTCATCTCAAGGACCAGGTTTTCTTCTGCAGTTTCATCAGTTGTGGTGCATTTCCTACAGCTACAGGAATCTAAGACACCAACAATGTCTCTGACCATTTCTGCTGCCTTTCTATTCTGCTCATCAGTAGCAATTGTATTTCTTATATAATCAGGAGATTTATCTGGAACTTAAAGATGTTTGTGCAGCCTATGAGCTGCAGCCCCTGAATTCCTCTGGAGTACACACAGGGTATCCATGCATATGTCACCAATTCCGGTCTGAATGTTCACCTTAATAACAAGCAACTGCTACAAATCAGTTCTCATGCTCTCTGCAATAAACCAGAACGTAACATAAACTGAGCTCACTTAGACTGGTTTTCCTGAGATGGTGCATTAGGTCAGAGACTCATTGTGAGAGGGCTGCAGTTTGTAATCTGCAACATTACAGATTATTAGGATTTCATCTGACTTCAGAGGCAGAAGATTATCTTCCCTTCTGCCTATGGTATCAGGGAGGTTCCTAGAAAGATCTTGCTAGCTTTGTTATAAAGACAGACCTAATGAACTTCTCTGAAACAAATGAAAGTAGAATTATCTATGCAAAGGAGCTGATGTGCCTATGAAACAGTCTGGCACATATTCAGACTGAATTCATGACCAACATACTTGTAAATATTTCTTGAAATGGTGAATTTTTAGAGGCAAATCTAGGGCTTTTCTGTCGGGAGCAGAAAACTAATGTATAAAAAACTCCAGTGGACATGCAATGCAAAACCTAATAAAGCTGAGATGCCTGAAGAGCCCTCCTTCCCCAAAACTTCAGTATTATTAACGTAAGTAAAAATTAAATTCTGACAAGATGAAAGGTATTGGACCTGTTCTTGAAGGAATTTAGTTCAGATTAACTTGCAGTTGGCAGCAGCAAATGCTGAGTGTTACTATGCTCAGAAAGGTGTGCTGGAGAAGTAGGACTGCATCTTGGACCTAGAGGGTGCAAAGGCTTCTTAATTTATGAGATCTCTGAATTAAATAAATGATAAATCACATATTTAATTCCCCAAAGAATGCTACATGTCCTACCTCCTCCTTGGGAACTCAGAGGGCTGGGGGTTTTAAGGTTAGAAATTTCTGTTCTGTGAATTACCTGAGAAAGATTTGTAGACTGCAGGTAGAAGCAGGAGTGGACAAAAGCTCCATAAAAGCAGCATCCAGAATGAAACCACTGTTCTGGGTAAAACATCATCTCAGGTAACGTGGGGACTGACATTCCCAGAGCTATTAAGGAGATCAAGCAGGAAAAAACAGCTACAGATATTGAGACTGGAAAATTCCAAAAGCTCTCAATGTGAAGAGCTGAAAGCAAGACTTGATGCATTTTAAAGTCTCTTCCTGGAATAGGAAGATGACTCCATCACAGATGGTAATGTTAAAAAAAAATACAATAGGGAAACTTAGTATTACTGTACAGGTGCTGCAGCTCCACAGAAGATGCCATGTTTTCAATAATGCCTCTTAATCCATAATTTTACATGGAAGTTTCCCCTGCTTATCTTACTATCATCAGAAAAACATGTATTGATCTGCTTATGATCATAATTCCTAATTCAAATTTTTGTCTATTACATCACAGCAGACTGGGGAGGGAGGGACCCTAGGAAGCACAGTGATAAAACCAAAATAAATCTTCATTTAAATTTCAGAGTAAAACCTTAAGCACATTATTCTTTGAAACAGAGAAAAAAAAATGCATGAGCCAGATTTTGTGTGCAGCAGCACTAATATTTTTTTTTTAATATCATCTTGAAATCAGGAATTAAACCCGGTATAAACTTGTGCAAATGGCCATAGAATCAGTCTTCCTGACAGGGAAATGTAGAACTGCTCTATTGTTCATCAAGCTGCCTCTGGAAGTAGTTTAGCCATTTATTTGCCCTGTATTAATAATGGTCAAGCACAAAAGAAATTAACAGCTCATAAAAAGCATAGGAAGAGTAATAAAAACATTGAAAGACAGAAAGTTGAAATCTAATCCCTTTAGAGAAACATTCTCCCTGGCCATTAAAGTGCTGCCTTTATTCAGCCATTCCCATTAACATTCCCAGCAGAACTCAGCCTGCTGGAGGACAGGCAGGTGCTGCCTCTCCTTTGCCTCCCCAGCTAATGGAAGTTTCCCTTTGAACTCGACACCACCACAGAAGCTCTGTGGGCCTGTAGGATTTCCTCACTTCTCCCCTGTGGGATTCCCATGGAGCCCTTAGATTTCTCTCCTTTTTGGCATCTTTGAGGTTGTGATTCTGTTCCTGGGGTTGCTGTGATGAAATGATGACCTGGTGTGACTCTGACCTCAGCACCCCATGGTACCAGCAGGGAGGTCCCTGAACAGCCTTGCTCCAGCAGCTGCTGCCCATGAGCCCTGTATGGTAACTGTAGATGGCTGAATGATGGTCCATATTTAGCAAAGACATTTTTGAATCATATTTTGCTACTGTTAAACCATTTATATAGCTACTAAATAAGACATTTCTGATTTTTACCAGCTTGCAGTGACTAATTTATTCAAATGCATCTTTTTACATTATTCATCTCCCTCTCATGGTGTTTTGGTTTTTTTTAATAGCTTGACATGATTATTGACCAGTTTCCCTTAGCTGTATTAAACTGTACATTTTGTTTAATTTATTAGCTTTTGTATATGTAGCAGATAGTTATTCTTGTTGGTTGGTTTTGTTTGTGTGTTTGCTGGTTTCTGATGGTAAGATCAGAGATCTGATTCCACAAAAAAAAAAAAAAAAAAAAAGGCAAGCCCATTCTGTTCTGAATCTGCTGTGATGAAATGGAATTTGCATTCAGTATCCACCACCAGTGGTCAGAGGGAATCACTGTCTCCATCAAAGATTGTGCACTTTAAATCCTCTGCTAGTTCAACTACTATATATTTGATTTTAATTAAAGTCCTGTCATAAATTATAAAAGACCACATCTTCAAAGTCATTAATTAAGGTCCCTTGGTGCCTGAATACCAACACTATAATGACAAGTGAGGTGTATAGTGACTAGCAACAAGCAGCTGCCCAGCAGCAGCAGAAAAGCAAGCAGAACCATTATTCTGACAGGTTCAGGATTGCACTTGCCCATTGTTACAGCAAAGAGATCTCCCATGAACACAAACAGAGCAGCACTGGGGAACAGCCAGGCTTTGGTGTGGCACTGTTTGGGAGTAAAGTGCCTCTTCAGAGGATCTGAGAAATGTGTCACTCGGTGCAGCATTCCTCAGGGTCTGCCTCTGGAATCTGGAAAGCAGAAATGTCACAGCTCTGCACTGTGGCTGAGGAGCTGATCATGCAATCACATCCATTTAGCTCTTGCTCTTACTGTGAGGGTAGCACAGCTACCTGGCTAGCAAAGGGCTTGGTCCCATCATCTTTACTCACAATTTACACTGCAAGGTGCCTCGTGGAGCTCCACAACAGATGGCACAAGGTAACAGCAGTGTGGATGGCAGGATCTGCTCCCAGTGCTCCTGAGGATCATGCTGAGTTTGCCAAGTTTAACCAAATACAGCATCATCAGGACTTCTTCTGAACCACCAGTATGTGGAAGCACCAGTAAGGAGCCACCTGTATGTTTGAACACAAATTAGTTCTGCACATTGTATCCACAAAGTCCAGTTCATTAACAAATTTTTAAAATCAATTTCTAATTTAGTAGCAAGCTAACAAGTTATATCCATGTAGAATATGAAATTAAGCAGAACTTCAGATCCTTAGGAGGACCTAACTTACTAAAACAGAAAGGATGAGAGAAACAAAAGGCAAATATAATTGCCACCTTAAATACTTAAATCACATCTGGTATCAAGGGTTGACCCTTTGTACATTGTTCCACTCCCACCCCTCCAGGCACACAAGCATACACACTGATTTCCAACAGGTTAAAGACTCCCTCCTGTGGTGGTCAGATATGGTGAATCAGATCACTGAGGCCTGAGCCAGCTGCTGAGCAGACAGAGAGCACATCCAGATAATAAATGACGTGGATGTTTAAAGCTTACTTTCTCTTAGGACCAACCCTTCAACATGCAGGGCTTAGATGAGCTCACTTGCCTGCAGAATAAATGAGTTCTTGCTGAAGTTATTAATCCTTTTAAACTCAGTGGGGACTGCTGTGACTAACCATTGCTTCCTAGAGACCACCTTACTGAAACAGATAAACTGCTAATATCACACCTTCCTCTGTTCCTACAGGGACACACATCTCCAGCAGCAGGCACCACTGTTTCTGTACAGGCACTGAAAGGCAGCTGCTTGCAGCTCAGTGGCTTGCCAGTGTCAAACCCCAGAAAGAATGCAGTCCCGTGGTGTGTCACTACTGCTCTTTGTGTCCACCTTCAGGACCACTGCTCTAAGAAGGAGCAGTGAGTAGATCCATGATTCCTACCCACCTCAGGCTCTGGGGAGCCTCAGTCTGGCACCACATTCATGGCCTTGCTACTTCTACCACAGTGCCCTCCAAGTCAGGCATGTGGTGAAAGGCATCAAAATCCTTTTTTCAGCATAGTCCAGTCCCATGCTTTCTTCTGTAAGCTCTTTGCTTTCTTGGTACTTATAAACTTTTCTTCCCCAGACAAGAAGAAAGGCTCTGGAATGCTGATCCAGGAGAAATTGCAAAATGGGATTTCTGAAAAGAAAATGAGTCACAAGGCAACCCTGGAAAACCAAAAAGTAGCCAAAGGTCTAGCTAAACTGGACCTTGGGATATTTTCATTGGCACCTTTCCTGAAGTTCAGGCAAACTTTTCCATCACCTGAGCTTTGAGTTTTCCAGGTCCTTAGAAGTTCTGATTGCAAAACTCTGAGAAAACTACAGTAGCTCTGACAACTTTAATGAGTTATTTCTTTTCCACAAATCCTGCTAAAATCAATGCAAGTCCATCTACATTAATAACTTGTTTTGCTTCCTAAACTAGAACCTATAAACTGACAGCACATGACCTAGAAAACACACAAGAAAAGGTTATATACACATCCTGCAATAGTTTACTAGCAGACACACATCCCACTGCACCCAGTTAGAACCAGCTGAGTTGGTAATCAGAGGATCAGCTGTTTTCTTAAGACCTTAATTGTCCTGATGATTATTTATTTCTTCAGCCTAGCAACAGGTTTCAATTTAAAACATGAAACCCCACCAGGAATAAATCCACCATCCTCCCATGGCCTGTGCTCACGACACTCTGCCTCACATACTCTTGTGAAACTGTGAGGAAATCATCAGCTTCTGATAAAATTTTGGAATTAGTGACAGTAGGAATTGCTAGTGTGTTTCTGGAGGGATGACTACTCTGTAAGCAAATTATCTAGGACACCATGTGAAGTCTAATCTTGAAACTGCTAAGTGCTTCTGAATCATTTCAAAAATCATTTTATGAAATAGAAAAGTCCTTTGATAAAAACAGCGTGTTAATGCATGCTCATGTTTCTCTTATCACAGTCAGATCTACCTAGATACATAACTCACAGCTCAAAAGACATCATGATTCCCTTTTTACTGTTATTATTGAAGTATGTCCTCAAAAGAGGTATTTGCCTTAAAAAGAGGTTTTTGCAGACTGTGTCTGCCATAGAGTAACTATTAATGTATGAAAGTACATATTTAAAAGTACATTTGGCATCTTACTCACAAAGTAGATGGTTTAAAATTTTAATATGGAGTGGTTCTAACCTGAAACAAACTCAATAACTATAGAGGAGCCTTTTATGACTCATATTTATACCTCAATGTGTGTATCAGATAAATACATAATATAGAAATTATATGCAACAGAGAAATTAATTTTTTTCCACAAATGCATAAAGGCAGTAATAGGAGATACAACTCTTTCCATTTTTTGTAGCTAATCCAGAGGTAGCATCTTTCTACATAGACAAAATATCTTTCTGAGGATTAAGGTAAAAGGAAGGAGATCTAGACTATTGCTTCAGCTCCTCAAAAAGTAGATGGCCTTAGGTTTTCTTCTCAGCATGGCTTTTTCTTCTTCCATTGTGTTTTGTTCCCCGCCTCTTTCTTTAATGTTTACCTTATAGGAAGTCTACCCTAGTAGAAGTCACTTAGTAGAAGTCACCAATTACTGTCAGAGGTAATCTCTTCAGAGAATGGAGGGCTGAGGAATGTCTCTGCAGCAAACACTGACAGCAGTTATCCTGTCAATCCATCAATGTCAGAATACATCCCTTCAAACCCTTCGGAGTCTGTATCCCTGATTTTGGGCTTATCTCATCCGAGATAAGAAAACACATCATACCATGCCTTCAGATTCAGCCAGAGTGGTAGGGTGATGGGTAAATTTGGGCTGTAACAGACCTCAGGAGTCTTTAGCCCAACCTCTGACTCAAGGCAGAGGCCAGGCAGCAGCAGAATGTCCCCAGGCCAGGACTGAGCACCACTGCATTCCCAGCCTGTAAAAGCAGCACCTCTGTAGCACACTAAGAACAGGATGATGGCATAGAGCTTAAAGACAAATACAAGGAGAAAAAAAGCATTTTACCCCAAATACAGTCTCAATACAATAGGACTTCTACTCTAACAAAGTGTGAGCAGAATTTCTTTTGCTTTGCCAATCTGAAAGAGGGCAGCTCAGACAGTATCTCTGATGTCATGTGCTAATGAAAGAGAATGTTTTCACTGACTGCTCAGAAACTCAATCTGTTGGTTCACCCAATACGCATAAATCAAATATTCCATTATGTATTATGTTTCCTAATTAAACATAACTTGCTTAACTGCTCACACACTGAAGTGGTACCAGCAAAGCAATTTACCAGCAAAAATGCAAACAAAGGTGAGAAACAATGCTTCACTGCAGGTCTGCATGGTTTCTGTTGCTTTGCCAATTTCTTTTACAAAGTGTATTTAAAAGGTGACCTCAACCTACCCTCCCTGCCAGCAAGGATAAGAAACAGAATACAGTGAGATTTTCAAACTGCACAGACCTCACAGTCTATTCAAAGTTTCTTCATCCATTTCTGATCCGATATTCATTAGGACAGACAGAGAACAGAGCATTCATTAGTTTTCAATGAGGCTTATGAGTGCAACTGGAATGTTCCAGGACACATTTGGCTTTAAACAGCTTCACCACAGAACCCTTCTAAATGAAAGCAGCTAAGCTGTCATAAATTACATTAAAATTCTTATGAAAATGACGTGGTTCTCATGCCTTAAGATTTACATCAGTCTTTGACCTAACAGGGAGCACAGAGATAACTGCAGAATTTGCAACACGATACTTAATATTTGTACTTGCTTAATTAAGGAGACCTAAGAGTAACTTGGCACATACAGTGAAGGCTTCCTTGGCCTTTGTTCTCTTACAGTGTCACATGTCCAGATACAAATATGAGCTGTCATCACAAACAAAGCAGAAGAGTCATTCCCCACAACCAAGTACCAGGCTCTGGAAAAACTGGATCATATTTTCAGAACTGCTGTTTATTAAGGCAACACTGTAAATGACCACGGATTTTTGCTGATAGGGAAAAGCTAAAAAATCCTGTGTCATTTCAAAGCTGAACCATTAGGGGAAAGTTGTTCACTGTAACTCAAGTTAGGTCAGATTCCTTCCTGAAGGGATGAGTGGGGATAAATACAAAGCCACTTGCTGACAAAGACAGCTCCATTCACACAAGTTCCTGTAACTCCTCATTCTCTCCTGAGCCTCAAGCGTCTTTCCCATGGCTGATTCACCCAGCAGCCCTGCATACAGCTGCTCTGTTGGGCTCCCAGTGGAAGGGTATGGGCAGCAAAATCCCCTGCAAATTCTTCCTCCCTAAGTCCCTCAGCCCTCTCATTGAAATCCTTGCCTTTATGAAAGACTATTCACATCATGGACAATGGGGTGCAGTTAGCAGAATAGCTTGATATTAGCATAAATCTGCCAATATTAACTATTTACAACCAATTATCGAATATCAGTAAACACCAAACACCTGCAAAGTACCTTCTTTTCATTATCCCTATTTGTTAACAGGTCATATCTGGAAAATTTTCATTTGGCACTGACTGGAAGGCCTTTGCAATCTTCATGGTGATGTACAGGTCAGAGGAAGGTTCATAGCTGGACTTGTGTTCAGTAGAAACAGTAGACCCTTGGCTGGCCAGAACACAGTTTGCAATCAGGCAGAATTGCCAGCCTCCCATCTTGAAAAATCATGAGCCAAATCCCTAGATTAGGAGAATTCAGCTAAAGTAATATTCCCCTTATAATACCACCTCAAAGCCAGCAATATTATGAATGACACAATAAACTACTGTCCATGACAATGGCCATATTGACACCAAAATTTCAGATTAAGGCAGTTGCACCAGGTGCTCAAACTCCGATTACAAGCAAACACTGAATTTTGTACAGTTTCCCTGACATCCTTTATTTCTGTTCATTTCTGTTGCTGAATGTGCTTAATTATCTTTTACCCTGTAGGGGAAAGGTGATACCTGCTGGTGGCAAAGCCTAAAGCTGGTTCTGAACCCAATAAGCCACAATGATCTTACTGAGAGCTCTGCAGAGAGCAGGGAGGGAGTGAGGCTCACACAGAGCACGGTGAGCCCTGAGTACAGACCCTCACTCTGTGTAGCCTCAGCAGCAGGGGGACAAGAAGCCTTGCTCAGCTGCACTGCCCTGTGCAGGGTCTGTCTCAACATTCATAACCAAAATGTTTGCTGCAAGGCACTGTTGGGAGCATAATCACACATGACTAAAGTACATCATTATATCTATGCCATAAAAATAGGTTAAAAATAGTAAAAATTCTTAGCCAGGAAAATAATGTTTAGTAATTTCTTTCTCTTTTTTTTTTTTTTTTTTAATTTAAAATATATATGAGATACCTTGTCTTCAAGATTAAGTCAGGTTTTGGTTTTTTCCTCTTCTACGGCATAAATAAATACTTTCATATATGCAAATGAGGAGAAAATGTGGCCTCTTTCAGCAATAGTAGCTATCTGCCTGTTGCTACCTTAAAATCACAGCAATCACATCTGGTAACTGCCCTTTTCTCATGTTTCCACTAGTTTTCAGACTTCCTCTTGTGGTAGCTTGAGACTGCGCATCTGGATGTTTTAAACATACAAAGGAACTGCTAGAGCAAGCAAAAGGGAGAACGGTGCTGGGAGTAAAGATGTGCAGATAAGCAACTGGTGCACTTTGCAGCTAAAGTAACGGAGAGACAGTGGGGAAAAGCTTTTTCCAAAGAGGAGAGCACAAGTTTAGGCAGAATGAAGACTCACATTGGCCATGGCTTCGTTTTTAAAGTACTATTCCTCCAAGTTTATCTTTTTAACAAAACTTTAGCAGCACCATCACCAATCATTAAGTTTCCTGGAGACAGCACTCCCAAAACAGACAAAGAGCTAGCAGTGGTAAGTGTTGGTTTCATCTTTGCTTCGGGTTTATATTGTTGTTTCATAAGCAGATGTTTCTTTCTTGATTCAGCTGAGGCTAAGGAATGACTGCAGCATTCTTTCCCTGGAGTCTCTGGAAGTGCTAGCTAGCTAGCAAAGGTATCAGCTTTCAAAAGTTAAAACTGGAGCCAAGTAATGTTTCCTCTCTTAAAATTTTTTAAGCCAGCAAAGAAAGTTGGTTTGGGGGGATTTTTTTCCCTTAAGTCTCAAGATACAAAATATTTTCATGAAATCATCATGACTATAATCCAAAAATTGCAATGGTAAGAGGGGAGAAGGGCAAATAAAAAACATGTAATTTTTTTACTTAAATCAAGTAGAAGTGAGGGCAGTCGAGACTCCCTTAATGTATGTATCACAACTTTCAGAAGTGTATTTTCCAGATTGTTTACTGTGTGCTGCATAAACACTGCTTTAAGGGACACTACAACTGAAAGCTGGCTCAAATTTCAGAAGCCATTGTGACTAGTTTTGACTTTGGAAAACAATCTCACCGAGATTTAAAGAATTATTTTTTTTCCCAAATCCAATCTGGAACAAAAAAAGGAGTTTGTATTTCTGTATATTAGCAAATTATAGCTCTAACTCTACAGCATTTTATTCTAACCTTTTTTTTAGCCCTGTGGACGTTCATATAAGTGACATTATGGGGAAGTCTACTTAAAGGGAGATTGAGATGGATTATCTTTATTTTAGCATGTAAATTATAGACTAAATTATATACTAATTATTTCTCTTCTTCAGCAGTAAATCCATTTTAAGAAGGATTGAGATAAATTATTCTTATTTTAGGACACAGAGACGTGAAAGTTGGTCACTTTTCTTTAGGAGTTTGTGTGCATCTTGGGAAAGCTTGCCAGGTTAAAGAAGGTCTGGGGGAGGGTACAGAGAGAATTTCCAGTTGGGAGCTGTGTCAGAAAGTTTAGGAAAAACAGACAAACTGACCCAAATAGGGCATTCCTCAGCCATTAACAAAACAAATTCACCCAAGGTTTTGCCTTAGCAGCACAGTAGCCAAGAGCTGGGGGTAGGGTCAGTGCATTTGGGAGAGGAGAGTGGGGTCCCACGTGTCTAAAAGCAATTTAACCACTCTAAGAGAATCTATTTTCTTATACACAGCCAGGCTTTTATTCAATAACTGCAATCCACATCTCCCCTCATCTCTGTTTCTTTCAAACAACCTATTTATTATGTGTACTCAGAGGAAAATTACAAGCTGGTTTAACACTGCAGTCCTTCTTTGTCTTTCTTGGGGTATTCTTGGGCAATGCTCACTGGCTGCCTTTCCTCATGCCCTGCATCAGAACAGCCCCAACACTCAGCATCAGAACACAAATTGCTATGTTGCAGCTGGACCCTGTTTCATTAATGGGCTGGATCAAAATTCCAGATCACCACAGCTCCCTGCTGACTCTGAGGAAACTGCATTTCACATCCTAGGCCAAGATGTGGTTTGCATAGACATTACATTTTCTTCAAGATTCTCTCCTCATAGAACAGCTGATCTTGGTCATTTCTCATCTTCAATAAAATCTCCATTTTAGGAAAAACTGAAAGGGGTTAGCTTTTTATTTAGAATCCTAGCAAGTAAAATTCTTCACTATGCCTCAGTTTATAGCTCTTCAATAAAATCTCCATTTTAGGAAAAACTGAAAGGGGTTAGCTTTTTATGCCTCAGTTTATAGTTTTGATTGTATAGCTTGCTCCCAAACCTAAAATGGCAAGAGCAGCAGCCTGGCTCTCCAGTAAACGTCAGTCCTGACGTGCAGTCTGGATTACACCAGGTACGTCACCGGGGGATGCAACCTGAAGCATAAGAAAACTCACCAACCTACATGAAATGAAAATCAGGATAAGAACCAAACTGGCTTGTTTCATTATATTCTCAATGCATTTCACATAATTTCCACCAGGCCCCATTAACTATGTGTGGAGAGCAGCTCAGTGGAAGCAAAGTTGAAGCCACTGTGTGTCCTTCATTTGGCAGTGCCACAGTCCCCACTGGAGAAATAGCACATCAGAGGTTACAAAACTCACAAAAACCAGCCACAGTCTGTGCTCAGTCATGATGGATGGAGGACCTTCTGAAGGAAATGGTGTAACATCTTGATTAAATCCTTTTCTGAGTAATCCCTGAACCATTTCCTATGCTGGGCAGATGAGGTTAGCCTGGACATTGTGAGGAAGGTGGTGAAAGCTAGGCTTGACCAACTGCAGTTATCAAATATCCTCTGCTTTATTTTGCTGGTGTTGTGGTTTTATCCCCAGTCTCCTGGGTGAACTTGAGCAATTAATTAGACACATGAAACAAGGTTTCTCTTGGGAATAGTTGGTGGCACAAGAATGTAAATGTGCAATCGTTTTGTCAGGCTTCTTGCAATCCTCAGTTTGAAATAGTTCTCCCTGCTAGTCCTCATATATTTTTGGCAAATATACCTTTACCTTATTCAGGTGTTTTCCTCCCTTGGCCTTGTAGTTAATATCTGGGATACAATACCTGAAGGGTGTTTTTTCCTCAGCTGCAGACTGTTTTTACTGGAAAGTCCAATATTTTGCAACCATCCTTTCTCACAGCACCATTGGCAAGGGCATCCCTCAGCTCTGTGCAGTGCCAAGCACCCACTTGGGTGCAGTTTGGGAATTCCTGCCATTTCACATGGCTGTAGCTTCTCTTTCACAGAAGGGCATAAAACACTGTAAAGCCATCCTTAAGAGAAGGGGAGGAGACTGTCATGGGTGTTATTTTAGGAGATGAAAATAATGTGATTTGTGCCATCTTTTGGGTCCCTTATGACCACTCTTTTTTAATGAGAAAGAACCTTGTGAACTGCCACCACAGCTGTATCAGAAACATCAGTCTGGCCATAATGTGCAGGAGCATTCAATGGAGTTTTAAGTATGCAAATATTGATTGGCAGCAGTGTCCAAGCAACTGAGATGTTACCAAATACTTTCTACCTCAGGTCTTTGCAATGTTTGACTCAAAAGCAAACACATAAAACGTTCAAACAACTCTGTCAGATTGAGTAAAGAATGGGGTTTTTCTTTGCAATCAATGTGGTCTCATTTGTGGGGTTGCTTTGATTTCTTGAGAAGTTTCTCAATAATGCAGATTCTTCCAACAAAACATTGCACAAACTCTAAAACTGTAAGCACATTTATACATCATAAAGAAGCAAAAAAAACCCCAAACCCATTCTTACTCCACAGTTCTACATTAAAGCTTTATGCTCTAATAACTGAAAGCAATTCATTAAGTAAAGATGATAGCTAATAATGGAAATGATTGTTTAATTAGCAACATCATGTGATCAAGGATGCTTTGTGTCCATTAAGAGTCTGCTGGTCCCTCACTTACTAGTAATTTTATTTTTAAAAGAAAACTTGCAAATTACAGAAGGAAAGCTAACATGGGATTATAGTATTTATTTATTTATAATGGTTAACTATTTATTTTATGAATTTAAAAGTCTTTGTTCTGTGCTTTTTTTTTTTTCCCAAGCAATACCTGAATAAATACTATGGCTGCCCAAAAGACAGTTGCAATTTATTTGTCCTGAAAGATACTCTGAAGAAAATGCAGAAATTTTTTGGGCTGCCTGAAACAGGAGATCTGGATCAAAACACCATTGAGACAATGAAGAAACCCCGCTGTGGTAACCCTGATGTAGCCAATTACAACTTCTTTGCAAGAAAGCCAAAATGGGAAAAGAATCATATAACATACAGGTACAGACTGGTAATGGTGGGCTCTGTTCACATGTACCCATAGCACTTCCAAGAACTAAAGAAGGCACTTAGAAATACAGCAGCTGCTAGAGGGTGAGACGAGATTCCTTGAATTAGAAGCCCCTGGTGTATGGGTAACTACCAAATGCTCTAACAAATACCTCCATCATTTCAAATTGTAATATACCAGGAAGACTCATATCAGCATCAACTTTCTGGTTCTGGTTGAAACTGGAGAGATTTTGGGTTTACTCTTTGCTCTGCAGCAAGCATCCCAAGGGAGCTGGAGCAGGAGTATCTCGCCTGCCCATCTGCTCCAGGAGAACCAAAGTACTGATTGATTGCAGACTCCTGTTCATTCTGCAGTCCTAAAAAGGAGATGATTAAATAAATTTTAAAATCAAACAATTGTATTTCAGATACATACAAACATGAGTAACAACAAGCCTATTGCGATAAGTTTGGCATGCTCTAATTTCATCTTCTGATGAGTTAGGGACCAGTTCAGCTCTCATTGTGGTAAAAACCTCATTACCTTAAGTGGCCCATGAACAAACATTTACCACCAATGAGAAAAACCAGCAGATTTGTTGTAGCTGCTTGACTTAGTGTGGTGTTCCCTCACAAGTTGGGATTCAAAGCATTCCTTGGGCTGCAACTAACCTGATGATGACTGCAAAAAACCTGTGGCAGCTCCCAGAGGCCCTGTTTGCTGTTGTGTTTCGTCTGGATCTTCCCCATCCTCCTTAGGCACAGAGTAGCTTCTCTCACTATGCACATTGTCTGTGCTGCAAAGAATTGGAAACTTGTCTTTACATGGAATATAGCAGGCTATAATACAAGGCATTAAGAAGTCAAATTAAACCATATGAAGAGGAAGAAGAAAGCAACACACTTAAGAGTTTGTCTCTTTCTCAGGTCAGGCCTACAGCTTTGTCCAACATGCTTTTTCCTCCTATTTCCCCATGTATCTTATTGCTAATGTATCCCACACACAGATAAAGGATTAGCAATCCACAGGGATTAAACAATATATAGATAGCAACAAAGGTGAAGGAGAAGGGCTGCTTTTCTGTTCTTATTAAAGATCAAAACAATCCACACTTGAAACTTTCAGAATGTTACTGAGCTCCTTTTCTGGTCTCAGTGCTGATGCAAAACCCAGAATGTTTTGTGCAAGGCCCTCTGCCATCCAGGCTTTACAGCCTCTGGGTTTATAATTTTCTTCTTGCTGTTGAGTCAATTCCAAAAGAAAATAAAGAGTAAGTGCCACATCTAAACTCATCTCTGAATCCAAGGGAGGTGTTTAGATCTCAGTGTTACCTCTTAGCTGGTTTCACTGCTGAGCCTACTCCGTGTTGAGCAGTAAACAGCTAATACAGGGAGGATGTTTGTGTGTTACTTAACTGTTGCTTTTACCTCTAAGGATTATAGGCTACACCCCGGATTTGGATCCTGAGACTGTAGATGATGCCTTTGCTCGAGCCTTTCAAGTCTGGAGTGATGTCACACCACTGAGATTTAACAGAATACATGATGGAGAAGCAGACATTATGATTAATTTTGGTCGATGGGGTATATATTTTTTATTTTTACTTAAGTTTTTGGTTTTGTTCCTGTCATTAATCCTCAGCTTAGAAGGATCCACACTCAATAAGTAGCACCAATGAGCCTTTCTGGCAAATCTTGTCCTAGTTCACACTTGGCTCATACAAGCTAAGATCTAATTTCACTGAGATTTTCCTTATACATTAGAGAGAGAGAGAGAGAAGTATTTATACAATATCCTTACACTATATTTATCTTTCCAAAAGAGAATTGCTAGGGGCAACATTTTATTTTTAATTTTACAAATCAGAAATAGAACTGAGACATATTGGTACAGATCTTCAGATGGTGTGAGCTGGCTTCCTGCCACAGAAGAGAATGGAATGCCATCACACAATTTATTTATAGCCGTCTTTGCTGTTTTACAGTGATAGTGGTGAGGGTTCTAACATATTAGAGCTCAAAAATGGATTTGTGACTTCCAATTTTGACTACATAGCTGGTTTCCATTATTTTAGCATGGCAGATTGCAAAATTTCAATGCATTCTTTGATCTTGAAGAATTTAAAAATATGTATCATAAGCTCAACTATGGTTTGAGTACAGATGCTGATGGGTGACTTGATTCATTTTTATTGTGCATGTCTTCTCAATTAATTTTGGCTTCCCCTGAAAGAATTTTTATGGTTTTTCAGTGTAAACATGGGACATTTAACTTCATCTGGATAGTCACAGAATTTTTAATACTAATGAAGATACTTGTGCAGCCAATTACTTGGGAGGTAGACTTTGGAAGTTAAGTGAACAGTTCAAAGAATAACTGAACTCTTTGTAAAAGCTTTCATTTCAAGCTGGTTTTCTTTGCTTTAGCTACTGATGAGTTGACCTCAAAAGCTGCAGAGATTCTGTACACTCAGGACTTCAGATCCTCATCCAGACTGGCTTGGTTTGCCAAAAAAAAAAAAAAAGTCTACAAAAGCAGAAGTGTTTCTGCTGGTTTTAGTACTTGGCTAAAGCCAGCTAAGGAACTGTGGGTAAAGAGCTCCTTCCACATTCAGTCATTGCTATCACTTTACTGCAGGTCAGATTCACAGGGGCTGAGACATCCACGAGGTTTCTTCATTTTTAACCTTTCTTTTAAGTAAAGGGTCTACCTTGAAATAAATGTGAGGTGCAGCACCTAATATAGGTCAAAATCTTGTCCTTCACAACTGACACACTAGTCTCCTGAAGGGAATTAACTGAACTAGTATTAGGATTGACACCAGCCTGAAATCAGTGTAACAGGGGAGAGAATCAGGCCTGTGTATTTAGGGCTTCTGTTAAATGCCAAGACATCAAACCAAAAGACCAGAAATGATGCAACTGGAGATGCTGGCAGCCAGCTTTGATGCACAGGTCAGTGTGGTGGGAGAGCTATGAATACCAGGGCTATGCCTGTGCCAGCCTGCCTTACCCACAAGTGGTGTACTTCCAAGAAAAGCCTACAGTGCAATAACAGCAGAGCTGCTTAACCTGCTGCTGCCCTGTGAGCAGCCTGAGTCCTGGAGTGCTTGAAGTGGAGGAGCAATAGGCTCCTTCAGGGCTCAGAGCAGCAAGAGCAAGCTGGCTTTCCAGAGTTCACTGCTGAGACACCCAGCTGTGCCTTCCTACTGGGGCACTGAGTACCCTGCACAAAGGAAAGAGCACAGCAATCTTGGTGCAGCAGAACAGAGCAGCCTGAAAAGAGAAATCTGCCTTTACTTTCCAATCTCTGTGTTGGAGAGTGGTGGGAACTACCTGAAAATATCCCTCATACACAATATTTAAGTTACAAATCCCTTTCAGCCTCCACCATGAAACAGCTCAGTGTATGCAGTCATACATCTCAGGTACAATACTTCACTGTCCTTCAAAACTTTTGATTTCCTTCCACCTCACTTAGGAGATATAAAATACAATGCTGTGACAACTGCAGTACTGACACTTCATGTTCTTTGTAAGAACTGGCTGCTTCTCTTCTGGATCACTCTTGCTAGCACAACCCAAACCAGTAAATTCACTCACTAAAGTATTCCGTTGCTGTCTTGGATGGGAAAGAACACATGATAAGCATCATTCATGTATAGACTGCCTGAGGTGATTAGAAACTGCTCTTTTTTGTCTGCTCACTCCTGCAGAACATGGTGATGGCTATCCCTTTGATGGCAAAGATGGTCTCCTGGCTCATGCCTTTGCACCAGGACCAGGAATTGGAGGAGACTCCCATTTTGATGATGATGAACTGTGGACTCTTGGGGAGGGACAAGGTACCAGACTTTTTCATGTTTCAGAACATATGGCCAGCTGGCTGCTCTATTGTAATGCTGCTTTAAATGCTTTCATTAACTGTCAGTAAATATTAGGAGGTAAAAATTCATTTATACAACTTAAAATTTCTGCCATTAAAAAAATGCTATGTATAAGTAACTAATCTATGCATTAGTATATATTCCAGTACCAATACTGTATTTGTAAGACTCCATGTGACAAACTGAAATAAACCCCAGGTCTGGGTGTGTCTGTGTGTCCCCCCTGCTACAGCAAATGTCATGCAAGGCCCATTGGAAATACCAAAGTGGTTTATGAGGCACAAGGCATGTTCAGCTCATGTTCAGCTGCTGCCTGGAACCTTTGAAACTATACTGAACATTTCAGACCACGTTACTTAAGAAACTAAATTACTAAATGTATTAACAGCACCTTTTTAACTTTGCCTTGCCATAGTAACAACATATATATTTTTCTGGGCTGATTCTAACACTTCACCATGAGTAATATCCATGGAATTATTTTAAAATTACCAGTTTATATTTCAGCTATGATCATTTTGCCAATAGAGAGACCAGCAGCATATTGAATTTCAAAGTAGAAATTCAGACTGCATTTCTATATCAGTATCTTCCAGGAAAAGAAGATGTCCAGAAACTGTATTTTTTGTATCAGTGGGTGGCTAATTTCACCACTGCATTTGTTGTCTTTACAGTGGTCAGAGTGAAGTATGGAAATGCAGATGGTGAATATTGCAAATTTCCTTTCTGGTTCAATGGCAAGGAGTACAACAGCTGCACAGACGCTGGACGCAGTGATGGATTCCTCTGGTGCTCCACAACCAAAGACTTCGATGCAGATGGCAAATATGGCTTTTGTCCCCATGAGTGTGAGTAGACCAATGTTTCTACTGTTTTTTTCCTGGCAGACTGTTCCTTTCTTCTTTGCTCATCCACTTCTTCTTGTGATTTTCCCACTTCCTTCCCTTTCAGAAAAAGGAATGAATGTCTTTCAGAAATCATAACATACCAGTATCTGCACAAAACTATTAGAAGTCCCTGAAAACTAAACCTGTACTTAACTTCTACCTGCTTGAAATATGAACAGAACTCTCTTTCACAAGAATTTTATTTCATATTTGGAAGCATTAATTTGCAGATTAGACAAAGTATATAATGTCTTCATGCAGCCATAACTTTTTTTAACTATACACGAGATTGTCATTATTATCTTTCAAATGTATTTATGACAATGTTTCAATGTTAAAACAACAGAAATGCATATTTTTGTGCTTGAAAATCTTGATGAGTCTTTACAGCTTGAGGATATAACATTTCAGACAATTTATTGGTATGAGTGTTAATTTCATCTCCTGTACATCACACGGCAGGAAACCTTTAGAGAAGCAATTAAGTATAATTGGCTGTAGCCTACTGAGATAATTTATCAGCAGTGAGAAGAGTAGAGAAGGTAAGGTGCTTTCAGCCCCTCGTTCCACCTCCTGCTTGCTAGTTCCTGGCACATATATTCCCAGTACTGCAGTTTCCCACATTAATTTTTCTCCCTTTGTACATAACCAACTATTAGATTTGTGGAGTGTTTTATCACTCTTTACCTTTCATATCAAGCTCTGGGTCACTAAAACTCCTGCCTACTACTCCTGGGTCATAACAAATAAGAGAGTTTTGAAAGAGAATAAACCAGAAAGCAATGGTTTTTTCAGGTTCATGCTAATCCTGCTTGAAACATTAGCACTAAACATACAATATTATGGCTACATGCAGTCATACAAGGAAAGAGAATGCAGGTTGCTGGAAGAAAATTAGTGATGCTTAAGCCTCAAGCTAACAACACATGTTCAGGGGTTTGCCAGCCCAAGAGTGCACAAGTAGAGCCCAACATGTCCCAGCACACAAGTACTGTCACACATGTACATGTATCAATAAGTACATGTCTGTAAAAAACCCACATTTTTCAAAAGTTTGCAGGTATGTGTACATAGAAAAAGTTCCAAACAGGATTCTCTGGAATCCTGTTGTAGCCAAACACTAAATGGATTCCTGCCTGACAAATTTTTGGGCTTTTTCAAGCAAGACCATACAGTTTCAAATACAAAATAACATATTTTCTGCATCAGGATGGTGGTGGTTTCCAAAGACAATCTGTTGTAGGACATATCAGTCTTCTAGCTCTAATCTGGTAAAAAGTTATTCTTTAATTTCCAAACCCCTAATTGCCTGTTACAGATCACATCTAGAGCTAGGATCTACCCTGGTGACAGCTATTTATACAGCTATAGAGGATGATCAAGCAGGAGTATGAACTTTACACAGACTACAATTTATTGGGTTTTTTTAAGTTATTGTTAGTGGTTCAGAATATTTACTTCATCAGGCTATAAGTGTGCACATGCACTTAACTGCATGATCTTTTTTTTTTCTTTTTTTTAATGGAACTTTGCCATCTCCTTCATTTCCCAACCTTTCCCCAAATCTCCTCTTTCTTGGATTAATTCTTTCAGCTAGAAAAGATAAAAATTTGGCTCATTTCTTTGAAGTACTGCAAGCACTCAGATACAGTCAGAAGGAAGCCCAGATTATAGGCAGCTGGAGAAATGGAGATCCACATAACCTGACTGATACACTTCTGTAACATCCTAAAGCCATACAAGGCTGAAAATGTAAGCAGTAAAACACTGTCAGAGAGAGCTGGTTCTGAAAGTGAAGTTCCTGGAAGTGCCAGCGTCAAGGTTTCTGAAATGGAACAGAAGGGTTTCAGCCTTTTGTTTCTGATGTAATTGTTTTGCAAGACCCATGAACAGTTATGCACAGATGTTTCTTATTAAATGCAGAGTGGCATTGTTCACTCATTATTCCAAGGCACCATTTGCTAAACCCCAGCTAATACATTCAGATAGGGGAGGATTTACATCAGAGACTGTCTGTTGGAGACAACATTCCTGGTTGTTGGCCTTTGCTTCTCTCATGCTTAACTCACTGAAGTTAGTTCCAATTCTCCTCATTATAGAGCCACAGTGCATATATGGAAACGTCTTTAATGCTATGGTGCTGCACCAGGTTTCTCTGAAGTTAATCCCAGATCTGTACCCCAAGTTTGTAAACTGAACTATAGTTTGTCAAAGCAAAAGAGGTAAAGCAGGAAGTTATCTACCTACTGCACAAAGCTTCCACAGGTGTCTTGAACTTCTCCTTTGCCATATGGGATCAAGGATCCTGATACCTCTCATTTCCAAACTCCACTGACACTACAGGCAGTTTAGGCTCCTAACTTTAGTCCTCCAAGATCTAAAAATCTGCTCTCTGCCTGTACCTCCCTCACACTCACCCCAGTTCCTACAGGCTGCTGCTGCCTGCCAGCTCTCCCAGGCAGAGCCCTCCTGAAGCTGCAGCCACCTCCACCTTGGATCTGTGCCACAAGGGTTTAGCAGCCTTCCAGCTGAGGTTTCCTGACATCACAACTGGTTGATTTTTCTAGGAAGAGCTAAAAGTGAAGTTCACATATTAGTAATGCCCAGTCTGAATCTGCTCTCACGTCAGTGTATCTTCACCAGTTCTTAAATTGCTGAGCTTGCCATGGTGCAGAACAAGGCCCTTTAAGATCCCCTTACAAGTAAATTTGCCTTCTGTTTTGGGGAAACTGCCCCAGTCTCCAACTTTCATTTACATTAAAGCAATTTTATAGTAAGGAGGGGGGATTGAAAACTTAGTAAACCATTGTTGTTACCATCACATGATGGGGCCTCAAGCAAAAGGAAAAACTGCATTCTGACTGTGACTCAGAAAGGCTGCATGCAAACTAAGAGCCTGGCTTTCCATATGGTTTTTGCAATTTAGCCACATGTAAACCAATATAAAAAGACTATTAAAATACAGAGTTTGCCAGACCTAGAGCTGGAAGCAGCTCATGGTAAGTGAGTCATCTAAACAAAGTTTAACTTTGCTCTCCAATTCTATCATTACTTAAAAAAAAAAAAGTCTCGCTCCACTCCACAGTCCTAGTTAATGCACCTTTCCTATCTTAGTACAGCATCTGAGACAAAACCCAGCATTTGCAGCTTGCTCTTCTGGGGAGGCACAGTGTGTGTTGCAGACAGGACCCCATCCATGCCCAGGATGAAGAAGGATGGAATCACTCTTGTAGGCAGAGCAGAAGTTCAGCAAACGTGTGCGCGAGCCAGGCCTGCAAAGCTCCAAGTCCTCACATTAGTGGGACTGGAACTTCCATGACTTACTGGTTCATGTCCCTGGTGCTGTGGCTAATTACTGGTTTAAGTGTAAAAGGCAAAATGGACCATTTGTGTCACAATAGCCCATTGTCAGAGCCATTTCCCAATCACCCTTAAGCCAGAAGAGGTCTGGGGGGGTTATTTAGTGCTACTCTAAAGAAGCACACACATAAACAACGCCTCTTCCCACTGATGCATCAGACTAAGCAAAGGAAAACCCCCCCAGACCCTACACAAACCCTGAGAGTGCAATGGCTGTTGAGTCATCAAAAACAGCAGCAAAGTTAGAACCTGCCAAGCTTCTCACATACACATTTGGGGTTTAGCTGCAGGATGAGACAGAGGGGAAAAGGTGCCCTTGGACATCTTAAAAAGACCAAATCATGCATGCTTTACACTGGGAATTCAACAGAAAAGTCATTCTGCAGTGCTGTTCTTAAAACTCCAGGGGAATTAGGAGATGAATGCAGGAAGGATTTTTAATCTCTGTTCAGGATAAGGCCTAGAGCAGTTTGTTGCTTTCACAGACTTCTCTCACCAACACATGTCACAGCACATTGTCCTACCACAGAGGATTCCTACTGATAGAGCAGCCAGAAGACACAGTCAGATTCACAAGATGTCTGATACTCCAAGATGCCTGCATTTTTATAGAATTCAATTTGAACACACATTTTTTTAAATATCAGCATGTGAGATTGTATTTGTCTTCTTCTAGATATTCCAGAAAGTTTAGTAAAATCCTAAAACGAATCCCAGAACTCAAGTCATTTTAATATGAACCATTTTAACCCCTCATCCATGAGAAAGGTTTCTCGTTCTCAGGGTTGAGCCACAGGGCCTTGTTTGGTGAATATGGACTAGACAATAAACACTCTTCATCCCCTCTCCTCCCCCAGAAGACCAACACAAAACCTTCAGGAACACTGACCAAACAAAGGACAGGAGAAGCCTCCAGTCATATTTGATCTCTCCAGCTTCTCTATTGAGTGGCTGAGCAGAGATTCTCAGAAATGAGAAGCAAACATAGAGGAAGAACCTATTATTCATTTTTACTGTACACAGCATTTTAGAGAAACTCTGCCCAAAGTCTGCCATTCTAGCTAACACCTCTGACAGTGAATCAGCACAGAGCTAAGGAACATGAGTGACTTGCTCAGAACCCTCTTTCTAAATGCTGTTTTAAGTAAGAATATCAAGTTTGTGTTCTGAGTTTGTGCTAAGATCAGTCAGCCATTCCCTCTGTACACTTGTGAGACTGTAACAGCCCTGGTCTCTCTTGCCAAGGCATTTCAGTGCTGGTGTAAAACAGAGGTTCTGAGTGTGAACTACATCACATCTGATGGGTGTCCACTGTCTGCCCAGACCTGGGCACATTCCCACAGGCACACTGGGAGTCCTTGTTGATACTGAGCTTTGTGTATTGACATTTCCCTCTCTGTTCTCCCTACAGCACTTTTTACAATGGGTGGCAATGGTGATGGGCAGCCATGCAAATTTCCCTTCAAATTCCAAGGCCAGTCCTATGACCAGTGCACAACAGAAGGCAGGACAGACGGGTACC
Organism: Passer montanus; assembly: GCF_014805655.1. NCBI lineage: Eukaryota > Metazoa > Chordata > Aves > Passeriformes > Passeridae > Passer > Passer montanus. Next base: position 7,270,935 of record NW_024369373.1, on the reverse strand, counting down.
GATGGTGTGGAACCACTGAGGACTACGACAGAGATAAGAAATACGGATTCTGTCCAGAGACTGGTATGATGAAGGTTGCTTTCATAACACAGTCTAATTGGTCATTGTTTTAACAAGTCTCCTTTGGCACACTTTCAGCAGAGCACACAAAAGTTGATGAGTTAAACACAATTTCAGCAGAGGTGGCCAAGGATGTAACTGGAACAGGAGCAATCTGTTGGTGTGTCACAGCACAGGTTTGTCAGGAATACATAAATGGCATTGAACCTACAAGTGCCTGGCTACCACTGCAGGATAATTACAAGCAGATTACAATTTGTTAATGGCCCTGGAAGGGAAATCTCATGAGGCAGAACAAAGTATGAATAATATTTTAGCTTAATATTTACCATGTACACTTGTAAAAAGGAATCCTGTTTAGTAGGTTAAGCTTGTGTTAATAGATCTTTTCAGCAATTCAAAAAAGCTAAGTGAAATGGTTTAGCCATGATAAGAAATTTCAGCTTTCTTCAGACTTTTTCATACTTCCTAACTTGAGTTTTACTACATAAAGGAACAAAAATTAATTTATAGTGTTGAATAGCTTGGCAGGTGTTCATTTTGTGACACTAGAGCCATAAGCATAGAGATGAAGTGAACCATAGCAGCTCTAAAATCTCTGTCTTTTAACAGACCAATGGGAAGCTACATTCAAACCTACATGCTTCCTGCTTTTTAATATTTTGGGGTCTCTTGAAAATGGCCTTACTGGTATTCAGCTTTCTGTTACTTTTGATAACCAGGTGTTACCCTTCCATTTTACATTACAGATGTTTAAAAAAAAAGAAAAGAAAGGATAACTTTTATATAACTTTTCTACAAGGTTAGGAAGAGAGAATTCTAAAGGCTCATTCAACAGACAAAAGAACCAGTATATCTAGAATCAATGTATTCAAAGTCATAGGTAGCACAGTCGCTATCACTGGAAGTAAGAAATACAGTTAGTTTAAGCTTTTTTACTTCAGCATAAAAGGCTATTAAATAATAATGAATGAGAAATAATACTAATAAATAAGTAGGGACACAACCAGTTTTGCCTATGTATTGCTGTCATGTACCTTCCCAGAAGACAGACCATAACTGGAAAGGAACTGTAATTTCCAGGTATTAATTTAAATTAGTTTTATATTCTTTTCATATTTGGTTCATGATACCTACTTTAAACTGTTATTTTAAATGCATTTACATCTTCTTCCCTCTAGAAACACTTGTACCTGCACATACAAGTATTATTTCTTATATATTACTGCCATATACTACATAGATGAGAACACAGGAAAGTTTCTCAAATTTTTGCAAACATCATGGTTAAAAAAAAGTTATCCCCATTTAATGCATCCTTTTCTTTAGAAAATGTTTAAAATCACATGATTTTCAACAGTATCCTGCTGTTTATTATATTCTCTTAAATATTATAGTTATATTATAATTTACATGAAAATATATTAAAATATGATATGATTGATATGATATGATATGATATGATATGATATGATATGATATGATATGACATTTATTATTATATTTATTAGGATATATAAAACTTATTCTTCAGTGGGACACCCACCAGCCAGCTGGATATTCAACAGTTGTTTAACCTTTCTGATACTAACCCTACCTTCCTCCTGACCACTTTAAAGCATTTTAAAATAACACCAGCAATGAGCATTAACAGATACTCACTGGGAAATCACCTTCCAAAAAAACACTGTTAAACTGCTGCTTTCCCAGAGCTGTGAACATGAGTCCAGGGCTCCTTCTCACCCCCACCAAAACTACTGGCAATTCATTGCAATGGCAAGGTGTAGACTTTTTCCTTTTTAATTCTGTCTGACAACTTTCAAACATTACTTTTAACCCTACTCTTCATATTCCTAGAAGGATTGCACTCTTTCTGCTTCCCTCCTCCTTTAGTGCAGCTAAGAAGATGCAAAAGGGACCTCCTTCTCACTGCGTCTTCCTGTCGTTTTGCACAGCCATGTCAACAGTTGGTGGGAATTCCGAGGGAGCTCCCTGCGTGTTCCCCTTCATCTTCCTGGGGAACAAGTACGACTCGTGCACGAGCGCGGGGCGCAGCGACGGCAAGCTCTGGTGCGCCTCCACCAGCAGCTACGACGACGACCGCAAGTGGGGCTTCTGTCCAGACCAAGGTGACGGCTCCTGCCAGGGCAACACAAGGGGTGACTGGGCACTGCCCTCGCCCCAGCAGCACGAGTGCAGTGATGCCACGCTCCTCACTCCAGTGCTTCTCCCCAGCCTGAAATCTCAGCAAAATTCCTGTAGCGAAGCGTGAGACTAGAGCTAGAGGGTCACACCCAGAGCTCGTCTGAAATGTTCAGATTTTCTAAAGATACAGCGATGCAGGATCCTTCCAAAATACAAAAATATGAAATAAATTAATATGTTTTTCTCCCCACTAGTTTTTCCTTCCAAGGCTAAAAGCCACAAGTACTATAGTGTTTCACAAGTATGCAATAAATTATACACTGATACAAATTAGGAACAAACACTACATGTAAAAAATTAATACATTCGTGACTGATATTGGGAAGGATTAAAAACATGTTCAAAAAGTGAGACGGTATAAAGTATATGGGATTAATATCACTATTTAAAATTACTTTGGTTAATATTTGCCATAATTTAAGAAGGGCAAAAGGCTTGTTACATATTTACAAATAAATGCTAGATTTGGGGGAATATTCTAGGAAGAAAGAAACCTGACAAATTTCAGAGACTATTTGGGTATAATTGATAAAATGTCATTTTATGATAAAAGGCTATTTCTAACCTAACAATATTTGACACACCAGTACTGATTCAGACTCTGCTCTCAGAGACACATATTTACAGACCTTTTTATCACCTACAAGCCATTTCATGGTGAAAAATAAGATTTGATATCTAGATTGCAAATTCAATTCTTCTGTACCTAAAAGGGATGTCCAATGTTATTTGCTACACATCCTTTTCTCACACAAGTATTAAGGCTGTGCTCAGAGTCACTTGCATGGGAGACAGCAGCAAAGATCACCCACAAATGAAGGTTTTAGAATCTCTCCTATGAAATGACATTATTTGGAACAGGTGGGATGTTCACCACAGGAGGCTGCAAATATTAATCATTATTATTTATTGTGAATAACCTGTGTGGTACAATTCTATTAAAATGCAAGAGGTTAACACTGTCTTCCTGTGTTATCCAGGCTACAGTCTCTTCTTGGTTGCTGCCCATGAATTTGGCCATGCCATGGGACTGGAGCACTCTGAAGACCCGGGAGCTCTCATGGCCCCTATCTACACCTACACCAAGAACTTCCGACTTTCTCAGGATGACATTAAAGGGATCCAGGAGCTATATGGTAAAGTCCTTCCTCATAAGCAGAACTCATCAGAAAATCAGGCAGCACAGGCTGAAATCTGGGACTCAGAATTTGCAGTAAATTACAAATGCACAATCCCACCAACACCAGAAATATCCTCTGCTCCCTTTCCCCCTGCTTTCTTCATATTACCAGGCCCCCTACTTCAATCAAATATCATAACTTAAGGATGACAGGTCACTAAATTTACTGAATAAAAAGGAGCATCAAAACATCCCATAAACAAAATTTTAGATGAAAATTTCTAGTGCCTTTACTGGGGCAATGAAATGCCACGTTTGTCTCTTTGCTTGAAACACCTGATGTGGGCGGGTTTGGATGTTACTTTCTGCAACACTCTGAGCTTCCTAGATTGTGACCCTCCGCAAGAGGGGAAGGACATTGTTTCCTGTGTCCCAGCTTGGAAACAGTTCACATTGCCTTCCCACAATTCAAGCTGTACCATCACAATAACATTTGCAGAAAGTGTGTGGGAGCTGAAACTTCAGCACAAATGTATTAGGCAGACTCCTAAAGAAGAAGTGAATTTAAGTATTTTTATGTAGCTACATCTTTAACGTTTGTTGTTTTCTCCACAGATAGTCTTAGTAAAATGCATAAGTGGTATCATGATTAAGATTCCTTCCATGGATACATTTTCTACCTTGCAGAGCCACCAGTATACTACAGTCAATTAAGCAGTCATTCCCATATTCCATTTCTCTTTCTGTGCTTTTCACTTTTCTACTGAGAGATCTTTTTAACTGTGATTATATTCTACATTATTCCCCACCTCAGAAATTTTAATAAGAATATGCCAAAAATATTATCACATGAGACAAAAATCTGATTTGAATCTTCATTATTCCTTGTTCTTAGCTGCTTTAATTAAGAATGGGAATTGAGACACAGTCAAGATTAAGTGAGTTTTCTGAGCCCATACTGTGCATCTTTGATAAGAGTTGAGAACTTAACCCAGGTGTCTTAAAGCATGCTTCAAGATCCAAGATGAAACTACCTTTCTTCACATTTTTAAATCATATAACCCTTTACAAACTGCTTTCTATGTAAAACAAGTATTCAAAAAACCCCTTCTTTTCTTGCTTTGTTATTATCACAAATCAGCTACACTCCATTTTTTTCTCATACAGTAAATTAACCCAGTGTCTGAGAAAAAGAGGCAAACGCCTCAAGCCAAATAATAATACCAAATAAAATAAACCAGATGGCAAAATGCATGTTCTGAAAAGCACATTTTGATTCTTGTTGAGGGCAGAAAGATCATACAAATGGCTCAAAATGCAGCTTTGTAACTTGCCAGATATTGTCACTTCTTTAAAATATAGAAATCCACTTTGACATCTTCCCCAGCAGAGCTGCACATAATTCCAAGTACAAGGACTTTGAAATTTTTATCTTCTTTTTAGAAGCCAGCAAAATAAAAATTGTAATGTTCACTTCTAAACCCAATGTAGTCACTTCTAATTATCTCTCAGGTTAAACAGGCAGCTCAGGCCAGACAGACACACACAGGCACCATGTCTCAAATGAGGCCTCACAGAGGATAAAGGCAGGAGTGGAAGTCAAGGCTTCCTCAGCTTTGCTCCACTGCCCTTCTTCTGAAGAGATTTTATCAGTTTTTCCTCCTTCAAGAACTCTCTCCAAATGATTACCCTTTAGAAGCCATGGCAGCTCTTGTTCTCCATGTAACCCATGCAGCCCTTCATTGCTGTGTAACAGAATGTCTCTGCTCACCATCACAGAGGTGTCACCTGATGTGGGGCCAGGACCAGGACCAGGACCAGGCCCACAACCAACCCTCGGACCTGTCACTCCAGAGCTCTGCAAGCATGAAATTGTATTTGATGGAGTCGCACAAATTAGAGGAGAAACATTTTTCTTCAAAGATAGGTAAGTGAGATAAATTGCTTACCAGGAAAACCTCAAGTGAAGGAATCTGTGAGACCTATTCCCCAAAATCTAGAAATTTGTTATCAGGCACAACATCCACCCTTTGTTTTGTGTGTTCAAAGATGGGGAAATGTCCTTATCAACTCCTAAGGGAAATGGAAATGGTTTAATTCAGGCTGAGTCCGAAGACATTAAATAACAAACAGTATTATGTGACTCATGGCTGCTGTAACAACACATCAAGGACACTGGTGATTGGGATAGGCTGCATGTGTGCAAAGCCTCCAAGTCAGAAGGCACCAAAGGCATTTTTGATGCAAAAGCAATGACATTCCTCATAAAATGAGGTGGCAGCTCAGCTGCAGCTCCCCCTGCCTTTGCCAGGGCCTGTATTACCCAACTGCTCAGCAATGAAGAGCATCTCCTAAGGAGTATGGGACTTGGCAGCACCATTGTGAGAGACACTAAAGCTCCTTTCTTCCCTCTAATAAATCAACGCCAAGTTTGGAATCATATATCCTCAGCTACCTTGAACATTCTCCCGAAACCATTGAAGATGTGGGTCCACACACAGTCAATGGGTGCCAAAATCAAGCACTGTCTCCTAACATATAAAAACATATACAAACATCTCAACCTCAGGGGAGTGTTGCAACTCACCTATTCATTGCTCCTTGCCAGTTGTCAGTTGAAATTAAAAAAAAAATAAATAAAACAGGAACTAACAAGTTTCCCTCACAAAATAGCAATTTAAATATTATTGTATCTCCTGATGATATACCTGAGTCCAGCCATCTACTCCAGATTCAAATTTTCAGCTAGGTATATGAAGCATTTATTACTATACTGCATGGTTCAACTCACCAGCTTTTAGTAACCAAAAAACCCCATGGTTACTTAGTTTATTTTCAAGGGTAGATACTATGATTCCATGTATTTCCTTCTAGATCAAATCTATATGATAGCCAGCATAATGGTGCTTTAGGTTTGAAGTTGGACTTTTTATCACAGGCTTTGTGTTTTAGCAATACAGAAATGGAATTTAAACCTTCTGCTTGTAAGAAGTTTCAATCTGGTCTGTGGGGACCACCCTGATACCTTTTGTATTCTTTCTCTTGGTCCTGTCAGCAGCAAGCTAAGACTCCAGTGATCCCTACTGGCAAGGAACATTCCTTCCTTGGCCACCAAATGGCCCCATAGTACTGACAGATCAGCCTCACAGGGCTGGCCCCACAGCCCCATACCAAGTTTGCCAAAAACAGTGCCCACTTTTACTAGTTTAGTCATCAGAGTGCTGAAGTATTCACCTGAGATCAGAGCCTTCACAGGAAAAACATTCTCACAGCAGTGAAACCCCTACCAAGCTCCACACCATTCCCAGATCCTGCTCCTCTTCTGCTCACTCGTGGCTTTGGGTCTTCAGCCAGACCTCCACCTTGCTTCTGCCCTTGCAAGCCAGCAGTCACACACAGAACAATGTAAAATCTGCTCCTAAACCAGCAGAGTGATCCAATATTCTATATAATCCAAACAAAATAAGAGTATTTTGCATTTTGATACAGTTGGTCTAAGAACTATGCAAATACCAAAACAATCTGTTCAGACTGGCTCAGCCTTCATCCAGCATGCAGCAAAAGCAGACAACTGTTGAATTGTTTTGCTCTGGAATGGCTTTGCCTGTCAGTCTTGCAGCTTTCCAAGTATCAGACAAACAGCATTGTGACTCACTTTTGGAATTCAAGGAACAACTGTCTGTCATGTGTCGTGTGACTTTTATGATTCATGAAAACTACCACAGAATCCAACTGTCACATGCCAAAGAGAGTAAATAGCAAAAAGGAGGTCAGATATGATTAATTCTTTCCAAAAACAAAAAAGTATTTTCCCTCCCCACCTCAAATCAAGGAAAGGAAATTACCAGGAAATGGGAATTACAGGAATTATGGCTGCTAGCCATAGAGAACAGTTGAGCTTTTCTATTGGGCACAGAATGCTCAAGAACAGCATTTCCACAGATGGTTTTATTTTGAAAGTGAACAAAAGTTCACACTTTGAAATTTATCAGGACACTAAAAAAGATCCACTTTCAATAGCTGCATATAAAAATCATCATCATCATCATTGCAAATATAGATGTTAAAATATGTCATAAAATACCTACTGTAACTAAATTATTAAATCTGTCTATAAATTTAGTATTAAGATTTATTATGGATGAGTTAAAACATTTTATTCATTTATTTTATTATGTGTTCAAACTGAAATGAGAAAGCCAAATAATTAATTTCACCATTTCCTCAGTAAGATGTGTAGAAATTGAAACACCTTCTACCCAATTCAAAAACAAAGTAAAATTCATCTTTGACAAAGTTTCCCTTTCCAAAAGAAAACCTCACCAATTTAACAAGTCCCTTGAAATGTGTGGTTTATTAAAAACCTGGTGTTAAGTCTCCGTTGGCTCTGGAAAGTTTGAAATTCATGCAGATAGCAATTACTGGAGCTGATTCAGCCATAAATCAGGTAGAAACTTGACTGAGAATTCTGTAACTTGGATTTTTAAAGGAACTGCTTTTATGAATGCTGTGTTATAAAGATTTTCTATATGAATTTCTGTTCCATATCATATTGGTTCTTCTTTTCTGTCTAAAAAGACATGCATGAAATGAACAGTATTGCCTATTACAGCATGTCACGTGTTTAACACTTTCAGGAGGAGTAATTAGTCAGATGGCTTATTCTTTGCCTCCTTTTTTGTAAATGAAAATTATGAGTTATGCTCAAAGATGTTTCTGTACATGCTAAAAATACATCTATGTATGCAAAACATGCATAGGATAACATATCACCATCTTCATTGTTGATAAAAGTACAGCAATTTATTAAATTAATTTAGGACTGCTCCTCCAAATTTTAGATTAAAAAAAATGCAGTTTAACATCCTGGGCTTCTCAAAGGTATCATTATTCTAGGCAGGAATGGGTAATAACAATTTATACTCTGCAAAAAATTAAAATGCCAGCACCTTCAGAAACATATTAATGGTAAAAGCAGTTTGACCTCAGAATGTAACGACTACAGCTTGGTGCAAGAGCAATCCCACCAGCCTGCTGATTTTTCATTTTATGTCAGAGTCAAAACTTTTGTTCTGTTGGGGAAAAAAGTTCTTCATTCTATGGAGGATGAAATAGCAGTGCCATTTTAAATACCAAAAGCCCTCAGCACAAAGCTTTGCCATTTAAAGATAATTAGAGCTTTTTAAAGCTTAAATCAAATGATCATCCTACTTATACATAAAATAGCCAATAAATTACCCTTTGCAATTCTCTAATGAACATTTTTAGTGCTAGTAGTTTCTTTTACAGCCAAACTCACTTCCAAGCACTATGATATACTACTATTAAATTTGAACTTTTAGTCACTACAATAGTAATTGCAAGAGCAGTTCATGGAATGCAAAACTCTGCTTTTGTTAAATGCTCATCCATCTGCTCCATCCACAGCACCAGGAGGGCTCTAACAGTTTAAATGCTGCATAAATGAGTTTATTTGTATGCTCAAAGCACTTTATTTGTGTACTCAAAGCATAGGATAAATTTTGCCCCGATGCAAAAAAGCAACAGGAACAATCAGCACAGCAATTTCACCTGCAGTCCAGCATGCAGCTTATGGTGCAGCAGCTCTAGCAGCATAAACTCCAAATAAATGAGTTTGCTTTTCAGTCAGTGGAGAGAAGTTACAAGTGTGCGCATGTGTGTGTGCGTGCGTGCTCACGTGGCTGTGCCAGCAGTGATGAGAAACAGATGTGCTGCTGAATTAGTTCATTGTAAATCTTGTACAATTTTCTGTTCTGCTCAGATTCATGTGGAGGACTATAAACCCCCGAGGAAAACCCACAGGTCCTCTTCTTGTTGCTACATTCTGGCCTGATCTGCCAGAGAAAATTGATGCTGTCTATGAGGCCCCTCAGGATGAGAAGGCTGTGTTTTTCTCAGGTATTGGTTTTAAAAGATATATTTTTTTACATGTATGGGTTTTAAGTTTCAAAATATCCATTTGCATAATGTACCTGGGAGAGGGAACAGCCTGTCTAAGAGCCAGCAGAGCTGACAGGTGGGGTGACACATTTCCCTATTCACAATTTGAGGATTTTAGGACAAAAGCTGGAAATTAAAGACTCAGAACAGCATTCAGCCTCCAGTACAACAAAAGGAGAACTATAAGCACCTAGAAAGAGACATTCAACAATAAGCAAAACCAAACAAGAATCATTATTTAAAATGCAAAGCAACAACAACAGCTCTCTTTCCTCAGTCCCTGCTCTGTTTTTCTTGTTTTCCTTCCATTTTAAGCTATAATCTCAGCACATGTTGCTTGAGAAAACTACACTTTCTTTTTTCTCCTCATGCCTCTTCCTGTCTCCTTGTCTTTTGCCAAAGACTGACTTCCACTTTGGCTTCCAAGCATCTTCCTTGGTGGCTCATCAGGCAGAGGATACAGGCAAGCTGCCGCCATGGGAGAGGAGGAGGACAGGAAGCTCTGCTCTGTCTGTCACATATGGTTCAGCTGTAGTGGCCAAATGAGCAGAGCTGTGAGACTGTTTTCAACATGAAGAACTGAGCCAGCAAAACCTAGGCTCCAGTATCTACTAAAAACATGACTAAACATCTCCAGTCATGTAAAAACCATATGGCAAATGCTGTACATTTTCTGTACAGAAGAGAAAAAAGTAATGATAATCTATTCCACATGGCTCAGGGGCCATTAGCTTTAGTTTACATAGATGGGGGGAAAAAACCCTAAATTAGTCAGGCAAACCAAAGCACTTCAAATATTGCATATATATTTGCATTATATTGCATATAATCCTATCACATCTATGCCTCTCTTTTTCTTTATAAATTCCAGGGAAACATAGCTAACCTGCTTTAACAAATAAATAAATAAGAATTATCAAAAAACAAAGATTGGTTTGAAAATAACACAACTGTCTTAAAATACTTACTAGTTAGTCCCACCCTTTGCTTCTGAATAGTGAATCAGTAACTTCTAAGAATCTCAAATGCCACACTTTACATTTTTCTCACATTAATACTCTACTTACCTACTTTCCCACTAGCACAGGATCAAAGAAGTGTCCTTTCATGAATAAATCTTTCCATGGCTTTCAGATAATTCCATAAGACTATTTACTAAGCAAATTATAATTCCATGTAGAGAAAACAGAACACTACTACATAGTCCACTAATAGATATCTGGAGAGACATTGGATAATGTTTTGTGACAAAGAACAACAGGAACTCTGAGCAAAAACTATTAATCACTTGGCCAGCAAAATAAGTAAAGGGTGAAAATGAGCTGCTGCATTTGAACATCAGGTGCCCCTGCCTGGTTTCAGACAATTTTTATCATACAAAAAATTTCCTGTATAAACTATGTGTTTTAGCATATAACTCCAATTTACCAAGGCAGTGTCTGTCTCAAAGGGCCATCAGCTAAGAAGGGAGGAAGCAAGAGAAATGAGGGGCTGTCTTTTTCTGAGGCAAGGAGCACTTGTGGTAATCACTGTCCACTTGGATTGTATTCACAGATGGTAAAATACTGGACAGACTAATGGTACAATAGCACAATAAAAAGTCACATGGCAAAGCAAAGAAGAAGAAATACCCTTTTGTTACTGATTAATAAACAGGTTTTGTTTGCTTTCTTTGCTCCCCTACTTAGGAAATGAGTACTGGGTTTATTCAGCCAGCAACTTGGACAGGGGCTATCCAAAGAAACTCAGCAGCCTGGGACTGCCCCCTGATGTGCAGCGTGTGGATGCAGCTTTCAACTGGGGCAGGAACAAGAGGACATACATTTTTGCTGGAGACAGATACTGGAAGTAAGATGCATTGAGTGGTGGTGGGATGCTGTTAGCTGAGCTGTCTCCAGGGCTGAATGCACCCTGAGTTTCAGGAGGCAGGGACCAAACACGGGGCACATCCTCTGGGAATGCAAAACAAGGGCCGCCAGGACAGTGCTGACAGCAGGAAAGTGCTTCAGTACAGCAACAGGAAACTGGCATATATTTGAGAAAATAACAGCCTCAAAAACAGCAATGGAACAGGATATCTGGGAGTGTCTGTCAGGTTGCCCACCACTAACTCTCCCTGTGTCCCCATGTACCAGCAGCTGCCCCACATCAGTCCCTGGCTCTTAAGAGGGGCAAGCTGTCCTTGCTGTCAGCTCAAAAATGCTGGGAGAAAACTCTACAAGGAATTAATTAAAAATGCACTGAGCTCCAATCACTTGAATTCAAAGTCTGACCAGATTGCCTAAGAAATTCTTTCGCTAAGCCATCAGGTTCAGAGGACTGGATTTAAAGGAAACAGCAGTGTGACTAAACATGCTGGGGATGACTATAAATCCTTTCAGCAGCTGATCTACCATCACTTACACCTTTGCTCTACTAATATAGCTGGCACTGAGGAAATCAGAACAAGCCACAAGTGTATCTGTAAGTACTCTGAGAAAAATCTTAGCTTCAATACATTTTGACAGTCTCTCAATCCTTTTCATGTTTCCAGTGAAACTCAGGTGACCTGCTACCATGCTCTTATCTTATCATCTTAGATTAAGAAAGAATGTCCTTAAAAAGTCTAAAGGCTATTACTGTGGTAGAAATAAATATCCTACACCTGGTATTTAATATAATTTCATCACCATAAGTGCCATGAAGATCTGGCACAAAAGACCAACTTAAAAAGCTGAGGAGGATCTTTGTGAGTTACCTGGATGCTGTCAAAATGGCATCAGAACAAAACAGAGGCCCTGACTCCTGCAGTCACTGTCAGAGGCCTGCTCCAGGAACAGGACTTCACTGCAGGAATGCAGACATTACAAAACAGGCTGAAAGTGGACCCATTCATTAACTGACAATTTAGAGGAAAGTTAAACATCAGAAATAACTACCAGAAATCTAAAAGATTCTCCAATTTTTAAGGGTTCATTCTGAGAGATGTTCTATATAAGATATCAAAGGAGGTCTCAGTATAATTGAGTCCATTTTATGTGAACAATAATTTCATGTTATGATTAAACTGAATTACTTTATTTTGTCCTAATGGCTGTGGATTCCTGTAAGTAAATAAAATACTCTTTCCATACAATTGCCATTTGATCGTAATTTTAAATTACTTTAAGGACAGTAATACACTCTTCTCCATTACCTAAAGAAAAAAAACCTAAAAACTTAATGAATGTTATTGATTCTTTAATGTCATATTGTAGAGGCCATTTAAACACTTCCAAGTACTTCTAATACAGCCATTTGCAACACTTCAGACTACTACTAAAACCTACAGACTATGAGTTAAAAAGCTGCTGGTTTCCTCTGTACCAACTATTGTTTTGATTAACTGTGCTGCAGGGCCTCCAAGTAATTCATCACTCCAATCACAGACAGTATTTCTATCAAAGTACCTTATCAAGTTCAGTCACTGCAGAATGCATAATTTATTGTTCAGGAAACAAAATAGGATTAAGTGATTTCTATCTCTATAAAGAAGAAAGCAAGCAGTTGAAAAACATTTCAGAAAAAAAATGCATCTCTGTTGAACAGACGCTATAACCCTTAAGTATGTGGCTGTTACATTTTATACAAGGACTCTGTCAGTGGAATCAAAATACTTACATACCATAGTCCTTCCTGTGTCATTATCACACTTACTTTAAATGGATTTTTTGGAAGCCTTCTCTCTCCTTCATTCCAGCCACAAGCTATTTTAGTGTTATTATAACAAGACTGTTGAGCAGAGCAAAGTTTTGTGATGTAGGGGAAAAGGAGCTGGCTCAGATTCCACAGTTGAAGTTTTAAAGCTACCCAGCAAGGTATTAGATTTTCTTTAAATAGCCCAGCAAAAAAATAGTAAGGAATGTAAATTAATAATTTAAATTGATTTTGACCAACCTAGTGCTCATTAGTACGGGTGTAACTTTGAATATATTCCAAGTGGTTCCATAGAGCAATGAGGGGAAAGTAACCTGAGATACCTATGGACATGGGTATATAGAAATTGGGGACATAAATGGTTTTCTCCCTCCAGTACTGTCAAGGACAACCTTTCTGATGTCTCCTGCTCCTGAAGAGGTGCTTGAACACCTGAAGGGTCATTGAGGCCTCACATGATGTACTTGAAGCCTGTTTCAAATGATATTGCACATCACCGTGCTCAGGACACCTACACGCCTCCTGCTCAGCATTGATTCCTATCCAAATTACATTTCTGGAAAGAACTTTCCTTAGAAATTGTATTTTCAATTCAGCGCTGCATTTTTGAAGGAAAGATGTAAAATTTAAAGGAATCAGTGATAATTATAATGAAATAGAAACCACATTACAATCTCAGTTATTATATTTCTATTTGTTTATAGAGTCATATTTGCTGAGGACACTCTGAAAAATTATACAACAATTTAATATTAAGTGCAGATTTGTAATGTAAAGATATCATTTCTTTCAGGTACAATGAAGAAAAGAAGAAAATGGAGCTTGCATCCCCTAAATTCATTGCTGACTCTTGGAATGGTGTTCCAGATAACCTCGATGCTGTTCTGGGCCTTGGGGACAGTGGTAAGCTGTAATTCTGATTTAAATCACTAACAAACTCTCCTATTTGTTTGCTGCAAGACTTATTGGAGACTTTAATTTCTTGTGGTCCATGAGCAGGAGCCAAATGGAGCCACCCAATGCCTGATGCACAGGATGTCCTAACACCAGGGTGCATGACCGAGCCAGTCCTTGTGGCTTGGACATGTCCCAGCTCCTTGACACTCCCCAGGCTCCTCCACACCAGCACACAGCCCCAGCACCATTTCAGCACCATCCTGCCCTAGCACAACCAGAACTCAAGTATGATAATCTCCCTCATCACAGGCATGAATGGGTTTTATGTTGCAATTTTTCTTAATTTTTTATGCACTCCAGCTGAGATCCTGGCCCATGGTTTTAAGGGGCCTTAAATTTTGCACAGATATGCACTAAAGTCTGAAAGCAACACTAGTGTCACATGAGTCTTGACTCAGTCACATTTTCAACATCTATTTTGCCAGCAAACATTTCATCCCAGAAAACTCTGGCTCACAAAATAGTGACCTTAATAAGGCTCCATTTAACAACAGCTCTCTTCTACAGGATGGGAATTTTAATGCATTTTTAAAATATATCTTTTTTATAATACAAATACATATGAATATTTTGGTAAATAAGTCAGTCATTCAGTTCATTAAGCTTAATGAAATCACAAAGACAAAAAATCTTTGATCAAGAATTATATGCTCCATAATCTAAGCATGTTTATTTATTTATTTTAACAGGATATACCTACTTTTTCAAAGATCAGTTCTATCTACAAATGGAAGACAAGAGTTTGAAGATTGTTAAAATAGGCAAGATAAGCTCTGACTGGTTGGGTTGCTGAACCATATGAGATATCAATAACCAAATATTTACTTTTTTGTTATATGCCTTATCTGTAATTAGAAATAGATCTGAATGCTAATTACTGGACCAGTCTGGTACTGGCACCAAAACACTAAGTACCAGTACTGTACACATCAGATAATTTAAGAGTGTTTGCCTCCTCAGTATACAAAAGATGTTTACGTATATATTCTGGTACAATTTTTCCGTTGTCATGCTAGTCATAGTAGTGCTATGAACAGAACAGCCATCATTCTTTATTGCCTTGGTGCTTAAACAAAGCCTTGGAACCTTTGGAGACTGGATCATGCCCCTCTGTTATTCACATACCAGATAGGCTCAAATGAGATGTACCAGCAGTGCACTTTGATTTTTATTTTTTTTAATACAACTCTGTTATAAATGGATGGTTTGTCTTAATGTTTTTCACCCTCTTACAAGTTTGATCATTACTTCCATTTATTTACATAATAATACAGAAAGACTGTCAAAGGCACAGGTTGCCTCAGGATCTGCTTTGTGTTGATGCATGATAGAATCATGGCAAAAAACTGTGTTAAAGTATTGTTTTAAAGTACTTTTTATTTTAATACCTTAGTTAAATTTAGCAATTTGCTTCATGCACTTTGTTACTACTATATAACTTGTTTATATGGATGGAAACGACTCAGATTTTTGAAGACAATGCGTTATACATAAAAGTCAAGTACTGTTAAACGTGTTTTACTTTTCTGTTCTTGATAATATTGGGGGGGTTGTTCAATCAGGCTTTGTTCTTTTCACAAACTGATAGAATGTTTCTCATTAAAAAATAAACCAGAAAAGAATGTCCCACACATGAAGTGCCAACAATACCAATAAAATCAAATTACACTGTCAACGCTACTCATGGCCAGGCTTCCTTGTATCACTTGAAATTATAAATCTAGTGGCACATTTCAGTGCATTACCTGTCAAAGGCAAAAACACTACCCCAGTATATAAGCACATAGGGGGTTTATTTAGAAACCTAGGTTATTTTCTCTGTTGGTTCCAAGGTGCGACTGCAGCAATTTAATTAAAGAGATGATATGGCCCCATGTCTGTGCAAAGCCTGCTACCCTCCCTGAACAGCTTCTGCTCCTGTCTGTCATCCACACTCTACCACAGGCACCTCTCCACAGCCCAGGCAGGAAGAGATATCCTATAGGGATGGAAGCTTGAGAAACAGGGATGTAAACCCTTATCCTGCCCATGAGATCAGACACCATCTGGACAAGGATCTTATCCTGCTCCATACACATGAAATACTTCATAATCCTCTATGGATCAGGCAAGGGGTAAACCTAGGTCCTTCTAAAAACATCTTTAAGTCCATGATTCACAGAACTGACCAGTAGCTAATACCTGAGCCCATGACCTGGTTTCTTCTCATATCCTCTACAACTTCTTGTTTGTTTACTCGCTGCTTTCCTGTTCTAAGCAGAGTTTTTTACTATGATATTCTGAAAAGATACTTTTTCTGAAATGGCATTTGCCAAATCAACTTTTACTTGCACTCATCCAGATATAACTCTACTTTAAGAAGTTGTCAATTACTATAGACAATCCTCACTTCAATGAGCCAGCACTATTTTGACTCATGCCAAAAGGAAAGATGCCTTATCTCCTCCTCAGAATACTCATTCTCATTAGAAATTATTAATTGCCTTCACAATTAGTCTTCACCAGAGCCAACAAAACACAAAACAAAGTGGGTCTAATTGGAAAATATTTGTGTTTCAGTTTTTACAAATACCTGGCAACCCTCTATTGCAGGATCTATTTCAGGGATGTATGATCTGTCCTGATCATAAACATCTTCCTGCACTAGCGCTGAAAATATTCCCTAGCTTTAATGACTGCCAGGCATTCCTTTTGAGCACTGCAATAATTTAAGCTCTGTTATAAGAATCCTCAATAACCATCCCCTGAAGATTTTTATGTTCTTATGTCAATACTGCTCCAGAATGCCTACTCTAGCATCTGTATTTAATATGGAAGGGGTTTCAAACATAGATATAGTAGAACATTTGCAATGGGCCTTCCAGCTCTGAACTTGCTAAATCACATTTCTACTGATTACTGACATAGTTTCCTTTTTGTCTACAACTCATGCATGTTCTGCAATATTGGCAAACTTACCATCTTATGTTCTGTAGTAATAGCACCATAATCCTACAAAACTCTGCACATCTGGTGGGTGTAAGGAGTTCTGCTCAGCGTCTCCTTTTGTTCTCCTGTGTAAACCCATTCTCCAATGACTAAATCACTGGCAGAAAACCAGAAATAAATTTTCTGTCCTTAACCCAATGCACACTTCTTTGGGTTCAGTTTCAGACTGGCGACTTTAAGATTAACACAGGTCATTTATAAACACATCTGTTTCTGTTCATCAGCTGTAACATTTGCCAGGTTATCACTTATGTATGTCAGACAAGCTGGGGGAGTATACCGACCTTCTCATTAGCCTTTCACATCTGACCTGGGAAACACTAAGTCACAAAATGTGTCCTGAAAAAGTCTTTGGGTCTAATTCCACTTATTGAGAGCCACTTCTAAAACCTGCCTCTCCTTTCCTGCTTGTAATGAGTTAACCATGAGACAGAAGCACTGCAGCTCAGCCTGTACCCGACATGTCCCATGCAAATCCTTCCCACTCATCTGCTTCCCTGTTTCAGTCTGTCCCAATGCTATGGACTTTCTTGATGATCCCTAGACCCTTGGCTGAACCACATTATCCTTCCCAAGCTTCTTTTTTCACCTCTCTTATGCACTTTGAGACTGTACTCTTGTCAAGGAGGACACCACCCTTGCCTCTCCTGCCCTCAACACACTGCTCCCAAGACATTTTCAGAACAGAACCAAGAGTTTTTACCTACCTTCTTCAAAAAGAAGCAAAGGGAAAAAGCGTGTTTACCTCAAAGCCATACAAAATCCAGCACAAACATTTATTGAAGTTGTTCTACTTCTAGAGTTTTATTAAATTGAAGTTGGGTTCACTTAGGATTTTTTGGTGTCAGGGTAGAGTTGCACACACGTTGCACCGAAGCTTGTTGCAACATGGGGAGAGTTCAGACTCTTGCTCCTTGAGCTGAAGGAAATCTCTCCCAGTTATGAGCAGGATGGGCTGCAGGCCCCCAGCAGGGCAGCTCCAGTCCAGTAGGGCAAAGGGCAGTGGTTTAGCAACTGCTCCATCACAATACATAAAAAGAAGCCAAGGCTATAATGAAATTCCACAGCTTAAACACTCAACAGACAGAGCAGCCTGAACTGTGAATCATGCTTAACAGTTTGTGTCTCACTAATACTTTGTATTTGCTAAAAATACAATTTCTTCCTGCTACTCTGTCTTGATTTTACAAAGCAGCAGTTACCCATAAATTGTAACTGTGCTGTTCTTAAAATCAGGAGGAAGTAGGCCCTTTAGGTCCATTTTGGACACATTATTTATATTTCTAAATGCAGACATGTATGTTTTTAGCAGCAAAGACTAAGTGAATGAACATACTTCTGCTTTTGGAAGAGCTGAAATCAGAAAACAAGCAGGCATTGAGCTCTGTGGAATCACAGAGATTGGTACATGCAAAGAGAAACACTTGTTCCAGACTGGTTATGTAAAATAATCAGAAGTATTAGGTGTTTCCAGGTAGGAAACTGTAGTAAGAACAAAAACAAAATTTAAAAAAAATCTCAAAACAACAACCAAGCCAACAATTATGTCTTCAGATCAAGACTCCTTGCCTTTTCAGAGAATATTCTTCATCAGACATATTATTTCTTGTGGTTTTTGGGAAAACAAATTCCTAGCCTGGACTAAGAAGGGAATGGATGAAGTGAACCAATAGTCTCTTCTAGTCTTGAACTGTCTTAGGCCATTAAATTAATTTCTATTATTTAAGAAGTGTATATATAATAGCTTTTTCTAAATTACATATTAAATGTATGGCTGCATGAATGCATGCATATGCACACACAAAGAAATAGCTCATGGCTATATTAGAATATTTTTTTCCTATAGATGTCAGAATAGAATATTTGGTTTGAAGAGACCTATGACAATTATTTAGTCCAACTGTGTGAAGGCTAATTGACCTAAATCTGCTCAGCACATAACACCAGTTTTTCCCTTCTCCAGAAAAAAATCTCAGTCTGAGCAAAGAACAACACAGTGAGATAAAGTAAAAGTGTTCAGCCTGCATGGGTGATCTTCCCTGGTAGCACTACTGGAGATAACAGCCAAGAAATCCAAGATAATCAGTAGTTCATTTGTTTTATTGCTCAAACACTTTCTCCATAGCTGCAATAGCTCCATGAGAGGCCACAGCAGCACTGGTAGGTTGGTCAGTGCAACTGGGAAGGCCACACTGCCTGCTTGTGTTATCACTGGATCATTCTTTCACCTCATTTTGCAAATCCCCAAACTCCCAGGAGGCTTCTAAAGTTCAGCTTCAGCCAGATTCACCATACTCATGCTCAGAATCTTTTGACAACCAACAAGCCAGCCTGGAATAGGGATACAAGGATAAAAAACCTCATAACACCACAGGTCTGCATGTCTTCTGCAAATCCTGCCACAGAGGCTCTGCACAATGAGCCAGAGGGTGACAAAACAGAATCTGTTGAACTTTCAGCTGTCTTTTACTGCACAGTCCTCTCCTCTGGGACTTCTCAGAATTACTCACAAATGACTGACTTGCTTTGCTATTAAGAATTTGTTAGCATTGCCAAAATAAACTAAAATTGTAAGAGGATAATTGTTTTAATTTAGATTAGCCTGGAGTTTTGGCAGTCTGTCTCTGGAATTAGGTGGAGGTGGTCTCCACTTTCTAAAAGCCAGGAATTCACAATATTAAGCTATCCAAGTGGGCTTATTTTCCATGTCTCTTACCACTGCTTCAACCTTGGACTGCTTCACAGCTATATTCTGCCTTGCCCATGCCTCTTACAGCACAATATTGCTGCCAAAAGGGCTGAAGCCTGAAAGCAGCTTCACACTCTGCAGTTGTGTGCCAGGCAATGATGCAGACCTAGCACCTCCACTGCATAAAATTCCTAATCACTAACCAAGGAATTGGGAAATTCAACCCCAGCTCTCCCACCCAGTGCCACATCACAGAGTTACTTCAGCCTTGGAGACATTATTTCTACTGTGGCTGCACCTAAACAATCTGGCCACGGCCACTCTCCGCTGCTCTCCTTTCCAGCTGCCTGAACCCGACCCAGTGGCACCCCCACAGCAGAGTTCAGTGCCTCAGGACAGCAGCAGAGCAGTGAATAAGGCAAACCAACTCACAGGGCTTTACCAGAGAGACAAGACCTGCATGCAGAAGGAAGACAAGGGCTCTGCTTCCTCTCTGTGGTCAGTGCACTGACTGTTGAACCCAGGCCTCAAAAGGGAGAGAGTCATTTCTCACTAGCTGAAGATGTGGCAAGGCTCATTAAATTCTAGCATTTTCATGCTTTTCCATTAAGAGAATGTACTTTTCAAGGCCACTCACTATTCTATTCATCAGCAGCTCAAAAGAATGAAGTAGGAGGACTTACACTGAAAATCCTTTTTCTGTTGTTTCTAATGTTGTCAAAGGGGCTTCTAAACCCCTCATTTGTAGGACTTTCATCCATTCCTACATTTAGAAGCCTTTCTATGCAGCACTGCACAGCACTGTATTTCAATATAAGATTGCCAATTCTAAAATTCTTAGTAATTTAAGTAATTGAGTATTATCTGAATTAACTGTGATGTGAGCTAGGCTGGTGTAGACACCACATGGCATGCTGTGAAAAGGCAAAAGGAGGCTCTGCAAAAATTGTGGTGGAAAAAATAAAACCAAAATTTGTGAGCCTTACTCTCTCCTAAGTTTGGAATAAACTGCATTCTCACTAGCCCAAAGTAGGCTAATTCAGAAGGACATTTATGAAATGTGGATGTAAACTAGAACCATTCCTGGAGTTCCAGGGGATAAAAGCTTCTGCGGAGGCAAGAAGTGGCTTTACAATAATTGACAGCTTTAAAGCAAACCGAAGGAGAGTTATTGCAGTTGACATAGCATTGCTTCCAGTTCGATTTTCCTTCCAGAGTCAGCAGACGGGCTGTCACGGACAAAAATTTGGGAAGGGGAGTGTGCTGAAGCTCTCGCTGTGGGCGCGTTCCGCGCTCCCGGGCTCGGAGCGGCCCCTGCGGGAGCGCGGCCGCACCGCACCCGGCCCGCGGAGCGCCGGCACCACCGCCCCGGCGCCCCCACGGCACCGGGACAGGGCCCCGAGCCCTGACACCGCTCCTGCTGCACGGCACCGGGACAGGGCCCCGAGCCCTGACACCGCTCCTGCTCCAGCACGGCACCGGGAAAGGGCTCTTCCAGCCCTGACACCGCTCCTGCTGCAGCACGGCACCGGGACAGGGCCCCGAGCCCTGACACCGCTCCTGGAGCACGGCACCGGGACAGGGCCCCGAGCCCTGACACCGCTCCTGGAGCGCGGCACCGGGACAGGGCTCTTCCAGCCCTGACACCGCTCCTGCTGCTGCACGGCACCGGGACAGGCCCCCCGAGCCCTGACACCCACTCTTCCATCACGGCACCGGGACCAGGCTCCCGGAGCCCTGACAGCGCTCCTGCAGCACGGCACCGGGACCAGGCTCCCCGAGCCCTGACACCGCTCCTCCCTACACCAAGGCACCGGGACAAAGCTCCCCGGAGCTCGGGCACACGCTCCTGCTGCAGCACGGCACCGGGACCAGGCTCCCAGAGCCCTGACACCGCTCCTCCCTCCACCAAGGCACCGGGACCAGACTCCCGGAGCCCTGACAGCGCTCCTCCTGCAGCACGGCCCCACAGCAGCCCCCTGCACCAAAGGCAGCACACAGAACAGCCGCGTCCCTCGGAGTCCTCGCTGTAAAATGCTGCCGAGCAGGAGGCTTGAAGGATTTTGCTCTCTTTGGGCCGGTTGTTTTGGGGTAGTACCAAGCTATTTTAAAAGATAAAGAATGCTTAAACATCAAAAGGAAAGCACATTTTGTTAGGAATAAGTGTGAAAATTCTTTTACAGAATCAATTCTGTAAAGAGAGGGAGAACTGTTGAATCACATTCCACAGCTCCCATATACACTCTGCCATATGTATGCTCCATACTCATTTAGGGGAAGCTTTTTCCCTGAGTTTGTCTCTCCTTCCTCATGTCCCTCAAGCTCTTCATTTTAGCCACCATTCCTTCAAGCCAAATGGGGAAAGTCATCCTAAGTCTGCAGCACAATCTTCAGCCAGGACAAGCTGGGAAATGACTGAGCCACGTTCAAGGAATTTCCTCACTGTAGGAGGCAAGTCCCCCACAGCAACTCCTGCCAGTCTGAAGAGCAAATATTGTCTTTATAGCAGCACAGTGTGCTGCCAGGAGACCTCTGGCCACGTTTCAGCACTATCTCCACCACGCACTATGGGTATTCCAACCTATATTTTTTATCTGTATTTTTTCCAGACTTGTTAAAGTCTTTGTTCTTTAAACTGATACCACCTGAATGTAATTTTAACAGGTCACCTTGGTGCAATTCTGTGGCGTAATTCAACACCTGAAACTGTTTATTTAACTCTAAAATTTTCTTTGAAAAGTAATTATTTTTAGATCTTGGCCTGTGACTAGTATGTCAACTTCCCCTCTCAGAGAATGGGAAATTATTCAGACCTTGCCTCTATGGATAAAAGGTATGGTACAACTGTGGCATCACAGTGGAAGTATAGCCTGAAATATCTTGGTGTGCTTGAGAACACAGAAGATAGAGTGGGAAACCTTTCTAATTAGGAGAGATGACTGCTGCACACTCACACCCCTAAACACACAACTTAGGGAGAGAAACCAAGGAGGATGGGCAGTGCCACCCAGTCTCACATTAACAGTGCAAATACAGAGCTACCAGGCAGTAACTGCACAGGATAATCCAAAATGTGAGAATGGCCACAGCAAAAGAGCAAGGAGAGTGGTGAATGAGTAGCTAAGTAGCCACGTGGTTCATCTTCACAGAGATTGTGGCTCTGTTTCATCCTTGGAAAGCCAGCACTGGCCTCACCTCCCTTGTGCCATCCCACCTGAACATCACTGAGCACTCAGTATTGGAAGGGCAGCAACACAAAGCTACACTTTGAATCCAAAAATTATTCCTCTTGACCAGACAGCTGTTACAGCTGCTACTGCTCTTAGGCCAATACCAAAATTTCAGACATCATGGAAATACTAACAAAGTATTGACAGTACAAAATAAATATGCAAGCAGCTCAAAACTCTGAGATCAACTAACTTATCATTAGAGTTAGTTGCAGAGGTCTTCCTTCTGCTATTATTTACAGGGGGGAAGGGATCACCAGAAGAGGAATAATCATAAGAAAGGTAACAGATAAATTATTACTAGAGACAGAACTACTGAATTCCATTCCAGCACCTGGGCATGTTTCATACAACTATGTAGAGTTATCAGGATATAAAATCAATTCAAAACATAGACCATGCTCCTGGCAGGCTCTTTACTGCAGCAGATGTCTGTCAATAAACAGAAATTTAACTGTGCCTCGATGGCACTTCATTATCTGGAGCTCAAGAATACTACTAAATACTTCACATTTATATAGATTAATCTATTCTCACTTACTGTCTAATATCCATCACAATCTCATCTATGTTGGCAAGACCTCTCCATTTCCCTGATGGGATGAGTGTGTACCATTAACATGGACAGGTTTTATCTGTGTCACTGGTGGCTAGTCATAAAAACACTTTCAGTTTACCAAAATGCAAGATGATTGTATTATTACCATTATTTAAAAAAACAACACATTTACCTGGAGTTAAACACAACAGCACTGCATTGTGGATAAAGGAGGAATGTTCTTTTCTTCCTATTTGCAAGGCATTTTAAAACAGCTCAGCATTCATGCTGAGTTTGGGGAAGGAAGGGTTAAAGCGAAGGCTCCTCCTCCCCGCTCAGAGCACTTTAGAACAGTAGATACTCATTTCAACATAAATGTGGTACATAAAACTCTGATTGTGCATATGCTCAGTAGTGCTTTTGCAGCTTTTACGTTTCAAGGAGCATTGTGATAATTTAACCTGATCTCCTTAAATGTCCCTTCAAATTCAACCACTGATTACTACATCAATCAGTCACTTTTACCCTTGATTTAAAGGCTATAAACAACAGAAAATTTACCACATTAAATGTCTGTCCTCTTAAGTAGTTCAATTTCCACAATGCCATGAATGACAGCTTATTTTTCATCCAACATGAAGGATATGAGGAAACCACAGGACATGACTGGGTTCCAAATCATGCTGTTTATGAACTATGTGCAAACATACAAACCCTGCTAGCTGAGTGTCTCTCCAAAGCCCTGTATCAGACCTCCAGAGCCCAGGAACTGTGCTGTTTATACATGTGCACAAGAATTACACATCCAGTATAGAATATGCTTTCAACAAATTTGTCCATAATATTTCTTACTCTTCAAAATTATTGACTGCAGCTGTGTTTTTGAAAACGTGCTTCAGCTTAGATCATTGATGGAGAATTTGTTTTATAATATTCACTAACTCAGACTAGCCCTGGTGGTCTAAGCAGAAGCTAGAACTACCTGGTCTTCCAAGAAAAAAAGTATTTAAGAATGTTAAATTCAAATTTTCAGAAGTTAAATTAGAATAAATTGAATAACACAACTATTTTTTCAACTTTTTCCATGATACTACTGCGTACATCCTTTCAGGACGTGTGTGGTCTGGACTTGTTAAGTTCCAGTAAGAATCAGAGCCAATGAAATTATTCCTCAATAGAGGAAGAAGGAAAAAGCTCTCGTTTTCATCAACTTGCAGTGTTAGATGTGATCAACAGATAGTGGAATGCAGAATTTAAAACCAGACAGATTATCAATTATTACATAGTAACACATGCTCATTTCACCAGTTACATCATTTGCCCACAGCAAAAACTACATCTACCCTGTCCAAGCCTTCAGACACGCATCAACGCAATTAATAAGAAATAATAGATAGAAATTCATTTATACTTCCTTTTTCTTAGAATTACTGGTGAAAGCAGCAGTGGTTTTTATCCAAAGTTTTTATACATCATTTACCCAAAACCAAAAAAAACTCTTGTTTTCATAAAGTGCATTATAGCCAAGCAACAGAGAGAGAAAAGGAATTTCCTGACGACCTGACAAAAAATACAACTACAGCATATTGGAACAAGTTCTCAGTCTAGGGTTCTAAAAACCACAAAACCCAGAACTCCAAGGACACTGCACTGACAAAAGGCATCCCGAGGGGAACACAAAACTGCCACAACATGGCTCCCTCCACAGCTTTTTCCTTGGAACCAACCTTAGCCCAAGGCTGCTCTTCCTGCCTAGGGTTAGGGTTCTGAAAACCACAAAGCCCAGAGCTCCAGGTTAAATGTTTTGAATCAAAGCAGCACTATACACAACTAAAAAGAAACTCAAAAAATTCTATATAGTTTTATGTCAGGCAACTTCTGTTCTAAAGTTTAATAATCTGTTTAAAAATTATATATTTTTAAAAGGCAACTGAATGATAATAGCAAGGCATGAAGAAAAAGTCACTGGAATTCAGACAATGGTATTGTTATTTTCAGGATACTGAATTATTGTAACTCAGTCTTCTATCTCTGTAGCAAGGTGATGTTCAAAAGTATTAAGTAATAATGCCAACCTTTTGTATGTCAAGACACATTATAAACCTTAACTAATGAACCCATGGGACACTTCTGTAAGCTCAGGAGTTGGTTGTGGAGCTGGAGTCAGAGCTGGCGCAGGAAGAGGCACCAGGTCCAGAATGTCACCTTCTCTGAAGAACAGCAGAGCAACCACACATCTCCTAATCCCTCCCCCTTGCAAGATTTGTAGGGCCAATAACAGGCAAGGCAGGCTGTACTCATAATTGTGGAACTTCCTAATTTTGGTGTAATTGTGGGCTGGTAGTGGTTCACTCTTAGTGCCAGCCCAAAGGCCAGCAGCACCAAAGAATCTCACTGGGGTCCTAACCGCCTTTATAGGAGGTGTAGAAACAACAAAACACAGCCTCCTTTCAGAAAGACAAACCAGAATATTCAACATACAGCATTATTGATAGAAATTACACAATTATTTATTGGACTTCTGTCCAGAAAACACAACAGGAACTTGTGTACCTGCAGCAGTATATTTTACCCTATCACGTAAGACATTCCCAAATGGAAAAGTCAATCAGCCCAACGTGCAACTGTGCAGCCCTAAGTAGAAATAGCTTTTTCTTTATTCCAGCAACACTTCAACACTTGCTGTACCAAGGCCCTGCCCAGTGACATTGGATTAGACCACCATGTCACAGGGCATCCTTTACATTGCTTTAACAAAGCAGAACAAGCTCCATGCACATCTGTGCTTGCTAAAATCCCTGGCCTTTTATCTCAAAGTTCCTTAAACATGTTTATTCTTCTCTCAGTACTTTTAAACTCAGCCATAAACTTTGTGCCATGTTATGACAGCCTGTTTGTTTTAAGGTATTCAAGGATATTTAGAGGTCTTAACATCCAGTGCATCTTACCCATGCAAAGGCAGACCATTTACTTTGGGACAGAGAACAGGAAGAAGAAATCTCAAAAAAACACCCCAAAGAACTCTCCAATGTTTCCATTCTTCCATCATTAAACTACTTTCTTCCATGATAGTATCTCCATGGGAGATGTGCCCTAGGTCTGTGTTGAAGCAAGCAACTTTACTTTCATGGATAAGCATTACAATTGCCAGTTTTAGCCACAGAAAAACAGATCTAAACCAGCTTGAGAACAAATCCAACCTCACCAAATAAACCATGAACAGATTTTAGAATGCTGCAACTCCAGCCTTCTGCTAGTCCATGCAAAGCTAGACAACATCACTTACTGTAATACAGGTAGCATTACTGTTATTGTATAAGTTCCTTACAGTAATCTTTGGAAAAAAAGGAGAGAAAGAGAAATAGAAAGCTCTGCATGACAGGCAATGGTTGTCTTGCCTGAAAAACTACACAAAAGCTCTAAAATGATATGTGGCAATGAGTAGTAAAAAGCACAAGTAGAATATAAAACTGGAGAGATGCGTTTCATTCTGAAAATATTCAAGTGATATTTCTGCTTAGGATGGAGTCACATACTGGCCCTGTTGAAATCTACCCTTTTCACTTGCTTCCTGCTTGGTTGCTAACTGGGCTCTGAAGAGATGCAAAGGAGATTTGCTGAAAGGACTACTCAGGAAAATCAGTTATATTTGCAGACATTTGTAAAAACAGTTACAGATACATCTTCAAACTTTCAAACACTTTAAGCCTGATATCTTGGGAGACTAAAAATGGTAACTGGGAGAGTTGGTAGAATAACTGAGGAAGACTTCAGATGGAAGGAAGTGTTGGCCTGGCAGTTAGGAAAGGAAGTCCTTTGACACGAGAGACAGCAGCTCTGAACACCACCGCCAGCAAAGCATTAACACCTCCAGCAGCCACTTTAATGCATTAATGGTTACACTAACCCTGCCAACCTCTGAGCAGCGTTGTAAGTGATACCTCAGGGTAAAGTAAGTGGATAAAAATGCTATCAGGGAAGTTATGAATAGAAAGCATTCTTATGGAAAACGTAAATGCGTTCTACTGAGGAGTGACGAGCACTCGGAAATAAATCCTGTGCCATACCATCTCGTTTGAGAGTGAGGCTATAGAATCTGGGGCAAGGCATAAAACAACAGAGGCAAAATGAGCTTATTAGCACCCTTTCATGGGTTTTGGCTTCCTCCCTTCCCTCTTATTTTCAAAACTTGAACATACATGAAAACATTGAGAAAATCCATTCTCTAAGGCATTCTTGCCCTACGGCCACAACTGGCAACCCAACAAGCATAGAGAAAGGTTTCAGAGATTTTATTCCATATCTCATGGCCTAAACTGTGTCTTAGCTTGCTTGTAGGATTTATTACTGCAGTAGAATACAGTTTTTTTAAAAAAGTCAAACACTGCTATTTACATAGAAAACATCTCTATGCCTACTGAAGCACAAGCTCTTAAGAAAAGTGTTTATTAAAATTTAAGTATAATAAAAGCAGTGGTTCAGTAAATTTCAGATATTCATGGCAGTACATTTTCTTTCAGAGGTTCCTGGGTTTGCTTTATCATTTCTGACATTTCATATAGCACGTTATAAGCTTTTGCAGGGGAACAGCACTTTTACTAGAGCAGCAAATTGCACAGGTGGGAGAGGTTGATGCTAAACCGATTATTAAAAGATCGTCCTTCCCAAAACAAGAAATGAATGCAACAGCATAAAATCATCTGGGAGCACAAATTCTTTAGAAAAACATTAGAAATAAATAAGGAATAATCTATTTTTTTTTAATAAGAAATTCACCTGTGCATCTGTCTGTTAACTCTGCTTACTATACATGTCTTCAATGGTCAGATGAAACACTGCACTGCGATTTAACAAGACAGTACAGGTAGTTTAGAATACTTTCCAGATTTCTGTCATTTATATGTCAAAAGACTCCAGCTGACATGGCTATAGAACAATTTTCCAAGACCATTTCCAAGGAGTTCTAAGGCCCCATAACAAAATCAAAATCAGATTTTATTTAAAATACAGACATTAATATTCACTTCTGTAACAACACTGAGATTACTACTACTTATAAATTCTGATAATGGCAGTTTCTGGAAATGATTTGTTGCACTGCCTCTCCAGCCCATTTGGTGACTGCTTTGATATATAAATTGTTTGCAGATCTATACACTCTGAAATTCTTCAGAGAAATATCCATCCTTCTTGTTTAAGTTCATAACTGTCAGAGGCATCTCCCAAATATCAATACATTTTCAAATTGATTTACATTGGGGTAAATTTCCACAAGGCCTTTTTTATTTTGCATTTGTGGAGATTTTCCTGTCTCTTTTTCTGTTGTTGTCTCCCCATCTACTGTCACTTTTCGGTTTCCACAACAGTGGTGGAAACACTGTGTTTATTTCTAAGTTGTTTCATGGATCATATGATCCATTTTAATGGCACACATCCTTTTGAATTACTGTCCTCTGTACAATTAACACATTTTATGTTCACCTTCTGCCAAAATGCCTAGGGTGTGTGAATCTTCTCCACTCCGCATGTTTTGTTTGCAGGCAGCAATGAAGCTAGCAGTTTTCTTAACATTTCAAGTTAATTAATTGACATTAAGTGTTTACACTATACCATTGGACTACCAAGGCAAGGACTGGCAGTGCACAATTTAGCCTTCCAAAAACCCCAGATCCTTAGTCTTGGAAAGTCTTGTGTTTACCTAAGGCCTCTTGATAAAGCAGCCTGATCTTCTTCCTGCTGAAATCAGTGATGGAATTGCCAGTGACCTCAATAAGAACAAGGCTCCAACACCACTACCCCAAGGCTTTATTATTTCCAATTGTCTCGGTACACATCACAGGCATTAAGAAATGTGTCTCCACCTCAAAAGTAAATCCTATGGGTGTGCAGCAGTAGATAAAACCACTTTGCACTGAGACAGCACTTTCTGTTTCAATACATTTTACAACTGATTATGCCTTTCAATCCCTCCAGTAAGATAACCACTTCATACTACAGACTGGAAAACCAGCACAGAGTTACTGTCATTTGCCCAGCGAAGCATGGGTGAAATTCCAACACCCAGCCCCTTTGGGTCCATGCCCCTCTGCTGCTGGGAAGGAAGCTCACAAGCCTCTGTAACTAATCACCATTTCTCTTTATGAGAACTGAGCTACAGCTTCATAATCCTTTGTTAACATCCACATCTGTGATCTGATTCCACAGAAGAAAAATAGGTTATTTTACTGTTCAAGGCCCAATCTCAGTTTTTTGAACCTGCCGTATATATCAGTGTCCAAAAAGCTTCTCCAAGCCAGCTGGGTAGAGCTTAGGCAGTGTTTCTAATTCCACAGCACATTTCCAGACTCAAACCTTCTTTGAAATAAAGAATGAAAAGTTTGGGCAAAGCACCTGTAATCAGCATCTGAAATGTCCTGTTAGACACACACACTTCCTCAGAGCTTCCCCTGCCTTTTTGCAGGCCAAAAACTTTGGCTACAGTCAGCAGAAAAGCAGAATGTTTATTCTTCAGGCACAACTAACAGCACATCTCTGAAAACTGCCAAGTTATAGCAACCCTATTTCCTAGCATTCACTCCCCTTTTTGCAAGACTCATTGTTTCCACTCTTCCTGCCCTTTTCCTCTAGAAAAAAATATTTTTTCCTAAACCTGTATTCCAAAGCTTATAATAGACCACTGATTTGGGCTTCACAGCAAGTGTCTAGGCTGGTCCCTACGTCAGATCAACCTGACCTATGAGTACCTGTGTAGAAGAGACACTGCTGTGGTCTTCAAGGGTCCCAGCTGCTAAACAGCAGGAATACTTGGTCTTGCTTTAAATTACCCAATATCCACACCTTCAGTATTTGAAAATGCAGTGTGGCTCAGGGAAGATTATATTAGCATTAACTGAGCTCACACACCTGCATTTTGCTATTGTCCTTACAATCTTGCAGCCTCACCTGTCATATTAATAGCATTAGAATGGCTTCAGTGATAGCACTTAAAAAAGCAGAAACTGGTTTGAGCAAAGCAGATACCTGTTAACACTACGGAAGGAACAGGTAGGAGAAATCTTCATCCAGTTGCTAAATAAAAAATAATTATTGCGTGCCTTCCACTCCTTTAATTCTAGTTACCAAGTTCTTGCTCTCATTATCTACTATCATCCTCAGCTGAGTCACACTTAGTGGGTTGGTTGGAAATGCCTCATTTACTCTTGCTTGTTCACTCTCAACTCCTTTTTATTTCTTGAAATGGTATAAAAAGAATTGGCCCATCTGCATACTTACTCTCCTACTATTGTGGTGTACTTAAAACTCCAAATAATATGACAAAAATTACTTAAGTATCCTTCTGACATACCAACGGAGTTCTGGAGAGTGCATTTTTGTGGTAAGAAAAGTTTGTTTTCCTTGGCTGGAAACACATGAGTTATACATTACAGTGAGGCAGATCATATTTACAATTGAATGTGCCTATTAAGGTTTTCATAGCCCCAGACACACAGCAGAGCCGGGGCTGCATCTGCCAAGGCAGTCAGGAGACATTAATGAAGCACACAGAACTCTGCTGCTGTCCAGAGGAAAGCTGATAGTAAACCAACAGACACAGTCACATGGGTTTGTTATATAATTTTGGTCTTTACTAAAATAGCCAAAATGCCTGGCTGTACTGAGAGAATCTCTATGAAGGAGTTTGTGTTTACAGTGGCACTCCCAGCCTGGAACTACTGACTGTAAGACACCCATTAAAGCACTCCAGTTTTAGAGTTGACAAAAAACAGTGAAGAGGCCACAGACCTCATCTGGTGATTAGGAAAGGCACGGGACAGACTCTAATTTCCCTTAAACAGGGTACATTTTTCTCCCCAGAGCTGCAATCTGCACCTCTCCCCAGCTGTGCCTGTTGGGCACCCCAGCTGCCAGAGCACACACCCAGCGCTGTGCTCGAGGACAGCTCTGCCCTTGCACCGGTGCAGCCCCTGCAGCCACCACTGCAGGAGGGCTGGAGGTGAACTGTGAAGGTTAGAAGCGAGATAATATCAAAATAAATAAGCTATTGGTAGCCCTGATTTCTAACAGCTCCCTCGTACTGCAGGCCTGAGGTAATCAGCAGCTGGGCAAGGGGCCAGGCAAGACTGAGTCTCTGCAACCAAACACAGCTGAAGCTGTCGAAAGACAATAAAAGGTGGTTTTGTCTCAGCTATCTGAGACAGCCCCAGAACTCCACTGAGCCTGCAGAAGGGACCTCAAGAGTCATGGACTTGTCTTATTATTTAAGGAAGTCACATCAGCTGAGGCCCTTAAACTCGTTTGGACACTGCACTAACACACTGAGCAAATACCTCAGTGCATTGCTAGAGACTTTCAGCATTTATTTATTTTTCATATTAAGATACAAAGTGAAAACATTCTTCAGAGGCCATACTAACCGTAAAATATTAAGAATTTATTCTAATACTGACAGCTTAAAAACTGCATGGGCTGGGTCATGAAGCTTTACAGCTGGAAGAAAACAAGCTCCTTCAAACACAGGAGCTGGAATGAACTCAGATAACATCAACAGAGACATAAAATTTAGCACACTGAATGAGTTGTTCTTTTTTCTTTTCTTTATTCCATGTAAGACTCCTGAAATCATTCTTATTATGATAATGTGAAATAGAAACTATTAAAAAGATATAGTGAATGTGAATAAATATAAATGTTGGAAATATAATGGCATGTTAATAAATGTTAAAACTGTCAACAAAAAAAGAGAAATTGCAGTTCTTATGACAGCTGTCCATACTGATACTATCACCACAAGAGGCTTGATTTTAGATGAAATAACATTATATTCAAAGGGAAGGTTCAAAACAAAATATACTTTAATTAAAGAAAAATATTAACATTAAGAAACAGAAGGTTCTGATTACCAAAAAAAGTTTCAATATGAGGAAGAAATAAACATACACAGAAACATTTCGGTTATGGGAAATTGTCCTGAATGCTGTGCTCAAAATCACTTTTTTATTATGTGCTTGACATTTGTCTGAATTTAATACCTGTATGTGTACCACAAAGAAAACATTTGTAGTGTGTGGATATTATAAATAACTTTTCCACATCTAGTTTCTACTCACAGTAGGATCTGCAGTGGAAAGAAATAAACAGAGCATAGCTTAAACTCCACATAAACCAAAATAAAAGGCATCACAATATTTCATACAGATCATATACATATATATCAGTTTTCTGACAGCAAGTTGGTCTTTATGACGTTCTGCAGTGAGGTACTGAACACATACTAGAGGCTGCATAAAGATCATTGGGGATTTATCGCCCTCTTGTGAACAGGGGGAAAGTTACAATCTTCCTGAAAGTGAACGTGCAGTTGTTGCTGCTGCTAAAGAATCCTGTAGTAAAAACACATCTGTA
This sequence comes from Passer montanus, assembly GCF_014805655.1. Lineage (NCBI taxonomy): Eukaryota > Metazoa > Chordata > Aves > Passeriformes > Passeridae > Passer > Passer montanus. Next base: position 7,238,110 of record NW_024369373.1, on the reverse strand, counting down.
CAATTAATAAACAGAAATTCAGGTTAATAAAAAGGTAGGTCTGCTGGTTACTTTAATAACCTATAATAATTTTGTCAGAAAAGGATAAATTTCAAAATTAAAAATAATTCTAATTCAAATCAGAACAAGCAAGATATTTTTCTATGTAAGCAGGAAAACAGTAATCTAAATTTCACAAACTCACTGCCTAAAGCACTGATGTCAAATGTACAGACTAGCTCAAAGGTGTGTTAATCCCTGATTGCAGGCCCAAAACATCCTTCCATTTCAAACAGAGCAGAAGGATGAAAACACCTATTTTTGCCATACAGAAAATACAGCCTTTTAACTGCAAAGAATAATCGTGGGTGTAAATCCAAATTTGTTTGCAGATGCCAGTGAAGTTTGCAGACAGGAGCAGGGGTGTCTTGGTCCAGCACTCCACAGCAGCTCCAGAGGAAACAGGCTAGCTCAGCACTGGGAAGGCATCACACTTCTACTGAGTTATTTTTACAGAGCTTCCTCTTTGTGGTACTCCTTTCTTCCCTGCTGCTCTGCATCCACTCAGGGCGTCACGGTGAGTGCTCCTTTCCTTCTCCATCTGTCTGCTATCCCCCTCCTTTACCAAAACACCACTGAAATCAGGGCAAAAGCCATAAAATGTTCAGGCAAAGTCACCACCCCTCATCAGACAAAGCTCCAAGGCCAAGGAGCTGTTGGACACCAGGGTTTCCATTGCACACCTTGCCCTAAGGATGGGCAGCTACATCATTCCTTCCTTCTACCCTTCCCTTCTTCATGCACCCCTCACTAACTAAATGCTCCAAAGGGAACCCTTCCAACCTAAACAACCCTGCAACTGCTCACCCCCACACACTTCCCTGTGTCCCTCACCAGACAGAGTGCCCACCATGCCCTTCCAGTTCCCTCTGAGGCTCAGATCAGGATGTCACCACATAAGCACAGGCTTTCCTGGGCAGCCATGGGCCCTTGCTGGGTGCGTGCACAGCACACCCTGTGTGTTAATACAAATCACTTCTGGTCTTCTGTCACCACACCTACTCACAAGATGGCTCTCTCCTGTACATCTTCAACAAAGAAACATTACCAAACTCTCTCCTGAGATTATTAGCAGATAAGATATCAAGAAGCCAAGTGTCATTTGATCATGAGTAACAGAGGACCCTCATCCTGAGAAGCAATAATAACACTGCCTTGGAGGAATCTGAGAGCTTCTGTTTGTTTGTGCTGCCTTCCCTAATTTAAAGTAAATAAAGCATAAATCCTATCCAAATGAAGGCATCACCGAGCCCTACTAGCACTACATAATAACCATTTCCCTGAAAAACTATGTATTAATACCACTTAGCATAATGAATATTTAAAATGATACTGCAGTAAAGAATATAAATTCACCTATGCCTTTCCTCTTCTTAGTAGTGACTGTTAATAAACAGCTTTATAGCTATATTTATATATACTATATTTAAATGCAATTAGTTCCATACATTTCCAGCTTAATAAGAAATAATACATATTCATTTCTGCTCATTAACAGTCAGTATATAACTCTTAGCTAATGAACATTCAATTATGTTCTCTGAATACATTGTGGGATAAATTCTCTTTTTGTTGCTCATATCAGTTCACTTCAATTCAGTTGCAGCTAATTAAAATTCTTTTGCTTCATGTAGACAAACCTGGGTTTTTTGGAGTCCCTGGAGACTTTTTTAGGAGTTCTGTTTTATCTTTATGTACAGTCAGCTCCCTAATTAATGCTTTAAATAGGGTAAACTCTACTGAGGCTCCTGGGTTCAGTTCAAAGGAAAAAAAAAAACCAACTGGTAATTTTATATCTCATTCTCACACAAATCACTGGAGTCTCTCGTTTTCTTGTAAATCTACTTTTTTCCTTTTGTTTTCAGGTGAATTGAATAATCAGTGAAGGTGCCAGTTTGAGAGCACTGGGAGCTGGAGATGCCCTATCATCAACTGAGAGCTTTCCTTACCCAGAGGAACAGAAGAGAAATTCTTGTCAAGTTGTCTAGTTCTGCAGCCAGCTCAGGTGAGGAAGGAGGAATCTCCAAGGGTACGTACCCAGTGGACTCCCTGAGATAATACCACCTCCATTTTCATTCAGCATCAGCAAGAGTCAATGATATTTTTCCCTAAATTGTTATCAGAGCTGGTTCAGCAATCTATCTGCCTGTCTAGGACCAAAATTCCAACCTACTCCACTGAGACTAACACCACACAAGCTGAGCATCTACTGAAGTGTCTCCCTTTGCAGAGGTCATTAGTAGATATGACTTGCTAAAGGAAGTGATTAGGTTCTTGCCTCTGATTTATTTGCCTTATGTCCATTAAGCACTGTAAAAAGAAGGAAATTCAGCAGAAGAAGCTTTAGGGAACTTTCAGCAAGAAATTTTTCTCTTTGGTGTAGCACGCCAGGATTCTTTTACCTTATGCACTTATGGGATGGCGTGGATAACACACTGGGGACAGCAACCTCCCTGTGACAAAAACAGCTAGAAAAAACTCTCCAATTGAACAAAGCATTTGAAAACTTACCAAGCAAACACTGTGAACCTTCTGTGTATCAATATAAGGAATATAACAAAAAACACAGAAAGTCTAACATTTAGGGAAGAAGGGACAGAGGCAGAGAAACAAATGTCTGTAAGAGAAAACATCTAGGAATACCCAAGAGAAAGATTAGCTTTAGTGGTGTCTCAATTCTATTTAATATTAAATGAAAACTCCAAGATATATCTATCTCAGCACCTGCCTTAGAAGAAAAGGTTTGCCTGGGTTTGTGTATACATGCATGCCCCCATGTGTGCCTGCCTGGATGGGTGCATGCATGCAAGTCAGCCCTTATCCACTCCCCAAGTACCTGAGCACGGTGAAATGAGCAGTCCAGAACTGCTTTCCTTGCTTGAAGTCTCACTAAACCAGTGAATTCTATGAGAGACATGCAGAGCTGGATTCCCAGGAGACTGAAGTCGATTGACAGAACCCTAAGGAGTTTCACACCCTGTGTTATCCAGCCTGCCACAGCGCCATTTACACGGCATGACACTGAGGTTGTATGGTGCACAAAAACCTTTGAGTACACACAGCTGACCAGGATAACACTGGAAGACTGTCTCAGGTGGAGAAAGACAAACTCCATGTGACTTGTGTCACAGTTTTTGGCTGCCCTGATCGCTGCAGAGAATATGCTGCCAGCTGGGCACAGATGGGCACGAAGAAGGCATTAGCAGGCATTCTTCCAGGATGGGGGCACAAACACAACCAGCATTAGGGCACCATGGCCTAGACAGCAAGCAAGCTAGAAAGCAAGCAAGAGAGAAAGAAAGTCAGAAAGTAAGCCAGAAAACAAGAAAGAAAGCAAGAAAGAAAGTAAGCAATAAGTTGCTGAATTGAAAACAGAAACACGCAGCAGTCTACTGCTGTCCTCATACACATTTCTCACAAGTAGTTCACATTTAGTACCATTTAGTTCTTTTAGAAAGAAAACAGAAAATCAGAATGACACTTTGCATGAATAAGTTTTTTAGCTAGTCCTCCAGAGGAGTTGTTTTTCTTACAAGCACTGAACAGATGCTCCCCAACTGCTCTGTGCAGCAGTGTTACACAGCCAGGCCAGGAGATGGCAGATTTTTGTCAGACAACAGCAGGGAGAAGGTCAAAAGCAGATTTTCAATTTCTGTATCAAAAATGTCTTTGTACATGTGTTTTTATAAAGGTAAAACAACAGCCCTGATCAAAAGAATTAAACAGACAAATGTGAAAAAGATAACCTTCTTTTAGCCTCTGGTTCAGACTAGGAATTACTGACAGAAGAGTAAAAAAAAAAGTGCAAATATTTCATATTCTGTAGTATATGCTTTTGCTTAGCACAAATTTTATGATAAGAAGAAAAGTTAGAGTGTATTTTCACAAAAATGAGGAAGAGAGCAAACTGTCCCAAAGGCAGCTGCAATAAGGCAGATATCTTAGTCAATTTTAGACTGTATATATACAATTTATATTAAACACTATAAAGCTGCAAACACTTAAAGAGAAGAGCTGTGTCTGTTTATGAGAGAGAAAAACTCCTGTCTTAACACTAGGGAAATGTGTACTGGGTTTTCATGTATCACTAATATGATTCATTTTCATGAAGCTACACCTGCTCCAAAGCACTTTTCTACTGTTTCTAGGCAGAATCAAGGAACAGGGTAAACTTCTCAGGAAAAACCTCTGCTGTCCTAGTGACCTGCAGAACTAAAGCTGTAGTTTCAACCAAGAAAAATAATGAGCAGCAAGTCAATGCTACTTATTCCGTTGAAGTCCATCTTTAGCACCATATAAAGCTTTTGGTGAAATATTCCAGATACCAGCTTTGCACAAGCTTGGTGTTATGTTAGCAGTCCAATTGATCAAGATTCAATTTACCATAGATTCAGAGACAAAAAAAAGGAATTATTCAAAAGAGATGCTGACCCTAATTTAGCCAAAGAATTAAATATGATCGCACTTTCTCACGTGTTCTGAACAATAAAGGTTTTTTTGCACTGTGCTTGTCTTTTGGTACTTGTGATGTTAAGCATTTCATATTATGCTATAGCTAATCAGCCTTAGAAAAGCAGAATTTACATAATCAATATTATTGTTTTTCTTAAATGTACAAGTCACCAGAAGCACTAATGTAGATATGAAAAGCATCATGTCTGCAAGGCCACAGTGTGAGTCAGAGGATCAGGCCAGTGGCAAAAAAAAAAAAAAAAAAAAAAAAAAAAAGCAGACACTATTATATAGTGATATAATAATATAATTTGTCAGACATAAATTAATCCTGCCCACCCAGTTGCACTGGTCAGGCCTCCTAGCAGTAGTATTTTCTGTTTGGATACCTCAAGAAAGATGTGGAGAAATGCCACAGGAAAGCTTTAAGAATGCTCAGATATGTAGAAACTATCACCTGGGAAGGAAAATCTGAAAACATTAGTCTGGTGAAAGCATTAGAGAATCACAACAGTACACAAGTGTACAAAAACTAGCTGCAGAGAGGAAAGGGACCAGTTCTTGCATCCATCTGAGGGTGGGTATCATCTACAATCAGATACAGAAAAAATAATCTCAAGACATTACCAGAGAAGTGCTGGAACAGATCAGCTAGAGAAGTCATGGGCTTTTTAAAAAAGCTTGTAAAATCATCTGCCAAGAGTGATGGAGGTAGAATTGATCTTTCTCCTCTGGAGTTCCCCCCAGCCTTACTTTCTGTGACAATTGTGCTGATCCAGTTCCTTCACAGCTCTCAGCTTTTTCAGAAGACAATGTTGGTTTCAAGGACTGACAACCGCAGGGAAATCCTGGAAACCAGCCAAGGGAAATCCTACACTCATCAAGCTTCCATTATAGGCAGGCTTCAGTTAGCCCAAATATATCATTATGACTACTCCTTAAGCACCTGCAGTTGCAAAACACAAATAATTATTTTATAATAATAAAGTTTTGTGAATGCTGATGGTATCTTTGTGGAAGCAGAGACGTCAAAGTGGGAACTGAACCATGAGATGTTTATAATTAGTTTCATTACAGCAACATGAACAGTCTGGCAACATACAGACAACTGTTATGCCAGGAAGTACCAACATTTTCATGTGAAGGAGAAATTGGAAAAAGCACCATAGCAAAACGAAGTGTTTGAACCAATGTCATGCAAGAGGCCAGCGGCCTGGGCCCAGCGCTCCCTGCACAGACAGACAGGCGGCTCAGCCCCACCACTGGAGCAGATTCCTGTGAGAACCCAAAAGCCTGCTTCCTAAATGTGGTCAGCGTGGAACTTCCTCTGGGGTGAAGCCAGCAGCAGCCAGGCGGGCAGGCAGAAGGTGCCGGAGGACGGAGCTGCAGCGCGCCCGGCCCGGCAGAGCCGCTCCCGGCGCATCCCTCAGGGCGCACCTGCGGGAAGGGACGCCACGGGCATCCGGCACGCCGAGAAAGGCTGCAGCGGATCTGCAGACCTCACGTGCTCAAGAACCAGAATCACTGTACCAGCCTTAGCAGCAGTGAAAATGCACCACTGCCCTAGAACGACCTTTGCCGTGGGCCACGACAGCGCCGGCCCCTCTCCTCTCCTCTCCTCTCCCAGCTCACGTTGCTCCCAGTGCTTACGGCCAGCGCGGCTCAGCCGCGGAGCCTGCAGCGCACGGCGCGGGGCAGGCACGGCAGGGCACTGCAGGGCTGCGGGTACACTGACCCCGGCGCGGGGCAGGGCACGGGCAGGGCTGCGGGGTGCGGCAGGTCACGGACCGGGCACGGACCGTGCACGGCAGCGTTGCGGGCACACGGACCCCGGCGCGGGGCAGGGCACGGCCGGTGCTGCGGGACACCGACCCCAGCGGGAGGCGGGGCTCCCGCGGTGGGCAGGGCCGGCCGGAGCCGCTGGCCCCGGGCTCCGCCGCCGGCTCATGCGCAGCCGCCGGGGGTGGCAGTGGCGATGGCGCCGCGGGTGTTGCCGCTGCCCAGGCAGCAGTCCTTCAGCCCGCCCACCGTCCTCAACCCCTTCGTGCATCCGGGCGGCCTCAGCGCCGGCGACAAGCTGCGGGTAAGGCTGGGGGGTGGGCGGGAGAGGCCGCCGGGGCCGGGCCGCGCTGCCCCGGGCTGGGATGCGCTCGGGAGCGCGGCGGGCACGGCACCCCCGGGCGCGGCTCAGCCCGGGCGCGGCTCTGAACCAGAGCTCCGTGCCTCCGGGCCCCCGCGGGGCTGTCAGCGGTGAGGGCTGGGGGCACCGGGCGCTTTCGAGCCCCCTTGCCAGGGCAGAGCGCGGTGTGAGCGATCGAGGTTTGAAAGTGCCGCCGGCAGCCGGGGCTGCGGGGCCCGGCCTGCCCAGCACTGCCCGTGCCCAGCGCCGCCCGTGCCCAGCACTGCCCGTGCCCAGCACCGCCCGTGCCCAGCACCGCCCGTGCCCAGCGCTGCCCGTGCCCAGCGCCGCCCGTGCCCAGCACCGCCCGTGCCCAGCGCCGCCCGTGCCCGGCACCGCGCCCGCAGGACAGCCGAGCAGCCCCGGCTCCGGCTCACCTCTGCAGCTCCCGGCTCTGCCGAGAACAGCCTGCTAGTGACAACATTTCCTTCCCTGTACGGCATAGTTTCCTTCCTGATCTAACCTGGAGAGCAGATACACGGGGAAGTTATGTAAACTTCCAAAGATGCAAAGGGTGATTTCCATAAAAAAGTCACTTTTCTTGAAATTAAGTTCTTCAGCCTTTCAGAGTCTTCAAGCTGCATGCTTGCTCAATGCATACACACAGGGGCTTACTGGCTTCAAACTTAAAATTTTAAACACAAGATTCAAAACAAGCTTTTGGAAATATTTGTGCAATCATTGCAGATAACACATCATTCCTAGAGAATACAGTGCTCCTGTTTCAATAATTAAATACTACCCATCATGTCAGATGCCCCAGCTTTAGAATTTAGATGTCAGCTTCTCTCTTATATGAAAAGCTAAAGCAGAAGATAACTTTTTCAGTCATGCTGTTTCAGATGCTTAACTGGCTTTAGGCTGATTTTAAGCCTGGGATAGGGAGGGGGTAGTGAATCTCTTGGCTCCATATCGTAGGGTGTACAAGAAAAGATGGTCCCCCATATTCCACTGGGTCACTGACTGGTGTTACTGGATTAATTGAATCATGCCTCTGAGCTGAGTGCTGTCCCAGTATGACTTGTGTACAAACAAACACTAGACTTACAATATACTCATACAACTAAAAAAGCTTTGATTCTTAAAACATTCTGTAAAAATTAGCTGATGAACCAAACATGAATATATGATTGAGGACAATGAGGACATCAGTGTGTGGGTGAAATTAGAGCATTTTCTGCTGATGGTTATAAATATCTGAAACTGACATATAACTAAATATTTCATGTTTCATATAGATCTTTGTCAAGTTATAAACAATGTTTGCCCTGAAGATAGCTGGGTAGAGGAAATGTGAGAAAACTGGAAAACAATTTCAAGTCCTTTTATCCCGTATGTTTTACTAGCAGCCTGGCACACATTTCAAGTGCATCTGGATCAGTAGCTTTAGGCATGAACCCTGAAGAAAACAGTTTCTTAATCAGATTCCAGAAATGAACAGCTTTCTGTGCCGCCTGTCCTTTCTGGAGGGTGCACAGACTACTTTCAAAAGCTTGCATTTTTAAGTTACTCCATAAAGCACCTGGAAGGAAAAGCACTCATCTGGGTTAGGGCCTGGTGGTTCTGAGCTGAGGAGCTAAACAGTCACAGAATTGCAAAGCAGAAAAACACACAAGAGAGAACCTTTTTTGTATTGTGGTTTGCTCCCTTCTGATCTTTTCCCCTTATGGTCATAAGGACTGGGACACTTCCTGCTGATTGCTTTGTCCTGTGAACCTCTGCTCCTCTCTTGCTCAGCACTGCCAGCCAGACCTGCTGGGAATCGAGGCCTTACCAGACAGAGTTGCTATAAATTCCAGAAAAGGGAAGTCTCCCTTCTCTTTCCGTTCACATCAAGTGTAGTGTTTCTCCATTCTTGCATGTTAAGGATAGTGTTGTCATGTCTCCCCATTCTGTACTCATTTAACATACACCAATACAAACATACAATTTCAAAACCCTCTTTGGGAGTCCATGGCAGGATTTCCATATGTTGGTGACCTTGCATGTAAAGGCTGCTATGTACCTGGTGAGTGGAGCTTGAAAATGAGGTAGGGTGGCTGTCTCATTTGCATTTCATTCAGCTTCATATATAAAAACAGCTGGACTGAAAAGTGAGTGAGAAAATTTTACAATTTCTTGCCAGTCTTTTTTATAGTTTACAACCCACCCTTTGTCATTCTTTAGAATGTGCAAAGCAAGGATCAGTTGGGCTGTCCTAAACATCTTTATGTGCCAAATGATTTTAAAACAGTTGTCAAATACTTCTGGTTTCCATCCTCTGACTGAAGTTGGCTGCAGTTCATTGCTGAGATTTTTCCTGGGTTTTAGTTCTTTTGGTCCTGATTGCTCACTTGCTGCCATAACTTCTGAACTGCAAATGTAAAGCACAAATTCTAGTCATTACTGGATTCCAATTTATTCAGAAGAGATGCTCAGTGGACTTCTGCAGTGGTGAACTGTGTAATACCACAGTCAGCATGCTAAAAGCAGTATTTTTGGAAGCAAGCAGCTGGACTGCCTGGCAGAGCTGTGACATCCTCTGGATGCTCATGGAACACTGTCCTGCCCTGTGTGTACTGCTGGGGGCCAGTCCATCTGATCACAGTTCAAGTATTTCAGTAGGAGCTGGGCTTCACTCTGGTCCCCAGCCTGCTCTGCTGCTGCTTCTGAGATAATTTGACAGCAGCTACAGTTGAACAAAATTTTATATGGAATTCTATGGCTTTCTGCTTTTCCACTTTAAAGGTTCCTACCATCCATGGAAGTATAATCCCATGTATTGATCAAAGATCAATCAGCTATGGGTGTGGGACCTGCACTGCCAGGACTGCTGCAGTGACAGGATGTGCAGTTACTGCAGACACAGTAAACAGAAAGTACATGGGTGATTCAGTAAGTGGGAAAAAGTTCTCTGGATGACTCAGAATAATTCTATCTTGGTGATTACTGCACAGAAGCTGAAATGGCTCTGATCCTACTTAGTAGTAACTAAGTGTAGTTAACTTTGTTTTTTTCTCCTATGCTTTCCCTTTTCTAGTCTACCTTGACCTTCCTCTTTTCTGTCCTTTTCTTACCCTACTCTGCAGCTGATGGAGCAGAAACCAACTCTGCCTCATTACACAGTGACCTAGAAAGCCAATGGCTTGCATCAGCAAATCAGTACCACCTGTGCATCTGCCTAAAATAGATTAATGAATTTATTAAAGTTTTGAAGAAGGAATTGTTTTGCTTTTGCTATTGCATCCTTTATCTTTCATTTTAGGTCATTACATATATATTCTTTTTTCATGAAGAAAAACATTATTTTAAGTCAAACCACACTGATTTATGCTTATCCTGCCTATTTTGGATAACTGAATGCAGCTGAAATGTTGAACTGGACTATAGATCATAGTGAAAAAGGATGTATATAGAGAAAAAAACCCCAAATCTAATTCTGGGAGACAAGCAAGGAGTCTTTGTTAGTTTATCTTCCTAGCCAACTTTCTCAGATTTGCCACAACTGCCACCAGAGTGAGTGGGAGCTATAGATCTGTAGGGTCAAACCTGTCATGCTCATTTCTGTGATCCAGAGCAGTCCTTTACCTGTTATCCATAAAGTTATGGTTAAAATTCCATAGCTAGTTACACAGAAATGTTAAATAAAAGAAACAAATAGTCAGACCTAAATGTTCAGATTTCTCCTGGAAACACACTGTATGGCAGTGCTTGCAGAACATAAACATCAACACAGCATACCTGCTCATCATGCTCATCTGAATTTACTCTGTGTACAGATTTCTCCTGGAAACACACTGTATGGCAGTGCTTGCAGAACATAAACATCAACAATGAGTGTACCTGCTCATCGTGCTCATCTGAATTTGCTCTGTGTATCCACTGTCATGTTTGGTCTGTTGCCACTGTGCCTGTGGTAACACAGAAGCGAGTCCTGAAGGCCCCAAATTCATCTTAATCCTCATCAGTGTCAGAGGGTTTAGAGGCAGATGGCAGAGCCTCTCCTGAATAGTGACAAGGGGAGGGTAAAAGGACATTACATGAAGATGGAAGGGATTTGGTGGGAGGGAAAGGACTGTGTTGGTGGAAGGAAAATTAGAAGCAACTGAGTGTATCAAAAAATTGGATAAAGTATACACTAAGGTGCTTATTTTCAAATATACCACACTTGTTCCTTTTTAAAGAAAAGAGGTGAATTAAAATCCACTGTGATGTTAATAATCACAGCTCTAGGAGATTGCAAACTATTTTATAAAGCTGACTTAAAAATGCCTTGCTTTTTCTGTACAGTAAGAGGCCACTGTTAAAGAGCTGACTAGAAAGGTTGATTCTGAGAGAAGAACACTGTTGTTCAGTTGAAGATTTTCTTAAAAAACAGTAAAGCATAAAACACAGTAAGCTCACAAGAATAAGTTAAACTCTCTTAACTCTCCTTCAGTAACTTCTCCCATACACTTGAAGTGGTGGAGCTGTCAGTCTGTGACACACTCTCAGATAAATTTTGGGGAACTTGAAGAAACAGCCCAAATAAATTTTTTAAAAAATCACTATTACAGTTCTTTTGGAGTGTGTTTTGTTTTGTGCATAGCTTTTCACACAAACTGGTCCTCATCAGTGAGTGGCAGCAGAGCTGGATTAGTGCCAAAGGGACTTAAATCCTTTACTGGTTTCCCAGGAGTTCTGGGCTCTGACCTGCTCACACAGCTCACCTGCCTCCCAGCCCCAGCCTTGCTCAATCTGCACGGTGCTTGTTGCACCATAAAGCCAACCTTCAGGATACAGTTTCTAACCTAATGTGCTGGGGTAAAACAATTAAGAATTTCCTCCTGCCCTGCCCTGTACCAGAGCTGCCTGTGGTGCCAACACACCTGTTTCCTGGAGCTATGCATGAAAATAGGCAAGCTAAAGATTCCTTTGGGAGGGCTGGGGATGATGTTTGAGGATTATTTGCAATTAGGGCAAGTAAAACCTTGGTTTTGTTCAAGTCCCAGCTGGAGGAAATGACATTGTGTTGTGTGTGCACTGCTCCCTGCAGCAGTAGTGGGGACCACTTGCAGCAGTATTGTGACTCAACACAAGATTTGTCATTTGAAAGGGCAAGAATACAATTAGTCATCTTAAGGATCCGACTTGACTTCTAGATAGGCAGCTAGAGATAGAAAGCTCTGGAGTGGAGTTATGTGTCAGCTGGGCAGACTCATCTGGGCTGGTTATGTGCTGCAGATCAGGGCCAAATATAAACTGGAGCCAGCAAACTTAGTTTACCCTCTGTGTCTAGTGACATCCAAGCCAAAAATGTAAATACTCAGATACTCCAGCCTTTCCTGAAATGGGAGCTCAGAAGTGAAAATGAAATACCGTTAATTACTTCCCATAAGAGCACTGGAATCATTAAAGCTTTCCTTACTAAATCACAAAGCAATAATGGTAGTACTTTAAAATAGTTGTAAAGTAACTACACAGATAGCAGAATCATTTCTGTTGATACCATTTCTTAAGATTTTTCACCTCTTTTTTTCCAGACTGCTCTCCAGGGGATTTTTTTGCTTCCCCTCCGTGCCATATGCATCACGTTCATTTTACTGCTAGCTTGGCTGTCTGCATCAATTGCAACTTTCTGTCAGCCTGGAGGAGGATTTCTGCCGCTGGAAGGATGGAGAAGGTGAAAAAGTGACCAATGTTTGTGAAAGCTGAACTTTTTTTTCCCTTAATAACACAAAGCCAGGGTCTAAAGCTTTTTTTCCCCTTTCACTCCTCCTTTTGATTGAAGAGGATTCCTCAGTTTTTACCCATTTATATGAAGCAAATTTTTAATAAGTATATTTTACAAAAATAGTGGACCTTTTTAAGTAGGTAGATTTTCAGTTGTCTTGAGGCTAAAAAGATAAATTATATAAAAACATGTATAGACTATCTGTAAGCCAGGACTTCAGTAATAATCCTAACAGGAATATTTGAGAAAAGAAATTCATTAAGCAAGTATTTTGTAACGTGGCATAGGCTGAGCTCCTGTGTAGCCTTTGTCATTTTGCTGTGCTATGATTCTATGACAAAATTAGCTTTGACAGCTCCTCTCAGCTGCATTGCCCTTGAAGTGGTATTTCACAGCTGCTTCTGTGGGTTCTGGGTTTCAGTTGCTCACTTCTGACCTCAAAGTACTGCAGTTCCCTTCTAGCCACAGTGCACTGCAGCTGCAGGAGGAGAAGGAGACACAGGAGGTGAATTCTAGCAAGACCAGAAGGTTAGGGATGAAAGGAATGTGTCCTCTCCTGTGGGAACATGTTCCATTAAGGAAATATTGTCATTTAATCTTATTTAAAAATGACAGTAAAAAAACAGTATCAGTTACATAAATTCTTATGGTAAAGGACACTAAATTTGCTAATTACCCCACTCAAAACAGTGTTATGGTACAATGCCATGAAATATGCCATGAGAAATAGTGTGCTTGGGAAGAGGCTGTACACTGCCTTATCTTCCCTCAGGAGAAGGTGATGTCCCCTTCCCTACTTCCCCTTTAGCCCTACATTCTGCTGGTGAGTAGCATTGCTACCCTGTGTGGGGCCCCATTGCTGGTTAGAACTAGGAAATCTGTTAGGGGCTTTTCTTTTCAAGTACAAAATAAAAACTGTAAGCTGGACAAGATTTTTGTTTCTTTTTGCAAGGAGGATGATCCAGACAACCCTGCCCAGCCTGGCTCGCGCGGCGTTCTTCGTGATGGGATTCCAGGTTAAAGTGAAAGGGAAGGCAGCCAGTCTACTGGAAGCCCCAATCTTTGTTGCAGCTCCTCATTCAAGCTTTTTTGATGGCATTATTTGTGCCCTGACTGGAATGCCATCAATAGTGTCTAGAACAGAGAATTTGTCAACTCCAGTATTTGGCAGTAAGTATTTATGAAAAAACCTGAAAGTTGCAAGTTAACAACTTGACATTGGGCCAAAAAATTTATCTCCTGTAGTGATTTAAGGGCAGACTTTTAAGCTTTATCTTCCAAAGATACTGACAAATTATTTCCAGTGAAATTTCTATGACACATTATTTTTTTGAATTTGTAAAAATGCCTAAAAATTATGCTGTTTCTTTTCAGGTATGATATACAATATAATTTTGAACTTCTTTTGTACTGAATGCATGTTTTGCAGCTGCTCAGGCTGGAAACTTTTTCTTTCATTCTCCCAGTAGTAACTCAAAAAATCTGTTCCACTGCTGTCTTTTAACAGTGTAGCCCACAAATGTGGGTGAAGGTTATTTCAAAACAGACCCAAACTACAGTAGTCTGGAAAATACCATATTTATAAGATTAATCTTGCAGGCACTGTTATGGATTTTTTAATGGGAGCAAGATCAGGAAAGAATAAAAGAGGAGTTACTCAAAAAGGAAATGCAGGGAATGGAAAAGATCAGATGAGTCATGCTTCTATTATTTTCTCCTCCTTCTGGCACAAAAAGAATCCCCACTTGCATTATTGCTAGAATCAGCTGTAGACTTTCTGCTGGCTATACAGTAACCCAGAACTAAACACAGTAGGCAACACAGCAAAGTGTTTTTGTGGAAAAGAAATGGACAGAGAATATATTGATTTTAGCTTAAAAGCACAGGATGGGGACAGAGAAGATAATTCTTCGCCAGATTTCTCATGACAAAGGTCCACACATTTTAATGTAGACTTCTGATTAAATGAGGGTTTTTTTCTGTAATTTATATTGAAGCTGTGCATGCTTTGTAACAGAAAAGGGAAGGCTAAAACTACGTTTTGGGTGCAGTCTGCCTGAGCTAGGCCTGAGTGTGGCCTGTGAGCAGACCCAGTCAGGTCACTCTTTTGAATTGTGTGGAAATGCTTAGTGAAAAATAACAGCAATATTATTAAAATGTGTTTGGGTGAATTTTGCATGTTTATATCTACTGTAAAGCTCCTCAGCTGGCAGGCTGGGTATGTCTTCTGCATCTTATTTCCCATTTTGCAGAAAGAGAATAACAACACTCTTATCAATTTAGTCTGGAAGTTGTTTGTGTGGAGTCTGTCTCCTAGTATATAAATAACATGGTTTTGCTATAAGGAAGCCTTGAACCCATGTGTTTTCTAGGCACTAGTATAAGGCAATTTCTTTTTTATCTGTTTCACAGGAATTTTAAGATCCCTTCAGCCTGTAGCAGTTTCTCGTCAGGACCCTGATTCTCGGAAGAACACGGTTGCTGAGATAACTCAGCGGGCATTGTCGAGAGGCCAGTGGCCACAGGTAATGAAAACACCACTGACTTCTCTTCGATCTTGTATTCCTATTCCTTATTCATCGTGCATCACAAGTGACCAGCTGGATAGGATTCTTAAAAGGTACAGAAATGAAGTCAGCTCTCAGGTATATGACTGGGTTAAGAAGGGAAGAATCTGGTGTCTAGAAGGAGTTCAAATGGATCCGTTAAATCCAACCATACCAATTGCTGTTGCAAATGCAAATGCTCTTGACTTTTTTTCCCTTTTCAAGTCTTAACATGCTGCCTTCAGTGTAGCAGGTGAATTGCATTAGTATGTGTGGATCAGTAGTCTGAAGCTAGACCATAGAGCTGTGCTCACACCGTGTGGAGGATGAGCAGTTGGTGAGATGGGTAACGCAGACTGTCCAAGATCAGTACAAACAGTACTTTAGCCCAAAACTTCAGTTTCTCACATAAAGTATAGACGAGGTGGAGCTCTGTTCATTTTTCAGGTTAATAATGCACTAAGCCCAAGATTTTTAATTGATCTGAACCATGGAAGGATTTTGACATGGAAGCAAGAGTTGTTTCTTCTGCAGCGTTTCCCATGATCATTCCTCAGCAGCAAGCTCTGTTCTGCCTCCAGTCCTGGGTGGCTTTCCATCTGGAAGAGCTGATGGGGCCGGGGCTGATCAGGAGGGAGGAAAGTGTTGAGGCAGCAGCTCTGCTGCGTATGTGAAAAGCAGAGGCCTGGGATGGAAATCCACATCTTTTGGAGGAAGAAAGACTGGGAGTGCATCTACTAACATCTCATGTGGGAGCGCCTTTCTGCTTTCTTCTTGTTGCATTAATTCTGGACTCACAGTGCCTTCAGATACTATAAATACAATGTCATTGCCATGCTGCTGGATAGATCCAGTCAGTGATACTATAAGATCTTTCTCCAAACATCTCCTGTGCAGATTTTTGTATAAACTCATGCTTTTTCTTTTGAATTATCTCTTGACTTGTTTTCTTGGAGGTTAATTTACTTGAAATAAAAACAGAAAGTGACTGGTTCAGTAGCTGAATTTACAAGGTCTCTTTAGTCATAGTCATACTCCCTAAATGACTAAGAAAAATTAATTTTTCTTCACTTTTGTTCCACTGAGTGGCTTTTGAGGAAAATTAAGAGGCAAGTGAAGATAGTAGACTTCAGTAGGAGGTATCTGTGACAGCTAGACCTGCTGTTTACTGCTCTACTTTCTGAACAGTCTCTAGAAACAGAGACCATTTAAGTAGGTAAGACCAACACTTGTTGGTTCTTTTTGTAATGGCATTATTTACACATTTCATACATTTTTACTTCATAAGTACCTTTCTAAAAGCTTTTTTAACATTTAGGGTACTTTGACTCATAAATGTATTTTTCTAATACAATTGCTCTAAATAATTTTATAGCCTCCATTACTTTTTGAAATTTGTCAGTTAAACATGCCAAATTTTTTTAATACTAGGCTTACAGACTACCCTGGTACTTATGATTAGTGAATACCCTGGTAGACCTGATCTCCACTGAAAGCAGCATGGGGAGGAAAGGGAAGTGGGCTCCTGCGCCAGTGCTGCACTTGGGATGAAACCTAGATATGTATTGTGGCATAAATAGATTATGAGTCAAGTAATCTGGGAATCTCCAAGACTGAGTCAGCAGTACAACTGAGGGTATCACTGGGTGATTCCTAGTCCTGTGCCCTGGCCACACATTCTGATTACAGGATGTGTCATGGAAGACTGGCTGTAACTTGCTGTGTGCAGTTGCCTCTGTCATACCCTTGAACAGTGTGTGTCCCTTGGGTGTGACCTGCTGAGGCCTCTCTCACAGCTAGCCTTGGCCTGTTCATTCACACTGAACTGGGAGCACACCTTGATCCAGACCATTTTGTGCTGGGGTGTTTTTAGAATGCTGCTTATGATCCTGTAGTTTTATAAGAAATACAAGTCTTGTGTTCCATAGGGGGCTGGATTCAGTGTGTCACACTGCAGCTCACAGTGCCCTTCGTGTACTATCTCAGACACTGATCCAGAAACCTTCTGGGTGCTGGTGTGTCTGAGTCACTGGGTTCAGAGGCTGCTGTGGTGTGCAATGCCTTCAGAGCTCTGCCTCACAGCAAATGCCTTCTCTGCCTTTTGCTCTGCTGCTCAAGCTGTGTTCTCATCACAGCTGGCATCTCACTTGATGGCATCTTCACTTGTAAATGCCCAAGTACCTCATGCACTTCCTTTCAGCCCAAACTCCCCTATTTATACACCCAGCAACTCAAAAAGGAACTGCTGTCAGAGGAACAATTCTATTATTACCAACACTAAAATGACAAGTGAAACACTTAAAGCCTTCTGTACCATATTTCTGAACTGATAAAGGCCTTTCCCCAGAACTCCTTTCTTGGGAAGCATTGGTTTCCAAATCAAGATGGACCAGGTTAAAAATATAGTGAACATCCTTCATTAATATGTTTGTTTCCTTTGGAAACAGTAATGATATTCTGGTAATAGAGTACAACACGTCACAGAGGTCAGCCGGTGCATAACAGATACTAAGGTACAATCCTTTTATGAAATATATGTGTGTGTATATATTTTTCTCTCTCTTTAAATCCAAGATACTGATTTTCCCAGAAGGCACCTGCACAAACCGATCCTGCCTGATCACATTTAAACAAGGTGAGAGATTTTATCCTGTTGTTGTTGGAAAAAAATATGTGATACTAATTTGATAGTTGTAGTAAGGACTGAACTTTTGAAGGTACATCATCCACAACAGCGCTGTTGTAATCCCTTACTTTATTAAAGTTTCAGAGGTACTAAACCCACTCTTTTATACCAGTCAGCTTATTTCCCTGGTTAGTGCAATTGTGTAGGATGCAAAATATCTGTGACATATATGAGTAGTTAGTTGGGGGATTTTTCTGAGTACAGTTTTCACCTAATTTATTTACTCAGAAACTCAACTGTGATTGTTATGAGATAAATGTATGAACTTCCTCATGTGATATTCTTTTATGTCAGCTAACAGTTGGGCTATCTTAGATTCCTGTAAATTTTGCCATGCAAGACTTAGCAGCCAAGTTACAAAATGTCTTTGTGCAGCACTTAGCAAGGAAGGACAACAAATAATTTTTAACTTTTTTCATTGCACCACTGATCATTATGTTGTGCTGCCCTTCAGTTAAGAAAGGAGAGCAATATGACTTTAACTGTTTTACAGGGTCTTGGGTAGAAGTGTTAAAAACCATTACTACGTGGCCAGATCCGTATCACTTGTGATAATCAGAATACAGAGTGATTCAGGAAATGCTCAAAAGCCTTGTGAACATCTCATCCTATGAAATTAATGCCCGTCAGTGGGGAGATAATGCACAGAAAATGAGTTTGAACAGTCCAGGGATCTCAAGCAGCTTTCTCCTTGAGATGGAGCTGAACCCTTTTCTGTCCCGACATCTTGCTGGTTGTGCTGCTGATTTAAAAAACAAACCAAAAAACAGAAACCCAACCTACAATATAGACATAAAACCCAAATCAAACAACAGACAAAAAACTGAAGTAGAACACTTCTCATTTTCCTAGTGTTTTTAAAAAAGTCTCCTTCAAGGTACTGTTGTCTGAAATAAATCACTTAAAGCTCCCAATTGCTGTATCAAGCTTAGTTGTAACAACTAGTTCTAATTTATGGCTGCAGGTGCCTTTCTTCCACGAGTCCCTGTCCAACCTGTGTTACTCCGATACCCCAACAAGCTGGTGAGCAGAACACTTCTGTTACTAACTGAGAAGGCAAAAGTCTGACTTAAGTGGTACCGACAATAAATACTTTGCATTGTCACTAAAGAATATATTGTCCTGAGCTTTAGCATTGCTAAAGCTAAGCTAAGCAGCCAGGCTTCCCAAGTGTCAGCATGTTGTAGTTGCTACTCTGACTGTGCAAAAATTACTGCTGGGCGTCTTAGCTAAAGGGGGGAGACAGGAAAGTGTTGTGACGGAAGTTGGAAACTTCCTGCAGTGCCACAGAGCCTGTACTTTGAAGTCTAAAATGGACACAACTTCCCTATTTAGTCATCATTTTCTGGTTAACCTCAAGATAGCCTTACTGCAAAAGGACTTGTGAAGTTTCTGAAGAGAAGCAAAGCTGAGCCATGCAGTACATCCAACACCCCTCCTCAGGAGAGCAGCTTTGCAGATGTTCTTTTCATGCAGCATTCCATGTGCAGCTCCACTGTACTCTGACTGTAAGGCTGGAACCTTTTCAACTTTTTTTAAATTACCTGGTCATCCAACAAATCCAGGAAAGACCAAACTTTCACTTCCTAATGTTTTGTTAGGATTGAAAATATGGTTGTTATTGTTATTTGCAAAGGCTCCTTTGTGTAAACCTTTCACAAATGAATGTCAAAAGTGAACCACTCGGGGGATTGGTGTCACATTTCACTGATAAGATTTAAGGATCTGCCAGTACACACTGTAAATATAATGTATAAGAAGTAATAAACACAGAGAGAGGGAAAAAAACAACAAAATATCAAATAAAAAGCATGATAAATTATGCAGAAATGTCTTTAAAAACTAAATGAGACATATTTATGAGAATGCCTCTCTAAAGGGACTGGTAAGGCCCACTGACAAAGTCTTACCCATTTTTCTTTTCCCTGCTTCTGTTGTTTAGATCAGAGTGAATGATTTACAATATCTAACTAACTATAAATGTTATTCCCAATTGTTTATAAGAGTCTGCCATACTTATTTCCAAATTTTTAAGGCAAGGAATCCTATCTGCCTTAATACCTTTATTTATTTTCACTATACGCCTATAAAAACATCATCCACTTTTACTAAACTTGTGCCTGTTTTAAATTGTAACTTATCTGCTCACCAACTTTCATCTGGTTTTGTCATACATTTCTGTTTTATTTTTTCCTTAGGATACTGTGACCTGGACATGGCAGGGCTATTCATTGTAAGTTTCTTAATCCTGCTGAAAATTACATACAGAAATTTTTCCCCTGTCTGCCAAACAGATTCCACTAAGCCAAGACACATGTTCTTCTAGATCTGTTTTTATGAGGGGGAAATACTTGGGGATAATGCTGTCATGCAGTAGATTTCATATCTGAATGGCTAGAGAGAGGGTTAGCAAAGGAAAGTATTATTTCCAGTTCCATCACTTTTTTTTTTCCTCTTGTTTCATGCATTAAATTAGAACAAAGGAAAGAAAAGTATTAACCTTCACAACTGTACTGAAAATATGTCTGGAAAATACTTTCCACTTCACAAACATTCATTAAAATGTGCATTTTCAGAATCCATATACCACATTCTCGTGTGGAATATGTAGTGTATCTAAGTACAATAGTCCTGATTTATTAACTAACATTGGGAAAGCAGGTAATTTTGAAACACATTTGGAGTAGTGGAGCAGATCATAAGCACCTTTTAAGCTATCTTTATAAATAAATAAATACACATACACTTTTTAATATACATAATCCTGTCATCTGCACACTTAGACAATGGACATGATGAAGTGTCCATTTTGGTTTCCCAAGATTTTTTCCTGTTTCTGCTATTGTTGATACATTTATCAGCTTACTGAGACTAGTGAACATTGCAAGTTCAGTACATGCTGCAGATTTCCTCCATAGAGGATTTACACTGAAAGATTAAAATAGAGCTGTGTCTTCAGTTATAATAGATGGAGTAGGAGTAGACGAAGAAGGAAATTAAATCAGAGTTATTCCCATGGGAGGGAGGAGGCTGCCCATTCACTCAGAGTAGAGAAATGCTCTGAGCCTGGTGGCTGGATGGTGAAGGATCAGATCAAAACCTGTGAGCAGGTGAAAGGAACTGCTTAGCAAAATTGTGAGGAGAGAAGGGATGGATGGAGAGGAATCCATAGATTCTTAACAAAACTAACTGGAACCAGGAGAAGAATATTCCCTGCACAAACATGCAGATCACAAAATGCAAAACTGTCTCACTCTTTGTAAAACTTCCTGGATATTGTGGCCAGGACAGGACAGTACCAGTCTCCTCAGAAACCTCCTGGCATAGTTCCTGCTTTTACTTACTACTTCTCTCTTACTTTTGTGCCTTGCTGGAAGGAATACCTGATGTTATGTGTTAGAAAATCAAGCATTAAGAGTGGGCTTGTGCAGAAGATAGACACGATTCCATAGATTCTCTTGCATTTTCCCTTTTCTTTTCTATTTAGTCCAAAACAAGAACAGAGAAAGACTGCTTGAAAGTTTTCCATTAAAATATACCTGCTTTAAAGATCAAATGTGCATTTCTGCTTCAAGATCACAGTGAAAAGAGGAAGTCAGTAGTAGAAGTGACTATGCTTATCCTCTTTGGCAGTTCCATCCTCCCCTGAGCTTATCTGTTGATTCTAAAATTTGTGACTTTTTAAAAAAGAAGATGGTCCTGACCCTATAGGCACTTCATTAACACTTCTGTGTAAATGTTACTGTAATTTGAAAAGTGACTAGCAAATACTAACAAATCCAGTTCTGCATACGGAAGTTACTGGTCCTATTTTGCAGCTGAGAGAATAAAAGATAAAATAATGCTTCTTCTCGGAATCAAAGGTCTTAAAGTTTAAAATCCAGTATCCATGGACCTCCTTAGAGAGAAGGGGACATTTTACTGGCCAAAGAGCTGTGCAGAATTGTTAATGTTCATGAGAGCAGACAACAAGTTGCCTGCCCCATGAGCAAGCAGCAGCTATATACAGGAGCCCTGTTAGAAAAAATGTGAAAAGTATCTTTTTGGGAAACTTCACTACAAGGTACTTAAAATCTTGCCTAATACAGGCTTTGGGTTTTTTTTTTTTGTGCTTTAAAATTGACATGCAAATTCTTCTGTTTTAAATAAGTAAAATTTATTTTTCTTCCTATTTACCTGCAGTAAAGAGCTGTGCATAATGACATTGTGTCAGATCTCCACAAGAGTAGAAGTTGAGGTAAGAATTGGAAATATTTTTTATTAAGATTTAGCAACCAGGGTATTTCCGCTTTGATATAATCATAATATAATAAATTATTCACATTATTAGTTATTTTTAGTGAACAATAAATGTCTCAGAAACAAGAACAAGCATCATAGTAAGTAATAGATTAATTTGTTGTCCATATGTATGTATCATTCTGATGAGTTTTTGAGACAGGTGCCAGAAATGTCTTTATTTTTAGAGAACTATAAAATCATTGTTAAGTATCACTACATGAATTCTACTGATGTTAAAACTAAAAATTAACGTTCTGTCAAAGGTAACAGCTTCTTTTTCCCACCTCCCCATTTCTCTGAGCCCTTCAAAGTAGCTTTGTCTTCCTCACCATCACCCCAGACTGGGCTCTCATAGATTTCTACAATTCACAGCTCATTCAAGTACTTGTGCTGAGCCTCGTGTAAGGACCCAGTTTCCCTGATCATTAAATGCACTGCACAGCACAGGGACAGATGAATGACAACTGAAACAACATCCACACTTCTCATGTGAGCACCCACACTCTAACTGCTCCCTGTCAAAGAGGAAACTTTCAAAACACATTCCTGACCAGACCACAGAGGATTGTCAGTGTGCACTAAGTTGGTTTAGGAGCCTGAGGAAGGGGAGAAAATGACACATTTTGCTGTTTATTTCCAAAACACAGGATTTAACAGAGTCCAAAGCTTTGTGAATATAAGCGGTGTTGTTGCTGCTGACAATTGTCAATCTACTCTGTGTTGTGGAAAGGTGGCATTCATTTTAAGGGTATAATGTATGCCATATAGTGCATGCATTAGACACATATTTGTAGAGGATGTAATCAAGAAATAATTCTCCTAATAATTTTGTTCAGTGGGGCATAGCTATGTGATTTATATACATGGGAGAAAGAAACAATTAATGCAGCCCTTCCAACAGAAGGAAGAGTATAATTTTCCCTACTTTGGAACAGAACTCAAACTTGTTTTTTTAAAAACTAAATTTCATGTTCCATGAGATGAAACTGAAACATGAAAAAATTTGCAGCTTTCTCAGCAGCATGTGTCCCTAAAATGAAACTAATTTCTTACACCAGTGCAAAAACCTTTCAGTTTCTAATAAGAGAAGGGACACATTTTCCTGTGAAAGGAGGGAATCCAGCTACTCCTTTTAAGAGTGGAAATTTCTGTTGCTGTCCCATGTTGTGAGCAAGTAGCCTCTCCACTCCCACCACTCTTGCAGTGCCTCTCCTTGCTGTGCAGGAGCTGCAGGGCTGTGTGCCCATGTCCAGTCCAGCTCTAACACACTGGGATGCTGCACATGAAACTGAACCTGGCAGTGAGTTTTAGGGCTGCCAAAAATACAGCGATTGGCAAATTCTGTAAGAAGAGAGACTAGGTCCCAAGCAGATCAGAGCAATATTTTTGCTATTGAAAGAGGTGTGAAGAATTTTCTTACAGGACTGAATTTGACTGGGAAGATGTACATGCCACTCTCCAGCAGATAGCAGCTGAAGTGTGACATCATGCAGCCACTGCAGAAGGTCAACCAAATTCTTGCTCCTCAGCTGTTGTTTCTGGCAAACAGGTTCTATGAATAATTGTAGGGGAATTTTTTGAAGGGGGTGAAGGTGGTGTTTAAGCTGCCAGGAATTTACATTGCTCTGTGAGCAAGACCTCAGCCTCAAGTGAGGTAATGACCACATTCAAAACCATGACCATGTTTGCGTAGATAAACCCGGAGTTATGACTTCATCTCACCCATCAGAGGTTTCTGTGTCCTGTGTGCCTGTGCTTTTTCAGTTTAAGAGTTATCTGACTTCTGAAGGGGTGTTGTAATAACCAGGGACCTATTTCAGACCTTGAACAAAGCTAGGAACTGCTTACAAAAGGAATGAAATCTCAAATATTCCTGTGAACAGTTGGACCTCCCTCTCCTCTCCTCTCCTTACAGGGGAGACAACTTTTAATTATAAACAGAAAAATTTTATGGTTATTTGACAGATAACCAATTCCATAAACTCATTGGTTTTAATCATAAAGAGAAAGCATTCCTTAAAAACAAACTTTAAATGGCTGTTCAGGACAAACTGTGTTTATATGGGACAGTTAGCGCTATAGTAATGCACCACCAGCAACTGCAGTATAACTAACTAAAGCAACATACCGGCACATGATTAACAACTTTCTTCCAATGAACTATGAGCAGCACCTTATTTTGGAATCTTTGTGTTCTAGGAATTAAGGTTAGGGTGCAGAGCAGCAGAACTCAGATAAATGATAACCATAGCTGGGAAAAGGCACAGTAAACAGAACTGTGAGCAAACACTGTAGACTGAAGTAGGAAGAGCAAAGCACTCCTCTGCACACACCACTTTGCAAACAGGTGCTGGTTCATGCCACAATAGATAATAGTTCATCCAGAAGCTAATTTGGTGAAAAGGTACTTCCAAGTTTTTACATATTAATAGTGAACCCTCAGTAGTAAACATGTTTCCATTTAGATAGCTGGGGTGTTTCCTAGGTGTGGTCAGAGAGGGGGTTGTTGGGATTTTTTACCTTCTGCTTGCAGTTCTGAATTGTATCCAGTTAGTGTACTACTTACAGCTCAGAACTGTGATTCCTTAATGTTTTTGTCAGGAGGGAAAAGTGTACGGGAAACTTACCAGTCACATGCTGACAGATACACGGTATGACATGGGACTGCAGTGTGTGTTTAAAAACATTAAAACTCTCACACACAATAGTCTAATATATAACATCACTTTAAAAGGATCTTTGAAAAGAAGTGTGCAGTATTTCAAGCTCACATTCTTACCAGTGCAGCATTTAATCTTCTAACTAAGTATGTACTTATTACACTTTCCTTCTTTGGAGGGTTGATTTTACATATTAAAGACGCTTCTACCAATCCTTGAGAGTTTTGCAGTAAATCTCATTTGTGTGGGGAGGGCAGGAGAGCCTGAGCAGTTTCTGAGGTGGCTGAGACCTCTAGTGCCCAGTCCTTTCATTGCATGGCTGATGTTTTTCTCCTGTTCTCGCACACTCAAACAAACATAAGAAATTGCTCGTGTTCCTGATGAAGTGGTAACTGCTGAATTGATTGGATAACTCATCCCTTTCAGTTTCTGCCTGTTCATGTTCCTACTGAGGAAGAAAAGAATGATCCAATTCTTTTTGCCAACAGAGTCAGACAAACCATGGCAAAGTAAGTAACTGATCATCAATAAAACCTGAGAACTGTTCTTTTATTTTTATTAGCAATTCCACATATAGCCTAACCATAAAGTACAATTTGATCAAGTCCTGGGTACTATACATAGGAATTGCTCTAGATTTTCACTAAGAGGTGTCAAAATCCTGTACTAGATTACCCTGATTGCTTTCACATGGAACATAAAAAAGGTATACATTGGAACACAGTATGTTCAATTCATAGAACATTTGAATAAATGATCTCTCCTTGCTTGGCAAGGAGAATGGGTGGTGGTTTGTTCTCCAGCATTACTGGGCTGCATTTACAAGACTGTAAATCTTAAAACCTCATGGTGCTGCCATAACATAGTTTCATGGTGTGGTTTCACAGTTTCATGAAATGGTGTATATTGCTTTGTCTAATTGCAGCAGTGCAAGAATGAATTACCATTTGTTTCACATATCAGAGAAGGGAAATCGTCTACAAAAAGTTATTTTCATATATAAGAAATTTATTTTGCTTTTCCTTAATTTTATTTCAGTGCTTTGAATGTGCCAGTCACTGATCACACTTTTGAAGATTGCAGGCTGATGATTTCAGCAGGGCAGTTGACTTTACCCATGGAAGCTGGGCTGGTGGAGTTCACCAAAATTAGCAAGAAACTCAAGTAAGGGAAGTTTTAGTAGTAGAAGTTTATGGTAGCATAATTACTAAAGTGCTGCAGGTATTGATGGCCATCTGCCAAAGGTTAAATAACCAGACTACAGACTTGGCCATGTGTAACATAGTGTATTTAAGCATACAATTTACATAAATTACTGGGAAATCAGAGATGAGGAAAATCCCAGTAAGGACTAATCCCGAGTAATTTTTGTAACCAGCATTGCCAGACAAAAGATTGTTCTCACCAAAGGGTGAAAAAAGTAGAGCAGTAGTCCATGGTAATCTTGGTGGAAATTTAAATTGCTTTAGTGGTGAGGTACTGGCAGCTTATGGCAGGAAGTAAAAAACCTTCTTTCCAGCCTGAAACTTCAGCTTACTGTTCTTAGTTTTACTGTGCAGCCATGTGTCACTAGTGATGTCAGTTTTTTCTGTCTAGATACAGTGGAATTTGAGAACTGAGCCATGTAACCATACTCCATCAAATAACCTGGCATGGCTGTGGTGAAATCTGAATGTGTCCAATAAATCTTGACTTATTGTTAAGTGCTATATATCCATTTATAGAATTCCATCTGGAACAGTTACATGGCAATCCTAATTATTCTTACTGAGGTGCAGTGGTGTATTGTGCAGAGATCTGGCAGTTCTGAGGCTCTGGCAATACTGGTGTTTGGGTAGAGATCTTGCTAACAGAGCTGAGACCTGCTCTCTCTGTCAAGGAAATACTTAGCCTAGAGCATGATACAGCAAAATACTGCTACACTTGAATTTATGGTAATGAAAAGCTCTCTGCTGGAGCATCCTAGTAATTGGACAGACAATTCTAGGTTTGGGAAGTTATTCTGTGTAAGTCTGACATACCCAAGCATAGAACTGCCTGATTTTAATATTAATAACCAGAGAGGAGCAGTCCTTAATTACTGATTTAAAGTAAAATATCTGGTCTGAAGTACAGCATTAGAAATGCTGTACACACATGCCCTGTTTGGCAGTTTTTCATCTTTGAGCACTGTAATAACTCCTACTAAAATTCCATCTGTCCGAGAACTGCTGTATAGAAATATCTCCTCTCCCTCATGTTTGCATAGCCTAAAATGGAATCATATCAGAGAGCAGTTGGATACTTTTGCTGCTATTGCAAGTGCTTCCAAAGGGGGAAGAATTGGAATTGAGGAGTTTGCTGAGTACTTGAAGCTACCTATTTCAGATGTCCTCAAAGAGCTGTTTCTACTTTTTGACAGGGTGAGTAATTGGTTAACTGACTTTTTGACAATATTTTGTTAGAAATCATGTCCCAAAAGGATATTTATTATAATTCATTATGTCCAGCTTAATAAATGCTTCTTGGTTAACAGTTTCTGTAAGCAAGGTAGGTGACTCTTACAGTTTTTTTCATAAGTTTCAGTGGAGAAAATATTCATTAGTTTCTGCCTTGTGAGAGATGGCAGCCATCCCTTGGACCAAGTTGCTGCACCAGTATCAGACAATAATCTTCATGCTGGTAGTAGCTGAATATTTTCTTGGGCCAACTGCAGATTTTGATCTTATGTACATTTTGATAGCTTAGTTAGCTGTTGTAATTAATTAGATAATTTAAGGCAGAGTGAAGCTAACTGGAGTGTTAACTGGAACACTGGAGTGTTCCTGCTGTGCTTGTGAAGGGTGCTGTTAGATTTTACAGGGACTCCTCTTGCTTCTCTCCACCAGGAAAGGAGGTTGTGTGTTAACATGATCACTTAGGCTTTACCCCTACTCAGTGCTAATCTCTCCAATTTCCTACTTCTCTCTGAGAATGACAAAAATGGCTGCATTTCTGTCTATACCGAAAGCATCAATGACTAGAGCAGAGATAGAATTAATCTTACTTCTAGGCCTCCACATGTGCTCCAGTGCACACCGCCTGTTGTCCTGCAAGTGCCTGTGGACTGGAGGTTTTCTCTTACCGTAAGAGCTTTCCCAACTCACCATCACTCTTCCTGATCAGTTAGCCTTAGCAGTACACCTGTCCTTGGGAGGCCATGGTATATGCTCATTAAAACTGTTTCAGGATTTTTCCACATAAAAGTTTTTACAAGCTCTAAAAGAGTCAGATGTATTTCCTGAACTGCTGAATGCCTTGAAGCTCTAGCAGTCCTAGGTACATCAGGCCTTTGTCATTCTTGCCTCCTCATCTTGGACCATTGGCTCCTGAGGCATGTAGTCTGAGTCCTGAAGCACAGTACCTGCATCAGAAATGTGCAGTGGCAACCAGAGTAATTAAGGGCAATCATACTCTTTCACTTTCTTTATATGGTGCAACATCAGTGACCAGAACTAACAAAGTAATTCTCAATTCTCTAAAATTCTGAGGGAATAAAAGATTATGACAACAAAGAAGTGCAAGGCTGCATTCACCTTTAAGGAGATGAGCACAACTGAGGAACAATCATGCTCATCTAACAGGGCTGGTTTCAAATTGCTTCAGATATGAGCACAAGCATTCTGAGACTTCTGCTTTGTGGGTTTCAACCTCATTATTTTTTTCTCTAAAATGATTTCTCAAATCACATAAACATAACAATGCAAAGAAGAAAAGAAATAGGGGCGTATCAACACCTGACAGAAACTAGTGAGACGTAACTGGGAGCCAGAAACATGCACAGACATGGTGAAGTCTAAGCATGCAGATAAGCTGTGTTTTGCCCACACCCACGTCAGACACAAAACAGCTTCAGAGAGCTACAGAACACTGGATCTCCACGTAACTCACTTCAGAAAATCTTCACAATGTTCCTTGCTAAAGCTTTGCTGAGTGGAGCAAGTGGAGGAAGTAGTAGTAGTCGTGGAGGAAGCCTTGCACGTGGCCTTGGAGGGCTCCTGACAGGAGGTGGAGGTGCAGGGAATATTGGAGGACTTGTTGGAGGTCTCGTCAACCTTATAAGTGAAGCGGCAGCTCAGTATAATCCAGAGCCACCTCCGCCTCCTCGCAATCATTTTACAAATGTGGAAGCTCAGGAGAGTGATGAGATCAGACAATTTCGTCGCCTGTTTGCCCAGCTGGCTGGAGATGATATGGAAGTGTGTGCCACCGAGCTAAGGGACATCCTGAACAAAGTCCTTTCCAGACACCAAGACCTGAAGGCGGATGGCTTCAGCTTGGACACCTGCCGTAGCATGGTCGCCGTCATGGACAGCGACACAAGTGGCAAGCTGGGCTTTGAGGAGTTCAAGTACCTGTGGAACAACATCAAGAAGTGGCAGTATGTGTACAAGCAGTTCGATGCTGGCCAGTCAGGCACTGTTGGGAGAGCCCAGCTGCCCAGCGCCCTGAGGGCTGCGGGGTTCCAGCTGAACGAGCAGCTGTGCCGGGTGGTCGTGCGCAGGTACGCCGCCGAGGACGGCAGCATGGATTTCAACAGCTTCATCAGCTGCCTGGTGCGCCTGGACAGCATGTTCCGGGCCTTCAAGTCCCTGGACCAAGATGGAAGTGGGCACGTCAGAGTGACCATTGAGGACTGGCTGCAGCTGACCATGTATTCTTGAAGTGTTTGTGTGGCAGATACACCTGGAGGACCACACTGCTCTGCTGCACAGCTGTGGTCTTGGCCTTTAGTCTTTCTAAGGCAGATGTAGATAGCAGTAGATGGCTCAGCTTCCAGTGTAGTGATTCTTCTTGTGCATGCATTAGTCTGCTTTTCTGAGGGGTTTGTGTAGGTTGTTGATCGGGCAGTTGCATAAGTTCAGAAAATCCTAGATTCTAAGGTTAGGGAATATATTGGAAAGATCAGAGCTTAGTTAGTTTTTCATGTAAAGTGGCTTGTATATGAGTATAACTATTACATAAAAAAGCTGCTAAGTTTGGTGCTGATGTTGCTGTTCTGGTTTGTCAGCAGTCACTAAGCTGGAATAAAGGCTGTTTGCCTGAAGGCAGTCACTAGTAGACTCTTGTGCAGTTATTTCTAACAAGGGGAACATTAGAGTTGCAATAACTGTAGTGATCAGTGAACTTACATAATCATTCCATTTCCTTTCTACTTCTGCTTTTTCATGCTTGGCTGCTGAAGCAAAACCTCAGTTTTACTGTCAGTTCTATCTGGTGGCCAGGACAAAATTGAAGACTTACATGAGGCTACTTCTGCAATGATCTCCTTCCTACAGTTCCATGAACTAGTCTTTTCTCTCTTTCCTTCAAGCCTGAACATAGTTATGAAGCAAACAACTTAAAATACTACATTTATATTTAGAGAAACTTGAAATAATTATGCAGTCACATAGCAGACAGAGAGCCAAAGTCAACCTTTGGCTATCTGAGTGAAATTTCATCAGCGTGCAGCATCCCACTCAAGGTAGTTATGCAGTAATGGCTAAGATGTCAACTTCTGAGTAAAAAAATAAAAGGAATAACATGAACTGTCAAAAGTGCCTTTCCTTGAATTAAGGATTACATTGTTGACAAAAACGGCTCTTGCACAAAACAGATTTCTTGGCAAGGCTCTGCTGCTTTAAACGAAAATTGTCTTGGGTGTGTGGGAGCTGGCTGGAATGTGAAAAGAGGAGTTAAATTGGCAGCCTGGCACTAGAGGCAGTCTCCAGATGTGACTCATAGAGGAATACCACACAATACCTGCAGGCCATCTACATGTTAATGGGGTGCTGTGGTGTAGTTTGGTTTGGTCTGTAACTTTCCATAGCTTCGATTTCTAAATCTTGCACTTACACTTTGCAAACAGTATTTTTCAAATTGATGAGCTATCCTCCCTGGTATACTTGCAGAAACCTTTTACTTGAAACTAACTTATAATTTGTGCCCAGATTTTTTTCCTCCTGCACTTTGTTTAATAGCAAACAGAAAAATATTCATACTATCCCAGATAAAAGAGGCCAGTTCCTTCCTCATGGCATTCAGCCTCCTCCCAGTTCTTCAGTGGAAAAGCACTCAGTTATCCATTATGCCATGTAGTGCCATTTGGGCTCTGAGTAACTGGAAAGTGAGCAGGAGGTAAAGTGATAACCTCCTCTAAAGTATTGATGCAGTAGTACTTTAAGCTTTATACTGCATCTGGCTTGCAGTCCCTGTGCAAATCTAAATATACTATGGTAGTGCAACTTTCTTGTTTTCCAAAGTCTAAGATTTAGTGTATTATATAAGAAAACAACAATAAAACCCCAGTTACCACAGCATGCTATAGGGAAAATAGTAGCAGAAAGTTGGCTTCCTTAAGGAAAACAAGAGTTGTTAAGGTTACATTATGTTTTTGATTGTGTAGCATAACTGCAAATATTATTTGTAGCATATTTGTAGCATAACCAAATTCTGTTTTACCATTTAGAGAACTGGAGCTTAGCTCACACATTGCTTCCTTAAAATATTCTTGGATACATAGGCTGCAAACACAGTTAGGTATGCATGGAAAGACAATTGCAAGTGCTTTTTGCTGTGGTGTTACACAAGCACTTCAAGTTTTCCTGTATTTTCAGTTTAACTTCCATTTCTTTTCCCAGGCAGCAACCCCATCATTTCTCCTTAACCAGAATGCCAGAGCATTTGGAAGTTAGCCAGCATCCTAGAGTTTTGTAGAACTAGTCACAACATGATCTTGCAAGCATAGTAACTTTATTTTCTACTGAAATGGCTGGGGTTCTTTCTATCAGACTGCACTCAGTTTTGATTACTGAGTTTTCACACTTTAACGAAAATAATATGACCTTTATTTTGTCTTTTTTCTTGTCATATTTCCATGTGCCACAACTGTGTTAACTTCTTTCAGAAGTTGTTGTTTTTCATTAAATTATTTTAAAGTTTACTTCCCAATTCTTTTACTGTGATAAATATTCTTAACTTTGAAAATAAATTTTCAAAATATTCTAATCACTTCAAACAATCCTTTTCTAAGAATACAGTCTGCAAAACTATCCAAAAATAATATTCTCTGGAACTTTGAACAGTTATTATCTGCACTCTTGCTTCAGTTGTTTTTAGACTTTATGTTTGTAATGCTACGCTTTAAAACTAGGTCTGAGAATGACAATGTGAAGAAAATGCTGAAAGTCAAACTCTGCATCACAATGAGAACACAGATTTGCAAATAAAACAATGTGTATGAGACAACTTTGTCCTTTTCTAATGATTAAAAACTGACAAAAGTTATAACCCTTAGACATCCATGAAAGTAACTTAAAAGTTCATATCTTATTCATATCTTTGCTCAAAAGTTTACCTGAAATTCACAGGTTTCTGAAGTACAAGATGTTCAAAGTCAATCAAAAGATCAATCAAAAGGATCAGTTAGACCATCAATATAAATAATACAGCAGTTGTCTATGCAAAAGAGACCTGCATTGGTTTTGAATGCTAAATAAAATTATATCTTAGAAGATTTAAATCCTGCAAAATGTATAGCTTGATGATGAGAGGTTAATAATACTGATTTCATTATATTATTACACATATTTTGTTAATCAAGAACTGTCTCAAAATCTAAATTCAATTGCTAAAATCCCTGTTTCATAGCACCCAAAATTTTCAAACCACTCTACAGAGCAGCCTTAGTATTCTCCCCTGACATATTGCACTGTTCAGCAGCAGAAGACCAAGAGCAGAAAGGTTTAGGTTGGTATGCTCAAGGGGACATTAGAAGTTGGTAGGAGAGCCGGAAATAGAATCTGGTCTGGTCCTTTGCTGCAGATTTACCCAGCTGACCACCCCTCTCTCACTTGGCTGAAAAAGTTTTGTGTTGCTCTCATACATACTTCTTAAGAAAATGTTTTTCTTGTTGAAATGCAAAACACTTCATCCACAAAGGGAACTTTGCTTTACACTTCAGTTTGCTTTTAAAATGTTTTTGATGAATGCCGTTACTGTGAATTCAAAACAATGTATTCTTGTCTATTTGTCATCTCTGTTATGCTGTCATTACCTGCTCTGTGTCCCACCATCTAAGGTTTGCAGATGGCTTTTGCCCAGACAGATGTTTCCCAAAACACTCAAGAAACTTCCAGTAAAGTGACAGAAACATTACTGATATAAGCATAGATTTCATCAGGCATCTGCCATTCTCCTTATCTGAAAATATAATGCATCTTACAGAGAATTAATCACAAATCCCATCAAAGCAAGCTTCAAAAGTTTTGTTGATGTAGCTTTGTAGTTAACACATTGAAATGTTTGTTCAGATCAGAACTGGAATTATTACAGAGGCTGTTCCAATGAATTCCTTGTCTTTCTGGCTTAAAAGGTGGGACAGTGCAGTGGCTTCCAAATAGCATGTAGGGCAGTGCATAGGCTTCAGAGGAAAGCTTAAGATAAACCAGGTAGATTTAGTTGTCCTTTCACTGACATATATTTTATTGCTGAAGGTTCAGACTCTAAGCAGCATCCTTACTCTTGGCCTGTTGATTCTGGGTTGTGTTGCGTTGGTCTCTGAACTTCATCAAGTGCCAGTGCTGCATGCACTGCTACAGTTACCTCAAACGTGGATTCCAGTTATTCTCAGAGCCTTCCTGAAGGCCGTGTGCTAAAGAAGAACTTTAAGTTGTTTTAAATCTTTTTTGTGTTTTGTTTGTTCATAAAATAGAAATCCATACCCATTTTGTAGCCATTGAAAACATGTATATTGCTACTCCAGCCTTAGCATTACAGATTTAGTGAGCTCTTAGGTTTTTTCCCAGGAAGAACAAAAACCTCTAGTATTGTAAAATGTCTTAGTGCATGTGTTGTGTTTGATTCACAGAAGAGCTTTTAAAGTGATTTTTGGTATTAACTATAACTACTGCCATGCATGTTTGGGTTACAGAATGGAGATGGCAGCATCGACTTCAGAGAGTATGTAATTGGTTTGTCTATTCTTTGTAACCCAGCCAACACTGAGGAGACGATTCGGATGGCATTTAAGGTAAGTTCCATTTAGTGTAAATCTACAAACCTGACAAATCAAGACTGACTGTAAGTCTGTTAGCTTTCAAATCATAAGTTTATAGCTTCAATCTGTTATGCAAATGTGAGTAATTCTCTTAAACCAATTGACATTTAGAGTGTGAAAGGGAGGGGAAGAATTGCAGGCATCATAGAGAAGGGTTTCAAAAGCCATCTGAAGGCACTAATGAATATGTAACTTGGCAGGCTAACTCCAAAAATGATTCAGCAGCTCTTGTAGTTTTTTTTGCCTGAGGTTTTTTTCTGCTGTGATTCTTCAATGTCACAATAGATGGAGTAATACCCTCTTGTGGGTCAAGCTTCACTAGAGTCATTGTTCTCAACAAAGAGGAAGGAGAAAAAAATTCAAGGGCTGTTAGGACTGGCACATTGAAAACTGGGCTACATCTAAGAGCTGCTGGCTTGTCCTGTGGGCCCTGATAGTACAAGCAGTAAAGGAGCAGTAGCTCCTTTCACATCTCAGGTACATGCAGACAATATGTGACCA
The DNA here is from genome assembly GCF_014805655.1 of Passer montanus. NCBI lineage: Eukaryota > Metazoa > Chordata > Aves > Passeriformes > Passeridae > Passer > Passer montanus. The sequence goes on along the minus strand of NW_024369373.1, from coordinate 7,204,016 downwards.
GGCATGCCCATGTTGTGAATCCTTGGCTCTTTTTTTAGTAGCTCTTTGACACAGATCCACTTGTTTTACCCATTAGTGTGGTCTTATTAACTCTTTTGAGAAATTAATTGGGATACCACTCATGTTCATTGTAAGCTTCCTAGTACTGATGCATACTTGGGAAGTACCACACAGTTTTTGGCAATCCATTATATCCACTGGCTTCTTTTCAGATAAGCATTAGAGCTTTTCAAGGTGATTTGTTAGTTTTTGGGGATGTTTTATCAGTATAGATTCCTATGAAGAAGCAAGTCTAGCAGCTATTGTTGCTGTTCCATTGTGTTGATCCCTACACTATAATGTTCAGTATGTTAACAGGTGTGCTGATAATAAAATTAATAAAATCAGTAATTTGTTTTAATTTCCAGTTTCAGCACAAAACAACTCATTTAGCTGGTAAAAGCCTGCTTCAGTCTAAAATGGAACTATGGGTTCCTTTTGCTGTTTGTTTTCTGTGCCACTAAATGTCTTTTCTTTCACAATGGCAAAGTGTGCCTGTAGCAAGTATTTAAGAATTACAGCCATCCATCCCTTGTATTTCTCCAGGGGTGATTCATAGCAGATGGTTTCTGTCACTGCACTGGGCAGGATGGGATGATCAATGTACATCAACTGCCTGCATTCCAGGAACCTGCATTCCAAATTCCTTGTTAATTACAATTAATTCCTTAGTGAGTGGTCAATCACATACACTAAAATTTAGGTATGTCAGAGCATAAACTATGAGCGCAAGTTTAATCTGACAGCAGATGTGCTATAACCTAATGAAAATGGAGACTAAAACCTAAGATGTTCCAGTAGAGACTGGCTGAATCCAGTAGACTCTTAGCATAGCTCATGGTGACAATAAACATACATCTTGGTTTATGTTTTATCAGTTTTGTATTATTTTTATCAGTGAACCAGCGCTGTGAGGTTTGTTTGTTTTGGCAGAATTCTATTCCCTGCTATAGCATGAACATTGCTCTGCAGAGTGTCTGCTTAGTCTTATTCCAGGCTCTTCAAATCCCAGGCATTGTTCACAGAGCTGCTGAGTGCTGGAAAGCCACAATGAGTGGCTGATGTGCACAGAGGGTTCATAAGCAAAGTGATGCCAAAGTATTTCTACACATTCTGTCTCTCCAGCTCTTTGACATGGATGAGGATGGCACTATAACAGAAGATGAGTTTTCTTGTATCATTCAGTCAGCACTGAGGCTGCCTGAGCTTGATGTTTCTGTGCTCTTTAAAGAAATAGATACAGATGAAACCGGGAAGCTCTCCTATGGTAAGTTAACGTCCTTTTGTTAGAAAGAATACTCTGATAGTCATATTGGCAGGGACTTCCCTTTTTTAATTCCCTCAAATTCCCTGATGGTTCTCATGCCTTGTTTCTGGGGAGAACTTTTGAAGCAAAGACCTAGATGCTTTGTATGATTCTCTTGGGTTTTCTTAGAGGGAACTAACTGGAGATCAGCTTCAGCGAAAGAAGCAGGCACTGCAGTTTTCTTTTATTCTGTTGCTGCACTACAGTATCTGTGTTTTTTAATGTTTTTCAGAGGAGTTCAAGAACTTTGCACTCAAGCATCCAGAATATGCCTCATTGTTTACTACATATATAGATCTACAGAGACACCAGTCAGGTGTGTTTGAGGAGCAAGACACTGAGCCACCCAAAGGCAAACACAGCCCAGTTAGGAGCACAGCCCTGGTCTCAGAAACAACACCACTTGCAAGAAATAAAGTCTGTCCTCAAGGCAATGAGGAAGATACCTCAAGTACCTCTGACAAAAAGGATGACTGAGAAGAATTAAATAATTCAGCTCTTGAATTTTACAGAATTTTTCCCCCAGCTGTTCATAAGCACAACTGATGTAAATTAGAGATGGAAGTTACAACTTCAAAAATGTTTGGGTTTTTTTTCATATCAGAAGGAGTTACTCCTTTTTAATTGTAAGGGAAAAACCACTGTTCAGTCCTTAATGTCACTATCACAGTACTGGGAATGTTCTTCAGTGTCTTCCAAGTTCATGCTTCCACAAAAGTAACAGGTGTGCTAAGAGGGGTACGAGGCTCCAGCACTGCAGTGACCTCTTGGAATGGAGACTGAGGAGTTCACTTGTCTCAAAACAAGTGGTATTTTTGGCACTGCTCAATTCCTCCAGATTCCCAACATGACTTAAGGGAAAAAAAATTATGCTAGAATGTTATAATGTGCAGTATCTCTCAGCTATTCACAAGTTTCTGAGACACACAAATGAGTTAGAGGAAGCTGAGACTTTAAGATTATGTTTTTTGGTTGTCCTTAGATTGCCCTTAACTGCTTAGGAACCAGAAAGCCTAAGCTTCTGAACAAGACATTCTGGTTCACTGATGTTAACAAAAACCACTTTAGGCCTAAAGGCTGGTGACAGATGGAAATGGCTGCACTTCTAACAACAAAAAACAAATTGGAATTCCAAGATAGCAGCTTGTAATCTGGAGGAAAATGCAGACAGTAACACCTAAAATTAATGGACTATTTCAAAATAAATACCATGTTGTTTACAGTAACAACTGTTCAGGATCACATTGGTAGGGGCATTTCAAGCTTCAGCATATTTTTTTTATTCTTGCAATTATCAACAGAGGAATGTGACCTTGTTCTGCAAAGATTGAAAGGCAAATATGCTGTCAAACCATAGTTCTAGTACTTAGTATCTATCTAAAGCTGTCTCCTAGAAACTGTATTTGCATTACTGTGCCATTGCTCAGTGTTCTTGGGGCTTGGTTCAAAACCAAGCTCTTTCTAGTCAATGATTTGAATATGTTTTGCCTCAGTCCTCTAGTGCATTGGAAATTGGGCCTTTACCTTTTTCCATCCCTTATCTGAATGCACTTTATGCAGTATTTAAAATATATAGCTATTTAGGCAAATACTTCTCAATAAAAACTTAGAAGGGATTAAATGAGAAGATATTTTTGGATTAAAACTGAGATGAGCAAAGCCTAGACTGTCTAGTACCAATAATAACCAACTTTCAGCAGGTTTTCATATATGAAATGGTAACCTCTGCCTCTAAGTTATTGCTTGCAGTCTGGTCGCAAGTTCATTGCCATGTTTTACTTTCTCTGTTTATAATTGTGCCTCTGCTGATGCTTCATGTTCTCAAAATAAATCTATATTTTTTAAAAGACTTTACTTGTACAACTGAGTCTTTTTATTTTTAGTACAGTGGGAAGGGTACTTTGTCTACCTTAAGGGGCTGGGGGGAGCTTCCAGGAAATTATGCTTAACATGTCTTACCTTGGTAAACTCTGCAGCCTGAAGTTGGCATTTTCAGTTCTTTGTATGGTGGCACTTTGCTTTATGGTAGGACTGGAAGAGCGTGACAGGACCAATACTCTTCCAAAGATTTGCTTCTGGTGACTGCCTCGACAAGAGGGATTATGATATAAAGGTCTGCAAATCCATGGAGAGAGAGTGCCATTTTTTAATGGAAAATAAGGCATCACCATTTGCACGTAAAATGAGTGACCTCAACCACAGCTGAGATGTAACAATCATGGCTTTGAATACATCAACATTAGGAGAATATTTTCTCCCAATTAGGGGAGAAACAGGAATACAGTTAACTGGAATACATGTTAATTCTCTGCAAGGATGCTTTTACCTAGCATAACCAAAGTCTCAGCTTTTCAACCAGCAGTAATCTCTTCAAAGATTACTTCTATTCCAACCAGTAAGAAAAAAATGGGTAGGCAAAGTTGACAAAGGAAAGCACTTCAAGATCTGGGGATGCAAAGGCTGCCCTACACACATTCCTGCTGAATCCAGTCACATTCAGCAGCAGGAGCTGTGCTGTCCAGTAGCACAGTATGTTTGGAGATTTTATAAAAATCTGCAAGTCACACAAGCCCTTTGCACTTACAGCTAAAAATATTATGTATATAAATCTACCTATCCCTGTAGTTAGAGGAAAGGCCACAAATGGGTTTGGTATGTAGCAGTGATTCAACCATGCTCTGAAGAGAAATTAGCTAAACACTAGAGACACTAACTCAATATACACACATCTGCTGGGTGTGCGGGAAGGGAATACATTAATTTCTAGGCATCATTGTGCCTCAGGGAGCTTTTAAAAGGACCAAACTAAAAGCAGTCTGCAATAAACAGGCATTACATTAAGTGGTAGAGCAGGAACTAAACAGAAGTAGAAGGTTAAAAATACTAAACAGAAAATGGTTCTCAATCAGGCATTGAGGGATGACACCTTTCTGCCTCAGACTTCCTGAGGTGTAAGTTTGTAAGTCTACGGACTGCTTTAGGATCACTGTGAGTCCTGCACAGCAGAAAGGATGTTGTCATCATAGAAAACATCATTTATTGAATCAGGACTTCTCTGTCTTGCTTTGACATGGATTTGATGGCAAGTCCTTCATGGATACAAAAATAAGACACTTTTTAAAGTGTATTTAAAGCAATCTTAACACAGGCAAGAATCAAACAAGGACAAGTCTATTACAAGAGGGAAACACAACTTACTCACAAGAATACAGGCTCATGGGATGCCGTTATCCATGAGGTTTGGTAACTATATATGCTATGAATAAATCTCATTTGCATTTTTTAATCTAGGCTCTTGTTTCTGAACACATAAAAGGCAATGCTGGGTCACCTAGAAAAGTGAACCTTTTTTGTACACCCTGGAACAACAAAGATATTAATACTATAAGTTTAAGGAAGGTGAATTAACAGGGTGTCCACTGGCCACACCAGAGGTTGATTTCTGAGGCAAACATCTTTCAATCCATGAAAATTAAAACTATTTGTACTTCCTTTGCTGCATCAGTGTTACTGCCTAAATAAGTGGAAACAGAGATGACACATCCAGGTTTCATCAGGTTATACCTCTATAAGATCTGGCACTAAACTGCCAAAATCACATCATTCCTGGCTGGTTGCTGTCCATCAGAACTATGAGGAGTAGTGACACTTTGATGGAAAGCATCTGAAAATGGCTCTCCTCACAGTCAATAACTGTGCAGCACCAATCAGAGGCACCAAACCATCAGTGACTGCTGCTCCTGAACTCTTGTGCTCATCTGCATCAGCACAAGTGAGGTGCCAAATCATATTCCACAATATTCCTGTGAGAGTTACATCCTCTTCCCCATCAGCTTGCACCATGGCATGGGGATGCAGAGGAGGTGAAATTCTTTGATTCCTGAATGGCTTACAAGGGAAACTGCACAGCAGTTGTGTGCTCTGCCCATTCATCCCTTCTCAAGACCCCAGCAGGACTAAGAGCCCCAGGAGTCCAGCCAAGGCTTGTGTTGTGCGACAGCTCTACTGACCGTTCATGGAAGAGCTGCACAGGGTAAGGGCTGCTTGGCCATATCTGCCATCTCCCTTGCAATTCCATCTAGAACAGAGTATTCCCTGGGCATCAGAAGTCTGAGAACCATTTGTCAAGACCTTGCTCCTATGGTGGTCAGCCCACCAGGGCCCTGTTCCTGGGTAATTCCTCAGGCACCATGCCAGTGCAAATAAATATACACCATTCTGCCTGAGCAGGCTTCTCTTGCATAGGAGCCAAGAGCTACTCAGAGCCTGTGGATGTGAAAAATCAGGGCCTGAAGCTTAGAAACTAAATGTAAAAAATGTCCCTACATATCCAAACACACCCCCACCGGACAGTGCTGTGAACTGTTTGACCACAGCCTTCAGCAAGGAATGCAGCCTGAGTTTTCCTGCTGAGAATTACACAGCTCTCACTTTGAGATTGCCACAGGAGAAATTCTAAGGAAAGGCTTGGGAGGTTGGTAGCTACACTGTGTGTGATTTACTGGAAGATTGGACTCTGGTCCAAGCCCTTTGGCTTACCATTTTCCCTTTTGTTTTTCATCTCTTGAAACAACCTGCCTTTCTCTCCACTTTGTCCCTCCACATTTCCACCTAAAACATATTAAAAGTTATATTCCACAATGATTAAAGTTAAATTTTAAGGTTGAAACATAAAAATTACCAAATTTGGTGGGGTGCAGGGGCATATGCAGTATTCAGGTAACTACTTTTACTGGTCTGCAGTAAAAGCAAACTTGTCAAAGGTTGCAAGGGATTTTAATGACATTGAATTAATTAATTTTAAACCTTTACTCAATGAAATAACATTTATTAGACTGACTAGCAGTAGGGAGACGTTTGTCAGCAGTGCTTAAGTTTGCAGACTCTCTGTTACTATACATAGCCAGAGAGGCAGAAAGTAAACATCTTATAGGATTAGCAGCTATGTTCATAGCTGAGATGAAATTTGAACATTTCATTAGTATAAGATTAATTCTGACATTTCATAAAGCCAAAATGCAAACAATAAAATGTGTCTGATATAAATACAGTATGCAGCACTTACTCAGATAAAGTTCAAGAAGCACAGCAGGTTTAGTACCATGACAAAGGAAATACAGGAGGGTCATTTAAGGACCCAACTTCTGCTAAGCACTTCAGTGTATGCTTAATCCTGTAGGTATCAACCAGATGCTTTGTACTTATCAAAAGTAGATAACAGTACTAATAATCAGAAAACAGGAAAATATTCCATGGCTAGTTATTTTAAGGATGCTGAGAATTGCATCATCATCATCAAGCAACACAGTACCACAACTGATTAAGTTTTATTTGTTATGCCATCCCCTTAGTTTGGGATATTCTGTTATAATAGAAAATACTTCATTACCTTGACTAAGCACTACTTTTAATTCCCCTTCTTGTTGCAACAGGTTGAAAGTAAATATATGTCCTTCCTCTGTTCTGACTTCATGATTTTTCTTGGTTTTCATGCTATTACATGCTTTACCATGCTGATAATAAATCAATATTAACTTTTTTCATCTGTTAACTTTTATTACAAGTTTTATTCCAGGAAACAGTCGAAAATCTTTCTTTTCAAGATTGAAAATTATATGTTAGAAAGTGGTTCAAGCAAGGCTCACCTCTAAAGCTGCAGCTGTGTGTGCATTGCTTTGTTCTATACTGGGCACAGGTAAGAGCATTCATTTGAAGGAGTGAGCATTAACTAAGTTAAACTTGCCATTAAAGGCCTCCACAAAGGAACACTGCCTTGCCCATTTAATCCACTTCTCAATAAGTTCTGCTATTAGAAAATTTTTTCTTCTAGTCTAGCCTGAATACTTTTGCAGCTGAAGTGTTGTGTTCACCTTGCTCAAGGAGAATTGATTAATTTCTATTTTTCTGCTGGGTAACTATTTATAACTGCACATACCTATATCCAGATCTTATCATCAGGCCTGTTTCACTCTTGCCTCTCCCTTTCTTTATTCAAAAAGCAAAATCTCTTTCTGTTTTTTTCTTTTTTTTCTTCATGGATTGAACTTTTTAGACTACTGATTATTTCCATTTGGGTTCTCCAGAGAGAGAAGCTCTCAGCTCCAGACCTACCATTCCTCAGCAGGCAAGAAGACTTTCTGTAGTTTGTAGTCAATGCTCCTGTTATACTCACCCAGTGCAAAGCTTTGCTTTTTAAAACCAACACAGCATTGCCCAGTGTAGAGCTACCTCTGATCTAATTAACTGCTCCCCCCTTTCTCTCTTCCTACAGCTGCTCATTCCTGCCTACTGCAGTATCTTAGTTTTATCCTTATGGAATTTAAATAACAAGTTTATCAATAGCATTTTGATCAACTCAAATTATTCTTGAGAAGAGCTTTCTTATTTAAAAAAGCTCCTTTATTTCCCTTTTGTTAAGGGCATCATCTTCCTAAAACTTCACTAAGCATCTGACAGTGCACTAGGAGCAAAGTTTCTACAGATTAGAGAGACATGATGAAAGCTTAGAGGCTATAATTGTTCAAAAGTAATAATTTCCTTTTCAAAGGTAAACATCAGCCTTGCAGACAAAGATAAGGCCAAGTGCACAATTAGATACACAAGTCTGTGTTTCTGCTCATATCTCCTGATATCAAAGATTGCAGGAAAATTCAAAGTGTTTTCTTAAGATGTAAAAAAGAAATGAACAGGAAAAAGTGTAGGAGACTAGAAGGAGTCATCCCAGAACTGCCAGCAGCCTTTGGAAAAGCTGTTTTCCCTAATGACGGAAGTCTTTGAAACAGGAGATAACCAGCCATGAACTGCAGCAGCCATTCAAAGCAGAAATCATTTCAAATGTTTACATTTTGTCCACTGGCCTTTGGAATGAAAGCATGCCAAATTCCATCATGCTATTTAATCACGTCCTTAACAGCCCATCTCTTGTGAGCAGAAAAGTATATTGTCAATATACACAGTGGGATAGAAACAGTGTCATTGTCACCCATGTGGTCTAAGTTCAGGTTTGAACTATTATTAACTCAAAGCTGCACTAAACCTAAAACAACCTTTGAAATAAACACAGGCAGGAGCCATTCTTTCTACCTTTGGTATTACCAAATTTAAAGCAAAAGTCTATGCTTCATATAGTGCAAACTTCTCTTTTAGTATAAAAGATACTTAGTGGACTGAAGAGAACCAGCCCTTTGGGCAACAAGTGCTAGGAGACACCTTTTACAATACTCTCTATTATTATTCACTTTATTAAAATGGACTTTGCAGCTTAAGCAGAAGAAACAGCCATTGAAGTATTGTATAAAGCACCTAAGAGCAGCTTCCACCTTTGCTGGCTATTTAACAGTTTATAAATAGACAAAGCAAAAAGAAAGCAAATACCCTGCCAAAGTTGCACAGGAGAGCACTGGTATAGCAAACATAGAAACACAAGAGTTGTGACTCATTAATTACCTGTGGGCACTCATGGTGTTCCAAACCCTGTAGTTCCAGTTTGACATTTTTTGCTTTAACACTCCTACTCTTTTTTTTTCAGATGCAAGAAGGTGAAATCAGCATCAGACAACAAAAAGCACAGATTAAACAGATTTGACAGTTATGGCAATACGATGCATTTAGACTCTTTTAACATCTTTTTCCCTATCAAAATACTTGCACCTCTAACCCACAGCTCACTCTGACTTGCTTGCTGTCTCTAGGCATTTTTGTGATACCAAGCCTGATTCTTCCCACCATGACTCAGGGCATGCCAAGGTGCAAGGGAAAGAGATCTCAGCTCTCTGTACAGTTACAGGGGTACAGCAGCAAGCTCTGGCCCAGCAGCCAGGTCAGTGTCTGACCTTCTGGTGGAGCCTGTCTGTCTCCATTTTCTCCTCTTCCAGCCTAATGTGAACAATTTCGCAGCAGACAAAAAACCCCTCCCCTCCACCTAATCTCTTATTATTTTCCCTAGTGGAGTCCATCTAGCTTACATCAAAGAACTGGTCTCGTTAAGCCATTGTTTTATAAATCTCCTAATATTTTTCCTATCCATAATACAGAAGACACTGCTGATAGAAATATGTCAACAGGAAGACAAACAGGCAGCATTTGACATGCTATTAGTCTAAGTCTGGGTGGATAAATAAATCATGGATCACATATTCACAAGGGGGAAAACATTGTTTATTTCCAGTGGATTTATTACGCACACATCTCCCGTACAGCACAGTGACAAAACACACCCCACAAAAAAGGATGTCACAATGTACCCGAGAAAGGACTGTTGATGCAACCAGGACAAAGTATTCTCTCCTTAGGAAGGGCTTCAGTCTCTTGGGAATACATCACACTGGCCACACAAAATGAAGACAGCTGGAAGTGTCCTTCAGCTATATCACTGTATATGGCAGGGTAATTCATCAAGGCTGAATCATTCCTAAACACTGGATGTTTCTCTGGAAGTAATTTGTTTTATAAGTGCAATAAATATTAAGTATTTCACCCCTTTCTTTAGAATATTGCAAATTCCCACTCTATTCTTAGATGAAAAATATATGAAAAATATAATCCAGTCTGATTCTGAATCAGGCCTACCCAAAAGTGTGTCCCACCATCTCCTAAATGAGGAAATACAAAATAACTTCATGATATTGTTAGCCATCTACCATGCTCACCATGTTCTCCATAACAAATGATACTGATACTGCAAAACTGAACCCAATTTATTTTGGTGACACTTCCTAATTAAGAACAGCAGTACAGAAACCACCTTGGCAATTGTTTCAGATGCAACCTTAGCTATAAAAAAGCTAGGATTATAAGGTGCTCTTTAAAAGGGCATTTTGCAATCAGGTCACCCAAAATCTAAGGAATAAAACATACAAATATGGAGTCTTCAGTTAAAAGAACTTCATAGCTGTAGTCTTTACTGGTGTAGTAGACCATCAAAAGAAAATATTTACATTCGTCTTGGAAGTTTGTCATTACACAGGTGCCTGTAACCCACTGGTGCCATCCACTTTCAGACAGTGGGGAATGATTAAAAAAAATCAAGAGCTCTTCTTTATTTTTCAGAAGTAGCTACTTCAGAGAAAGTGTCTCAGATAGGTAAAAATTTACCTTGATCTCTAGATAAATGCTGTGTGGAAGTATTCAGAGACAGAAGGTCATTTTGTTTAAAGGGCAAAGGTGCCCCTGTGCCTAATGTACCATATTACAAAAGCTACCTACAGCTCAGAGGACCAAGTATCAATAAAATACATTTTCAGTCTGTTTCTTCAGAAAACACAGCCCAGGGCACAAAGATGATGTGATAAAAGAGAAGAAAATCCCTATTAAATCCATTTTAATTGTGAAAATAAGCTCTCTGGAGGACCTAAGCACAGGGCTGGTAAGAAAGCACAAACCTCTCTTCCTCCACTGCTTTCCTAGGGCAAACAAAGACTGATGAGAAGCCAGGCATCCTTCACAGCCCTGGTGGAAGAACAACTTCCATCCTGGTAATTAGGCAAGCAGAGGCACAGCAGAACAGCACAAGACAGACCTGTGGGCTCACAGGAGTAAGCCAGGGAGTTTCCAGGCTGCCCTGCAGTGGGGGCAATGCAAGGGGTTTGCCCCCAGTGCCAGGAGCCCTGAGCACCTTCTGTGCTGAGATCCTCGCCTCTGCTGGAGGAGCTCGTCTCATTTGTATGGCACAGTCCCACACTGAGCTGCATTTTGCTGCTGAGGGTCAGGGCTGGCTCACAAGGCTGTGTGTGTTGGCTCTTCTCCATCAATGGCAACTTCTGTTCATCCTTTCCTTATTCAGGTCTGGCTGAGGGAGCCACCGTGCCACTGCCACCGTGCCGGCTCTTCTCCATCAATGGCAACTTCTGTTCATCCTTTCCTTATTCAGGCCTGGCTGAGGGAGCACTGACACCGTGCTGTATTTTGCTGTGACCTCCTCTTGCTTCTACTGTAACTAGACAATGTTCATCACCACACTCATCTTCGGGTTCTCATTAATTAATAAATGCTTCAAAAGCCAGGGCTGCTGATCCCTGAATCCACTCATCACGAGAGAACATCTAATGAAGAACTTTAATGGAGCACGTTCAGCCCTGGGTTACACCACAGACTGTCTTCCACAGCTCAAGCCTTACTCACCAGTCTTGCCACATAGCTGCAATCACATATTGTTTCCCCTACTCTTTGACTGAATAAAAATACTTTTAAAGATCCCACACCTTCCCCCTCCAACCCAAAAAAAGAGGAAATACTAATCACTAACCTAAACCACAGCCTTCCAGGAAATATTAATGCTGTTCCAGCAATATTAATGCTAAAATCATGGTAACTTTTGTTGGATAATTATTTCACTCAATGTCTGACCACTAGCAATCTGAGGGTTTCTCAGAAACAGATGAAATAAGATCTCCTCACTACAGGGAAAGGTATCCCTCATTTGTTTGTTTTAGATATCATTCAACTCAAACTCAACTGCATCCCTTTAGAGAAAAGTTAAAGGTGATTTTTTGTACATATTACAGGCAAATGCTCACCATTACAAACATGTGGGTTTTTCCTAAGAAACTCTAAATAAAATCATACATTAATTATGTTATCAGGATCCTTTCCTTACTGCCATTCAATAAAGATAACATAGGAAATTTTAACAAATTCAGCAAACTGCAAGGAAGATTCAAAGAATGGCTGCTTCATTCCTGCAAAAGGAACAAATTAAAAACCCAGCACTAAAAGGAATTTTGAATGTATTGCTCTTGAATGAAACAATGTTTGAAGAAGGAAATGAATTTGTTTATGAGACACATTGTTGGCTTTGCTGAGTTTTACTACCACAGTTTTCCTCCAAGAGGAAATACATTATTAAACAAGAAAGAAGAAAGCCCCTATCAATCCCAGTAAAGCAGCCTAGTGCTAATGTCAGCAATGACATGGCAGGGTTCTACAGAGTTTTATTTGGTATTCTAAATTATAAATCCTCCAGAGCTTCCAAAATCAATTTTACATCCAAATTCCTGCCAAAAGGTTGGGATTTTGATGTGAGCTTATTGCATGTTCTTACCTGATTATTTTTTTAACTTGAATTCTTTATAGTTTGGACTGGCCTTTATTTTGGGCATTTTACAGACCCTATAACAACAGGGGCCAAACCCCACTAAAATACAAATATTAATTTATTCAGCACAGAAACCTGACCTTTTCATGTACATTTTTGGAAGCTGCATTATCAGGTAGATCTGCCAAGAAACAGAACCCAGAAAATAGGTCCTACAAACTGTATACCAGAATCAGAAAATTACATTGTATGATAATGAACTAGCACAGTTAAGGAAGCATCAGTACTGCTTTAGTGGTTCCTAAAAGTAAAAAAACTGAATTAGTGTGCCATCAGAGCTGTGCTGTTATACCACAGAAAGACAGCACAAAGCTTCCAGCACCCCTCTGTTCCTGGCCTCAGACTTGTTCCAGTAAGAAGACTGTGCCCTGCTGCTGCCTCTGTAGCTCTGACCCATTTTCTCCTTCTCCCTGTAGGGTCTGGAACAAAGTTTTGCTGAGATCAATGCAGAAGAGGGAAGAAAGAATGAGGATAAGAGAAAATAAGGAAAAGTATAAGATAAATACTGTAGGACTCATTGGTGGTCAATGTTAATTATTAATTGATTGAGAAAGAGAATACTGAAGTGCTGTCACTGCATTAAACCCTGTTTGTGCCTCCTTGCAGACACACAGATCAAGAGCTGCAGGGATGAAGCCCATAGGAAAGAGGAATGCTGAAGACAACTGCAGCAATTCTGTACCAAAAAAAACAAAGCAGACAACCTAGTTACTGACCTAGATGTTGTAAAATATGGATAGCTTGGCTTTCAGTAGCCCTCTCCCTGATGAAGTTTTGACTCACACCAACTTCCTTTGGTTCTATCTTATTTTTTCTCTTCTAGTCTTGCTAAATCAGCATATACTGGCATAATAACTATGTGAACAGTAGAGTTCACACAGTAGATGTTCTTCAATGTAGAGTTTTCCTTCCAATTTTGACCTAGGGTCTCCTAGAGCACAGCTCTGATGAAGAAAAAAAGTATGTAAGAAGAAGTTTGCAACTCTCAAACAACTCATCCTCCCATCCTCAAACTCCACCATGATCTTCTCCTGACTTGTTAAGTTATTGAAAGGGCTCCTGTGCTAACTGGAGCTCAGAGTCCAGCAAACACACCTTCTTCCAGACTAGATAAACAAGTCAGCTCTTAGCTGCCAGCACACAGTCCTAACAAGGCAGTGCCTACCCCTATCTTCTTTCTTTCCTTTTTTTACTCTCTGATGAAGAAAAACAAGACAAGAAAACAGGAGAAGCCATGTTTCCCAACTTCCTCTGGAAGTTTTGGGTCTAGCTCTGCTCACTTGCATCAGACTGCCTGAGCTCAGAGCCCCTCCTTCTGCAGTGTGTATGGAAGCTCAAGGCTGATCCTCACCCAAACTAATATTTAACAACAACCTGCCATTAATCTAAAAGCTTCTTTGAAGGATTAGGAGTGAGGATGTACAACTTACTGTTCTGTGATAATTTTGGACCTTGACCACAAGGAGTTATACATTTGGACACCAAGAGATTGCAGCATGAAAATCTTCAGAAAGTGAGAGATATTTTTCTATGTTGGCGTAAATCTGAATGTTCCATTTTTCCTTCAGAATATAATGTCTCACAAAGAATGTCTCAGGGTGATTAATCTTCTGGTATCACTACTATTTCAGAACATAAACTTAAGGTTTAGCTGGCCAAAGCAACATCATATTTTTAATTACATAATTTTATGTTTAGACATTTCTATGGTTATGGTTGCTGAGATGCAAGAAAATTACTTTGATTAAGAGCAGCTTGAAAACTAAATAATCACAGCAAGGAAGAATGACTGCATGTTTACCTGCTGGTTACATCTCAGCTCATTTATTTGAAAGGAAGTAAGAAAAAACTGATTCTTCTAATCTATGTCTAGCTTCAAAATCAAAATTTTCATTTCCCTTTCTTTTGCATCAAAGATTCCTCCCTACTGAGGACAAGACACAACCAGACAAAATTTCTTACTGGCTTCAGCAGATCTGCATGGATTTAGTAGGTCACTAAAGTTTTAGTTCCTGAAAGTGGCAGAGACAGAAGATGTCTGGTGTGCGAGAGGGTGGCTGTCAGAGCAATGTCACAGGCAGAAGCATGTTCTAATATCAGTTCTTCTATTAATTAGTGCCACAGCAAGTCTTAACTAAAACATTATCTCAACATTTCCTAAACTTTGACTGCTTGACTTTGCACCCAGAACTGACCTGTAGCATAGCTATCCACAGGTCTCAGCTATCTGCTTTAAATCAGCATATTTGCTGCACCATTAGGGAAGTTTGCTCTTCCTCATTTTCAAAGGTGGTGTCTTTAATTTCTGTGGGAATCGACTGAGCCTTTTCAGGGTCTGCAGTGCCTGCCTGAGCAGAGCCCAGCCCCGGCAGCAGCAGCTGGGCGCGGATCGCCCCGCTCCCTGCGGGCTGCAGGGAAGCACATCCAGCAGATGGAGCTTCAGGGCAGCCCAAAAGCCGCTCTCCGCCTCTCCTGCCGCGGATCCTCGGAGCGCTGCGCCCACCGCATCCATCCCCGCATCCATCCCCGCATCCATCCCCGCATCCACCCCCGCATCCATCTCCGCATCCATCCCCGCATCCATCCCCGCGGCAGCAGCCGGGCGGAGCGCTCCGAGCCCAGCGCGAGTTTCCCTTTCAGCAGCCCAGCAAAGCCGGTCTGGAGAAGCCCGAGCCCTGCCCAGGACTCTGCTCTGCTCCCCGGTGCCGCTGCCATGCGGGACACAGGGAACACACCCGGGTGCAGCCGGGGCCAAGCGGCCCCTGCCCGGCTGCAGGAGCCGTGCGAGCGCCCGCCCCATTTAATACACGCACACCCAAAGCTCCAGGCTGGAGAGCTTGAGCTCGCTTTGCTAGAGGGGCCCTGAAGCACTGATTCAATTTTTTAATGTATCTTTTTTCGTCCTTTGCAAAACAAGGTAAATTCCTAATGAAACTATTTGTGCATAGTCTGGAAATGGAGAAATGGAATTAGGAGTTGAGTAATAACAGGGAGATCCTGTCTTCTACTACCCTGCAGTATTTCCAGCTACATTAAATGCATACACAAGTTTGTTTGAAGTTGCTCGCAACTTGTAAAGTTTTCCTCTGACTTTTAAAAAAACACTTTTAACTAGAAAAGTATGTTGTTCTTCATTTCACAGCCTTCTCCAGTACCTCTGCATTTGCTAATGCTCAGGCACTGGGTGTCTCCAGAAGGAATTTACTGTCTCCTACATCACTGGCCAACATTTTGGGTTTCCCTGCTTCTTTTAACACACATGCACACACACACTGCACTCCAAAAACCTCATCTGCTCGTGAAATGTGGTTGTTACAATGCAGCCTTTCCTTTGAATCCTTGAGGTGAACAGCAGAGATAGATACAGGTACATGTGAGGCAGCCCTGTGGGTCACCTGTGGTTTTCAGTGATAAATTACTGTAGATGCACAAATTAACACAGAGGTGGCTAATTGTAATTTTCTGCTTCTCACATAGAAAATGCAACCCCTCCTTCACATCCCCCAACACCCCCCAGGGCTCTGCTGATTTGGAAATTCATAGCCACTGCACCTAAGGAAATCAAGTGTCCATAGTCCCTACCATATTTAGGACATAAAAGTTAACTTGTTTTACTTAGAGTTGCTTTTTTGCAAGTCCACCTTCCTTCAATTCAGCTTCTTGCTTCTAACCTTTCAGCTTATCAGCATTGATTTATTTAATATAAAGTAGTGAGGTTACCTTAGATCAATTATACCTTTTTTCTGTGCAATTTCCAATGCTTAATACATCTGTTACTGCTCAGCCGCAGGGACAACTTGTCCAGCTGGATCCTAAATTATTTCAATCCTTAATTCAATTGTATTTTTGCCACAGCCCAGCCAATGAGCATAATTCTTTTATGGCTAAGAAGCCTCTTTAGAAATAATCCAATAGCCCATATTAAAATATAGGTCATTGTGAAAACTGCCAAGTGCCCGACTTGTCATAACTTTGAGGATAGGCTCTGAGTCTCCTTTGGCATTGCTGATTCTTTCAGTGCTTGGAGGCTTAATTTTAAAACAATCAGCTCAACAAAAACAATTTACTTAGAACTGTCCAAACTACTCAATGTTAGCTGGAAAGCTAAATTGCTACTTGGTGTTGCACTTGGATAAATGCTACAACTAAGGGCAACTGGAGGTTTCCAAGTACTAAATCAGTTCACAGCTTGTGCCTGTTGCTATAGACCTGCAAAGGTTTTGGACATTAAAAGCAAGTAAAACCCACTCAAACCTATACAAGAGGTGAAGATACCTGTAAGATGAATGTGTAAACCTTCATAAGGCAAAACATACAAAAAGTTCTTAAGCTCTGGGGAGAAACTGTTTTTTGCTCTTCAGCTAATACCCATTATGACACTTGAATCCTTTCAAAAGTTTATATTTTAGAGATTCCTTTTCTCCTAAGAGAAATAAATAATTGGTCTTTTCAGTGTTTTAGAGGAGAGTATTTTTAATTAGCTACTGGATTTTTGTTTTTCTGTCTCAAAGACATAGAATCACAGTATCAAAAGGTTAAGGAAATCAGTTGCCTTAGGACCACTAACAGCCACAATGGTCTTTTTCTCAAGTAACAGCAATGGAAATCTCACTGCTTCTAGGCAGATTAGGTGAATCTAACTTTTTTTTGTCCTTGTGGATGTCCAGCACCCAACTGTCATGTGAACCTCTGCTTGCACACATTCTCTTAGTGAAAAATCAACTTTATTTAGCATAATTTGAATGTTTCTGAGCACTCTTAGGAAATGAGAATTCTCAAAAATGAGAAACAGAACTTAGGTAGGTGAGGCTTTTATTTCTACATATCATTCTCACTGACCACAGAGAGTTCTGTTTCTGTACCAAAGGAAGAAATTTGATCCCAAATATTTGGCCCAGTAGAAAGCACAAATGACTAATAATTTAAATGTTTTAACTCTTTCTTTGGACTTTATTGTTATCAGTGAAATCAGCTACTTTGCATTTGGAAAAAGAATTCATCCTATTGTGCCTTCAGATACAGGTGCATGATCCCTCTTAAGCTGAATGAGGCTACATAAAGATTGACTTTGAATGTTCAGTGATCAGGATAGTATACAATAAACTTAACATCAGTGGCCTGTATTAAGGTACTTATTTTTAGTTAAGCAAGATATCAAGCTCATTCTCAGTCTTTTTTTGCAGCCTGCACAATTGGACACATTTTATTTGCTGTACAAGCAGCGATATCAGCAAGAGACTGGCAGCAAAAGAAAGGACAGGTCCTCCCAGCAAGTAAGAACAGATTGCTCCTGGCTTTTTGTTTAGTCTTTTCAACAGGAGGAAAATAACACCCAGCACCTTGCCATCACCAGTGCAGTTAAAAATCACCTTAGAAACATACGAAATTCAGCAATATCATTGGATATTTTGAGTCTTCTTCCAGTCTAGCTTTGGACATCAAGCGATGGGTCTTGTTCAGGGTCTGCAGATGACAGAAATTATTAAGTATCTTAGAAAAACTTTGATTTAGGCAGATGCAAATAATGCTATGACCACATGGAGCTCCCAAGTTAAAACAATTTTCACAAATTCTACCCACAAGTGTATAAGCACAGAAAACTCCTACATGCAAAACCTGCTTCCCAAAGGAAGACAGATTAATCTGGTACCTTTTTCTCATAACTGCCTTTTATAAAAGCAAGGAAAATGGGGTAGATATTAATCTATCACGACTTTACAAAAGTAGCTGTTACAATGACATTTGTAATTGTTAGTCTGAGCAGAAGACATGGAGATAAATAGAATTGTTAAGACAGGAAAGGAACTGACTAAAGAGGATATAATACTATGTTGTACTGTAAGGATAATTACAGGCTTAGAGTGAGATTACCCATCTTGAAAGATCTGTTAGTGGGAATGATTTTATTAAATATTTGCATTAATAATATGCACCCAAAAGTTTGTGTTTGCTAATGAAATTTGGAGATGATGAAGTTGGCAGGCAACATTTAATCAGTGAAGAATGGGACTCACAGAGGGAAAAAAAGGAAACCTAGCATAACAGAGATGGGATGGAAGCAAACAGAATAAAATGGTAAACCTGGTCTTGAAGAATTAGGGAAGTGACAGAGGAGAGTGACTTGGGTGTTTATAGCCTGTTTGTGGACAGATGTGGAAAAGGCAAGTGAGGACTCCTTCTCATTAAAATCTTGGCTGATAATCTTGGGAATTATTACTATTTCACTAAAGGTTGGTAAGACTTCATCTAAAATCTAGGCCATTTTTGCTCAAGAAACGTTTATTCCAACCAGAAAAGAGAAAGATTACACTGATATATAACCTGGTGAACCCAGAGGAAGGACTGCAGCAGAGCCAACTGTACTGGTTCTCCGACAGTTCAAAGCAGAGATGAGGTCAGTGTGTGCCCTTGCTCCCTTTTGGACCCTTGCTCCCTTTTGGACCCTGGCACCCTTTGGACCCTGCACCCACTTCTCTTCTATTGCACAAGCCAAGATAAGGGAGGAGTGCTCCTCATGCACAGTCAGACTGAAACTGGGAGTGCTCCCAGTTCCACCCCACTTACATGCAGCTTTGCAAGTCTCTCTCATACAGCTATCTCTGAGAGAAAGCCTGGTGCTAGAGCAGCAGCAGGACCCAGTGATCCAAAACAGGTAGCAAGAAATAATATGCTGAAGCTGAAACTCAGCTACTGTGTGAAATGTTCCAAAGTAGATTTAAATCTTTAAAAGACACTAAGTGCTAGTAAACTGGAAAGGGGTCAAAGGGAAGTGAAAAAGTCATGCCTATAGAGAAGGGTGAGTGGTGTAATTATCAGGGTTAAAAACTGCTGGACTTCAGTGTCCTCCTCTCCACACACACGTATTCTATACATTAGAAAATTATAAAGATGCCATGGGACAGCTTCCTTGGGTGACACTGGTGGTCTCATGAAGGTCATCTGGCGCCAGAGGCAGCAGATCCCAGGTAAGAGGTAATTTGCAGGTATGTATTTGTGACAATCTCAAGCAATTGGATAGAGAAGTTACAAAAGCTATTATCCTGAGAAACAGGGAGAAGCTTTGCCTTCCCCTAGAAGTTGGCATTCTTGCATGAACAGAATACCAAAATACCATGAAGGTTTTCTGTAATATTTATTTTCAGTCTGAAGACAGTTTGTAACATGACAGACACTGTCAAAATGCAGGGTAGGACCAAACCAAACAAGCTCTTCTCAGTGCAGAGATGCATTTCTTTAGCTCTAGGGAAGAGATACTATGACAGCAGCCAGCTAACAATAAAACACGGAAGTTTTAAATACTAAATAAACATTACATTTGGAATGACATTGTGATTTTAGAGACACTGTGAAGCAAACCTGCCCAACCCACTCTTAGAAGTCCAGGAAGCTGGGGCTGATATATCTACTGTCATTAAAAGATTCCCAGCACAGTCCATGGCATGGCATCCATTACCTGCTAACCTAGAAAGATGGGCACCCCTGCCAATGCCATGTTCCTATCACTGTGAAATCCTTTTACCATTGATTTAGTCAGAAGGCTTTGTTCCCTGTTCCGGCAGCAACTGGCTATTCCTCAAGTTTCTTCTATTAGAGAATAACCAAACCTAACTTCTTTCAACTTATGCACTTTGTTTGAAAAACACTTAATCTTTTTAGTGCTGGTGAGCCTCAAAGCCAGAATGAGTTTCTGTGGATGTACCAGGACATGACATTAAATACTTGATGTATATGTCCATTGCCTCTTTTACTTTTTTCACTGTATCTTGGATTATAATCAGAAACTGATGCCCCAAGACTTCAAGTCCAAACCAACTTTGTCATTCAAACCTACTCATAAAAAAATATCCTAAACCCCAAGTCTTTAGTTCACATTGCATTCACTGATTTGATAGCTAGAACTCTTTTCATTTTCCCACTAAATTTATTGTGATTCCTTTGGTTTAAATAATGGTGGGGTTTTTTCTCAGTGACATTTACCTCAATTTACTTACAAAACAATTATATCCTCTCTCAGTTGCTGTTTTGCTTGGCTCAACTGCCAAGCTCTTGCACTGAGTGTATCAGGCGCTTCATGAAGCAAGACTCTTACAGATGCCCCACAGTAAAGTGCGAGTTCCAGCATATTTGAGCACTGTTTGTTTGGTACCACCCTTCTCAGAAGATGTTCCTTGGTTCATAGGAAGGGCTGTGGGCAGCTCCTGTAGTTCTGTAGGGTCAGTGGCAGAGGGCTGTGCTGCCAGCACTGGAGAATTCAAGCCCTGCTGCCAACGAGCACAGTGAGCCTTCACACCACCAGCAAATGGAGCTCTGAAAGCACATGCAGAATTTTTGTTCATTGGGGGTTTTTTTTTGTTGCTAGACACTAATGTGTGAGTGACAGCCTCAGTTTACTGTTACAGCACACAGTATATTCTCCCATACATGGCAAGGAATGACAGACAAGAATTTGAATAATTGATGACTAACCTAGCAATACCTGACTGTTTTCTGAAGTAAATTACAACCTGTTTCCCAGCCAACAGAGGCATATCACTAACACCCTGCCATCTTGCCTGGCCCCACTGAGGCTTCTAAATACAGAATTGGCTTCCCTGACTTCAACTCTACCCACTGTCA
The DNA here is from genome assembly GCF_014805655.1 of Passer montanus. NCBI lineage: Eukaryota > Metazoa > Chordata > Aves > Passeriformes > Passeridae > Passer > Passer montanus. The sequence goes on along the minus strand of NW_024369373.1, from coordinate 7,182,963 downwards.
GGCTACATTAGGCATAACAAGATCCAGACAGATTCAAGATTAAGCAACTTTTTCATAAAATCCAATTGAGGACTTTCTTACCTTGAGGGTGCAGCGGATATTACATTAACCAGATTGTGCACACTTTCCATGCAAGAACTAAAGGCATATATATATATGTATATATATATGTGTGTGTGTCTGTGTGTGTGTATATATATATATATTTAAAAAAAAATATATAAGTGTATATATATATATGAAGAGTGACTTAATTCTCTTAGGAAATAAGCGGGGGCTTTCTAGATTCCTCCCACCACAGACATCATGATCAAGCTCAGCTAATTGAGACCTTGCGGGGAAAAGGGTGTTCCTTAGCAAGGCCCTATTTTTCCAGAAGCAATACAGGAGTGCTGCTGCCTAGCGTAGGAAGTCTGTGCAGATCATTAAGGCAGTAATAGTCACGTGGAGAGAGGGGAACCAGATTTTAAAAGCTCCTTAGTGGCTGGGATACTTCTTCAGCTCCCAGAGAGACTGCAGTCCCTGAGTGGTGGAACCAAGAAGGAGCAATCCCTCTTCAGTCATCTTCCCCCTCTCCATAGGTACCAGGGAATGGGACAGAGACACCCCCAGTGCTTTCTGGTGAGTTTGTCTACAAGATGCCTTCAGGGCTGTGCAGCTGAGAGCAGAGGCTGCCTTGATGTCTGAAACAGAGTGTGTCCTTTATTTGCGGTGGGAGAATGGGGGTGCAGACTCAAACTCAGGTGAGCTGGGCATATCTGGGGGAGGTGCATGGCACAGGGTCTGTATTTGGTGTGTTTGGTGCATGTGGTGGAGTGACTGATGGGTAGTGAAAAGAGGAGGTAGCTGCGCACGAGCTCGATCCCGTGGGCTGCACTGCACAGGAAAACAGCAACTGCTCAGAGGGCACCATGGGATAGCCATAAAGACTTACAGTACATATGGCATGGAGCACCAAAAAGCAGAGAAAAGTCTTGTGTGGTGTATTGGAAAGAGATGAGGACAGGAAATCACAGAGTAACCAAAAGAGAACGTATGAGCTGTGTGGTTTAAGCACCTAAGTGCCCTGGAACAGGATAGCCACTGCTCAAATACTTCACCCAAATGAAAGCTTTAGGATTCAAGCCAGAGTTTGGATGTTGGAGCTTGAACCAAGTCTTTTATGTGAAAGAATAAAATCTGTATATTGTAGCTGTCTTGCTAGCCTCTTTTTAGTCTGTGGCCTAAAGAGAATTGGGGAAGATGCCAATATGTGAACTTTAACTCTGAGGGGATATTCTTTTTCACATTCCAAGTTTGCAGACAAATCTGGTGTTCTTCATGAACTCTAACTAGCGCCTCTTTATGTATTACAATATATGTAATAGTGTTATATCAGCCCTAGCAGAATAAATAAGTGTGGTAGGCTGTTAACACCTTCGAGAATCCTCTGTGACTTGACCTGCTCTCACTGATGCCAGGCAGAAGGGAAACTATTTAATACTGGGGAGGGAAAGCTGGTTTCTGTCTTTTGTGGACAAATTTTATTCCCTTAACTGACATGGAATGTAGAGTTAGTATTCACAGCTGTAACAAGAAGAGTCCCTGAAAACCCCTTTCTGCAGCTGTATTTAGCCAACTTCTGGCACCAATCACTGTTCTGCCAGATAATTCTTTGTCCATTGTACATGCAAAAGACTCGGGTTCCATCTGGAATAGCAGCAAACAGCTAATGTCCCACAAATGCCTCAACCTGACAACTGAATTCTACCAGCCTCATACTTGCCATGAAAGAAGAAGCTGGGCATCCATCAGCCCTGGCACAGGAGCATTAGCAGTGTGCAGCTCTGCCATGCAGCCTGCATCCCACCGGGCTCTGATGTCAAAAGCCAAAAATTCTGTTGTTTAACTGAGGCCACACTAGCGGACAGGGGAGATCAACCGAGAAAGAAGGGAAGTGGGCAATACAAGCAGGCTCTACCTGTTGCCTGCTAACCGCAATTTCAGCTGCCTGGACTAGGGATGCGTGTTTTGCCTGGCGGGGAGCAGCAGCTCCGGGCGCGCCGTAGTCTGCGGCAGGACGGAGCCGACCTGAGCAACTCGGCGGGGAACCAGGGGCGGTGCGGGCTATGGGCAGTGCGGGCTCCGGGCAGTGTGGGCTCCGGGCAGTGCGGGCTCCGGGCAGTGCCGGGCACTTGTCGGTGCGGGCTATGGGCACTGCGGGGCTCCGGGCTGTGCGGGGCTCCGGGCAGCGCGGACTCCGGGCAGTGCGGGGCTCCGGGTTGTGCTCTGGGCAGTGCGGGCTCCGGGCAGTGTGGAGCTCCGGGCAGTGCCGGGCACTTGTCGGTGCGGGCTCCGGGCAGTGCGGGCTCCGGGCAGTGCGGGCTCCGGGCAGTGCGGAGCTCCGGGCAGTGCCGGGCACTTGTCGGTGCGGGCTCCGGGCGGTGCGGGCTCCGGGCGGTGCGGGGCGCGGGTCGGAGCCGGGCGGCCCCAGGTGCGGCCGCTCCCCGCGGAAGAAGGCGCGGGCAGCCCCGCTCCCCGGGGGCGCCCCGGTCCCCCCTCTCCCGCCTCATTTGCATGGCTCTTATTACGGCCGTGCCTCGCTCCCGCCGCGCTGACACCGCCGGGCTGAGCGCGGAGTCGCCTCCAGCGGGAAGCGCACTTCCGTTATCTGCGCGCCCGCGCCCCCTCCTCAGCTCGCTCTCTCTGGATGTTTAAGGCGAGGATGAACAAACAGGTCCAGCCCGAGCGCAAAGTGTCGGTGGTGGCCCCCTTGCCGGACCGCGCGGGGCCGCCGCCGCCGCCGAAGAAGGACGTGGAGCTGATCCTGGTGAAGGAGCACAACGGGGTGCAGTACACCAGCAGCAGCCTCCTGCCCGCCGCCCCCGCGCCGCGCTACGGCACCCAGGACAGGGAGACCTGGGGCAAGAAGATCGACTTCCTCCTCTCCGTCATCGGCTTCGCCGTGGACCTGGCCAACGTCTGGCGATTCCCATACCTCTGCTACAAAAATGGAGGGGGTAAGAGAACCGCTTGCGAGGTCTTTTTTCCCCGGCCCCACACGCCCCGAGCCGCACGGCCGCCAGAGCGGCATCCCGCTGGTGTTGGCGGAGTTTGTGGGAAAGCCGGGAGCCGCGGCTCGCCCCGGTGCCAAGGCAGGAGCGGCCGCAGCGCTCCCCAGCGCTCCCCGCTCCTCCCGGGCAGCGGGACCCGCCGCGGCCCCCGGGCACCGCTCAGCCCCTTCCCCGGAGCGACTGCTCGCACACTCCTCGAAGTTTAACTTAGTTTTTCAGTACAGGCGTATTTGCCTTCTGCTGCCACTCCAGGCTGCTTAACGCTTTTTTTTCGTTCGCAAAAAATAGCACCAAGAGGAGGGGGGGAAGAAAGGCCAAACCAAAAATGCTCGAGCAGAAAAACAGCATCTAGAAGAGTTAGCGCCAGACCACTGAAAGGTTTTGTGGGGGCAGTTTTAATGTAGGATTGTGATTTCTGCCCTTGGTTCTGCAGTGTGGGGGTTCTCCCCTCCTCCAAAGTAGGTAGGAGACTTGTTACAAACAAAACCTCACCTCCTGCACAGTTTGGCAATGAGAGAAACAAAAAATTACACACAGTAACTATAGCTGGCTCAGATTGTCTGGCATGTCTTCAGTGAGACCTTAACTCCATCATCCTCTTTCATCTCCCTGAAGTACACTGTGTGTTGTCAGCGATGACTCCAGACTGTGATGGAGTAACACCATCTGCAAGCCGGGCAGGTGCCTGGGGTGCTCTCAAATCACACACAGAAAGAACAGACCCTGCCTGGCAGATGGAGAACTGTGTGTGAACGGTGAGCCACACGGATAGAACCGACAGAGAGAAAGCACATTCTGAAAGATATTTATGTATGTATATAGTGATAGTGTGGTTGCCTGGTGATAAAGGCTAATAGGTCACACTTGTAGCATAAAAAAATTGCTTCCTGTGAAAACAGGAATGCAAAATGAATGGGAAAATTGCTATCAAATAACATGGAATTATACCTGTCCTTGGAACTTAATAGGATATTGGTGCTAATGAAACACTCGGTTGAGCTTGGTAGCTCCAAAACTTCTGAGAGGAGTCAGAAAATCTCTCTGCTCACCACCCAGACAGACTGAAGAAAGTAGTTAGTGCTGACAAATAACCTCCATCCTTATTTCGTTATGTCCAAAAATAGTCCTAGCCACTCACACTAGAGCAGCACAACGCACCAGGAGCCCAGCAGGCTCCTGCTGGGTCAGGTGCAGGTGGGGCAGCATCATTCACACCACTCAGAACAGATGCACCACTGCCACATCGCCACATCATCTGGCAATTTTCAGGAAAAGACATTATTCTCCTGTCTTACATTGCACAAGGTGACACCCAGAGTGCCTGAACTCTTTTCTGTTGTAATTTGGGTCACTTAATTTCCTAACCTGCTTCCTTCATAATTCACTGCCAGCTCAGGCACAGAAGGTAACAGTCTGCAACTCTTGCATTTTGTTTAGCCACCATGTATTATCTCATGTCAGTTCAGCTAGAAAAAACTGGGTCTTCATTAGCATCTTCTGATTCAAATATTTCCAAATGGCAGCAAAGGAAAAGCCAACAGCACAAGAGGCACATTTCAGTGAAAAGTTTGCAGTAATTCTTCCATATCATCAAAGGTAGAGAGGCCCTTTGCTACCAAAGTCTACAGAAGGGCCAAGAACTGTTTACTGATACAGAGACCAAACACTCTGGTGTCTTAAATTTTTTCCATACATTACCTCTTATGTTGGACATTCATATCAGTTTTAGTTAGTAGAAACCCATGTAAGAGTTTCAGGCTCTAGAAGTACTTTACTGAGTTTCAAGCCAAACTCAGTCCCTTCTTTCTTTCAAACTGTGTTTGGGAGATTGTTTGCTTTATGCATAAATTTTCCTACAGGACCAAAAAACATAAGGCAACAGGCAGAACTGTGGGATGTTGTTGGATTTTGTTGAGATCTTTCAAGTCATAATTCATGGATATTCTTAAATATCTCCCCCCTGCCCCCACTGCTATTTCATGGGAGAACCTTTCCAGCACTAATTTAACTTTTGCTGCCTCTAAAGGATAGCACAATGGGTTTCATATAGTTGCTGTGCATCCCCATGCAAAAGTTTGATATATGTGGATACAGACATGGGGAAAACTTAATTTCACTATTTTAGTAGTTTTTCTGGACTGCTGAGGAAATTAAAGGGACGAAATCAGAAGTTGTTTTATATACTTGACTAGACTTAACCTATAAAAAATTTACAGGATGCTCACACCAGGATTACAGTTTACCTTTTGATATTTATAAGGAACTACTAGGTAAAGAAGAAACCAACAGAACAGATTAAACTTGAATTGGATGGTATGCATAAAGTAAAGCAGTGGAAGGTAAAAGGTTTTCTTTCCTCTTCCTCCTGCAGTTTTTCTTTTATTCTGAAAGCCTTACCAATTACCCAGTGAGTAGAGCTCAACTAGAGCTGGCTTTGGTCGGTCAAAGGTGTGGGTTATGAACACATTATCAGACAATTGATACAAAATAATCAGTGAACAGAAGCACAAGCAGCTTCCAATGCCCTAAGTCCTGGCTCAGCATAGCTTGTGCCACCTAACAAAAAGAAATTCTGCTATCCTACCAGAAGGTACACCACAAAGGTTCTACAAATCTTCTTAGAATTTGAACAAAAACATCAAGGACATGGAAGTGGTAGAAAATGGCATCTTTCCTTACATTAAAAAAAAAAAAGTTAGCTGGTTGACATATGGACTATGTCCTAAAGCTAACTATGATTAATTCAAGATGCCTGCAGACAAACTAAGGGCCTTTACATGTTTGTAAAAGTAGGTGGCTCTCAAGAAAGCATGGAAACTTGCAAGAATTGAGAAGGAAAATATAAACACACACTGTATTCCCCCATTCAAAGCTGAATTTTACGAGGACATGGATGTATATACAACCCCTTCTTTTTACTAGCCAAGTCCTGCAGTTTCTTTCTTTGATAAACTCCAGGGAAATTTTCTAGAAAAAAAAAAAAAAAACAGACATGGAGGCTTTTGGGTTAGATCTGGAAGTTCCACTTATACAAAACTCTGATAGTTTACTTTAGTGAGTTTTACTTACACCACCAAGTGGCAGCTATACAAACTTTTTTTGTTAGGTGCACTGGTGGTGGTAACAAAAAGAAACATTTGTATTTTAACAAGCTCCCAGTAACAAAAAACTAGAGAGTAAGAAGCATCCAGCAGAACTAAAACACTGAATGAATAGCCAGAAACATCTGTGTTTTGGGAGTGGCCTGCTGAGAGACCCCAATGGGACTTCTGCACAAAGACAGATGGCAGAATGTAACCCTTCTGTAAACAACTGTAATTTTTGGAATCATTCTTCTGCTATTAAAAAAATCCCTGGTCTTTAGTAAGATCTAAAAATCTAGAGCATTTATTTTTCAATATCAGTTACCTACTTTCATAGGATTTGCCTGCCTTACAAGGGCAGAGACAGATCCAGTGGCTGTATTGTAATGAAATGTACCACAGAAAGCTTACAGGACAGTTTAGTATAACCAGACTGGGGGAGTTCTTGCCCTCACTGACTTCTTGGAAGCAGGATATGTCCACTGTGTGCTCTAAAGTATTTATCAGGTGATAGGGTAGACTCTGAACAGATGGGGGAAATCTGCAAGCTCCCACTAAGTAGATATGGCAACACTCCAAAAGGGGGAATTCTCAAACATCACCTTGTCAGTCCAGCTGATCAAAAAAGATCACAACTTACATGTGTTTGACTGCTGCTTGCAGCACAGAGGAAAAGCACTGTTTGCAGCAGATGGAATACTTTTTGTGCAGTGCATTTGTCAGAGCTGCAAAGGAGCAGGACTTGCCACTGGAGAAATGAACTATGGCCATTTCTACTGGTTAATCTTACAAGAGCTATATCCTCGTTATAACCTTTCTGGCAAGAGCACTTTTATAAAAAAATATTTTTAAGGAAAAGATTCCCTAGCTGTTTAATCTCCCTGTAAGTGATCAACATCATGTAGTCCAAAGAATTCTTTATAACACAACCATTTTAATTGCTCCCCAGGTCTACAAGAGGCTATGGTAAATTAAAGAAGAAGACTACTATTAAAATTATACTCTCATCAAATTAAGGAAAGATTTACCCTGATATTTGGATTACATCTGAAATTTTACTGATGCCAAATGAAGTTGAGTAATGCCTACTATGATTAACTGATGTGCTTACAGTGGGGGAGGATGATGCTCAGTCTTAGTTAACAAGCTATTGTAGTTTTTGTGCAAGACACTTTCAGTATTAACGTTCATTTTTGTTTCCTGTTCCCGCATAGTCATAGGCAGAATTAATATTTCCCACTGAAATTTGGAGAAAAGGAATTTACCAACATAAAGTACTTCTTTTGTGAGCCAAAGTATTTGCAAGGTCAGTCATGTTCAGACTACTCATTAGGAAGCATGTAATTGTCGGATTAGTCACTGGAGACTTACTGTATCATAAGAATCAGATTAAGTTTTTAATGAATTTAAGAATAGCCGCAGATAAATATTTTAACATTACTCTAGCCATCATCATGCACACTTTAATCTCCCCTGCAGCATTATTTTAAAGTGTTTTTAGACACAGTGTTTCCCGAAGAAATTGTTTGCTTCAACAAACAGTTTGCCAGCAATCAATACACTTCAGAAGTATCTTACAATTTATCCTATCCCTGTCCTAGTCAGAGTTCCATAAGCTGTAATGCAGGACTGAGCAATGCACAGCACAGGCACCAAAGGCAGCAGAAACCACATCCAAGTGTCCCTGAGCAGGCCCAGCACAAAGTCAGGAGCCCCGAGCTGTCACGGTGAAGCTGTCACCTCCCACAGAGCTGGGAGCCTGGCCACCACACACTCCACTGAGAGCAAACTCTGCTGCTGACAGCACCACCTTGTCTTTCTACTACACTCTGCCTCCTCAGTTTTGCAAAGCGTCTGCCACCAAATTTAATCACTATTTTGGGAAAGAATATAATCTGGCACTTTACAGTTCAAAGGTGGATGACCTTTGCCTTACAATATCAGAGTTAATACTTCAAAATAGCATTGATGATGATAATAATAAATCAACTTTGAAGTAATCTCACTGCAAAGCCTACGCCAAGAGTTTGACTCATCAGTCAATCAAAGCTCAGATGCAAATCCAGTGATTTTGGTTTCCTAAAAAGGGTTTTTCAACTCCCATTAGCACATCAAACCACTGACCCCAGATAGGTTAAACTGTTATGCTGATCTCTTCACTACGGCCATGAGCTCTGGGTTCTCAGCCATAGTGTGACATTAGGGACAATGCTCAGCTGTGTGGGGCGGCAGTACCTCCTTTCCCAGATCCAGAGTCAGTGTCCAGCTCACAGATGCTCTCTTCCCTTTCCCACTCCATCTATTTTCTTTCCCTTCCTTGTTCACCCACTAAACCTGGTGCATGCAGGGCATGGATTCACCCAGGCTCTTCAGCACTGGAGCTCACATGCCAGTTGCCAGCTGCTTCTCTGAAACTCCCTTCTCTGCTCTGCATATCTTGTTGGCTCCACTATATAAATCTTCAGAACAGGAATATCTGCAGGGTTACAAGGAATTTCTGCAGGGTTATGTGTAGCTTATACATCTACTACACATGAAGTATTAAGAATGGCTGAGAGAGAAGGACTGAATCTCTCATCCAAATCTTTAATCAATTGTAAACTACTTGTTTCTGACTCTGAGGTATGATACCATGAAATAGTGTATAATTGTCACACTACAGAGACTCATCTAAATGCTTACCTGTGCAGAGATGTTATTTGTTCCTGAACAATTCTAGAAACTCCTAGCTTGACAAACTTACAAAGGTCTAGAGATACACTAGCATAGAAAGATTCTAGATGAGATCCATGATGTTTAGCTTGATGTTACAGATTAAGAGGACCATCCTGTAGCTGATGCATGGCAAGTATTGAGAGCTGACCTAAAGGGTGCTCCAACCAATTACCAAAACTGATTTTCCAGCTTTACTGGCAATAAAAGAGCTGGTGTGGACCAGCTGACAAATGCAAAGATACATCTTTCCAGCTACAGTGGATGCACATTTTGATTACCACCTGAAGAAATTTATTCTAAACTAAGAGGCAGAAAAGTCTTCAAGAACTAAGCTTAGTTCTGTTTTTAAAAATTTAAAATCTCTGCTTAAGATCTTCCCATGCCCTGCCTCCCCCCCCAAGCCCTCTTCTTTCCTGTACACCCTTCTCAATTCTGCCAAGGAATGAAGTATTGAAATATCCCTAGTAAACCATTTCTGCACAAGGAAATTCTGCAAGGGAGCCTGCAAAGCTCATATTAACTCCTACTGAAACAAATACAGGATTTTCTTACAATTTGACATAAAGACCTGGGTTTGGATATTCATTCAAACTGAAATAGCAGGTATCTGAGCTGCTGAGTGTGTCTGCTTTCTCACTCACATCATCCTAACCTCTGGCAGTAATGGAAAAGAGAAAGGCCAGCTTAGGAGTGTAGCAGCCAACAACCCTTCTTTACTGAAGAAACCAAAATATCTCTACAGAAACTGAGACATGGTCTATATGGTTTGGGGGCAGAATTTCATTTTCATTTTAGGCAAAATACCACAAACCTGTCTGTCAGTTCAGTGAATATGTGAATGCAGCTCCAGCATACAAAGATATTCTTTCCAGGCAGATACTTCTTCCCCATGCTTAAACCAATATGAAACAGAATGTTAATACAACTACTTACACATAAGATCAGGAGGAACATACATCTTTAGTGAGAGTTTAGATATGCTGTGAGGAGAATGATGGATTAAAATCAGTCCATAAATTACTGAACCTCTTGCCATGTATTAAAACAGAAATGAATGGCTTAAAGAATTTTGAGAACTTCTGAGAAGCAACATCAAATAGCCCATGTCTTCATTTTTGCTATGTCTGATTGTAAGCACATTAGCAACTCCCAATTGTAAAGACTGTCCCAGTTTAACCAATTGATTAAACATTTAAGAACTGTAGTGTGGTCCTCAGATATCAGAGTGCACTGTAAACTCCATGGCATTTGCATACATTGCAGTTATTACATGTAGTTTTTAGACATTGTTTTGCCTAACTGCTCTTAATATTATTACACAATAGTAAACCACAACCAAATAATTCTACACTTGGAGATACAGTTATACTAAAGTATTAAAATTTAGAAATCAAGACACAAATTTAAATGATGCATCTTTGTAAAACAGTTCTGGATATTTCACTACTACCTTGCTCTTAGTATTTTCCATTTTCTTTGTACATGTAGAATCATAGAATTATTTGGGTTGGAAGGGACCTAAAGGATTTTCCAACCCTCCTGGAATCTTGCATCTGACTCTCAACTTCTTGACGGGAAATTTGGCAACAAGAAATAAAGCATTATTATTGTTGTTCCTATTATTATCATCATCATCATAATTATTAAAGTTGAAATAAATTATATTAAGGATAAATCCACTGTCCCAATCCATTTTCAGTGAAGAGTATGTAAGGAATCCAGGAATATCACACTGCTTATAAACCCTGAGTTTTCCTTCCTCAAGGCCTTTGGAAACAAAGAATTCATGTTAGCAGCCATGTCCTGACAACCTGGGATTTCCTCTTCCAACTACAGCTCCTTAATCACCTTGTTTCCTTCTCCTACCTTCATCTTGAACCTTTGATGGAAAGGTTTCAACCTAATTGTGCAGATCTTACATACTGGTGCCAGGTCAGAATAGTTTCAAATGCAAGTCTTTATTGACATTCAAAACTTGATTTCCTACAGATGGATATCGGAGTCCTTCAGGAAATCAGCACCAAGTGTCTAGATCCCCAGTACTGCTGAGTAATACCTGTTCTCATGGAAATTCTGGGTAACTGTGGTATAATTCAGCATCTTAATTTCTGTATAGATTCAATATACTTAATTTTAGCCACAGAGCTTTTGAAACCATTAATCCATAAAGAAGGGAAAAGGAGGTGAGAGGCATGGAAGGAAAACAGTTGATTTCCTTGCCTTGTGACATATTCTTCAACAAAACCATAGGAAAGAACCTCTAAACCACTTATGAAAACTATCCTTTGTTTTATTTTCATTCCTCCTTTCCCCTATTCTCTATTCAAACAAGTTTTGCAATCTTTCCTGAAGCATGACAAAGGTGACAGCACAGAGCAGCACTTTGGGAACCAGGGTTTACCATTCAGAAGCAGAAACTGTCAGCAGGGAGGTCTGGCTGTGTAAGCCACATCCTTCTCTACACTCATATTCATCTAAAGCACACTGCCAACTTTCCAGTGAGCAGAATTCTGTGATAACACATTACCAAGCAAAATTCAGGCAGGATTGGGCAGGCAGCTGTCTGTTGCCAGTCCATAAATGTTTTTTTTATGACGAACATTCTGACTGCTGGTATGTAGCAAGACAAGCTGCCCTTATTATACAATAAGTCTTTTTATAGAAGATGGTAATTTCTCCAGTGCTCCTACTCCTGAAGGCTTTATGAACACAACCACTCACTTCCAAAAGCACAAGTGATTGCAGAAGCTGTGTTTTTAGGTATTAACTGATTGCTACAGTTTGGCTGTTATAATTGTCTAAGAATATATGCTAGGTGTCCAAAATAGGATCCAACCCTCCCAGACTGGTGGTGTTAGACCACACAGACATAAAGTCTTCTTAGAATTGCTTTGTTATACGCTGCTTCCCTAGAACAAACCCAGCATCAGAAGAGCAGTACTGGTTTGATCCTGCCCCACTGAACTACACAGGAATTGTGATTTCAACAGCAATGAATATTACTCCTTTGCAGTCTTTATTTCAGAGCTGGAGAAAGTTAATGCATGATTTCCAAGCCCTGGGTGTCCTGTCTTGCTACAGCACTCTTGCTGAGAGTCTGAGAAACAGCTTTTGTGGCATTGATGTAGGGGAAGGATTGTGGCTGGGCCATTGCACAGCATCCATCTTTACTGGAGCCTGCAGGACTGTGGGAATGAGCTGATTTTCTGGCCCAACAGCAGCACTGGAGAATGAACCCTCTGCAACTCACTGACCATCCAAACCACTGTTTCCTTGGGCCCAGTGTATGTACTGAAAAAAGCATCTGAGTATTGTGCATCTTGGGTTTTGCCAGTTATTTTTAATTTATTATGCACCTCCTGACCTACGTGGGTATGTGTGTACAGCACGTTTCTCTTCACTGATATTTTGATTTCTATTTTTCTCTTCTGTAATGAAAGATCTCATGCAATGTCTATCCTGAAGCATGCCAAAGGTGACAGCACGTTACTTGCCCTTAAGATCCATGTCTCGAGGGAAAGTATGATACTGATTCCAGTCAAATTCCAGTTAAATAAAAAAGAGGAAGAGGCTGGACTTTTCCTGGCACAGCACTCTGTAGAGTAATAGGAAGCGTTTTTCAGACCACAAGGTGGAGCAGTAGATCCTTACAGGTCCTGGGAAATCCCAACCTGATAATTAATGTCACAACATTTATAGGAAAAAATAATTTCATGGTGGCTCATTACTTCTAAATACAGAGATGACCAGTAATAACAATCAGTGGACCATTCTTGGATTTCCCACTTTATTTTATTTATTAGGATATTATAGGAATGGCAACATTTAGTGGTGCCTAATTCACTGACCTCGTTTGTCAGCAGGGCCACAATAACAGTAAGGACACTATCCATTGATAACAAGAGGTTAGCCCTGAACACACCTTTTTTTAAGAGAGTGCAACAATAAAACAATTACAGTCTCTTTTCCCCAAGGATTGGTACAGGAGGAAACAATTTCTCAAATCCTATATTTAGAAGGTGCTCCAAATACCCTCAAAAGATTCGCCTTTGGGAAAAAAAAATAAGCTCCACACAGACTTTCACAGATACATTCTAAAACTGAAAGATTTCTTTTTTCTTCTTCAATGTTAATGTAACCCACATTTCAGGAGGTCTCAGCATCTTTCCTTCTTGGCAGCGGAATCCTTATTTCACAACACAGTAATTTCACAATTAAGTATATTGTACTTACTATGATATTAGAGAGTTCAAGGCCAAATGTTACCAAAACATCAAGTTACAGCTCAGAAGGCACTCTCAGAAGTGGCTTGACTCTTCATCAGCATGCAGGGCTGTATCTGCCTACTGATGTGCAGTAAGACTGATGCTTGAAGAAAGCTCCCAAGCTCCTGCCCTCTAACTGAGGGTGGATTAGAGCTGTACAAGGCAGCTTAGATCTACAATTTATCCCAAAACTAAGGAAGAGGTTGTGCTGTGCACTGCTTTGTCTCCTTTCAGAAGAGAAATTCAGACATGTAAATGAGATTATGAGGCAGGTGTTGGTGAGAACAACAGTCCAGGACTTTGTTTTGGGGAAGAGTTTGATCAACTTGCTTCTTTTCTACAGTTTGTTTCTCATGTATGTACGGCTGTACAGCCCTAGTTAAAATCAATAGATTCGTAAACCACATGGGAGGAATCCTGACCCGGCTGAAGTCAATGGGTGATTTTTTTCCATTGACGTCACCAGAGCCAGGATTTAAACCCAAATAACAGACGTCTCTCTCTTAAGGACTCCTAAGTAGACAGAATTTCCAGACTAAGAATTACATGAGAAGGAAAACACAGTAAAGTAATAAAAAACTCTTCAGACTAAACTGATACACAAGACTTCCACTGAGTAGTAACTGATCTTCACTCACTACAACAACTTGGTACTTTACCTAAAAAGCAAAGTGTCAGGATTACATAGATGATGGTGATTATTACACAAAATAGATTTACTCTGTGAGAGTTAGACTATGACCTCAGCATTCTCCTATGCTGGGCTCAAGCAATAAAAAAAGTTCTATTTTAAGAAGTGCCTTTTACTCTCACAGTTTCATAGGGACAAATGATTTAGGCAAGAATCTCTTTCTAGCTTTCAAGGCTGAAAGAAAAGTTGGGAAAGTACAAAGTAAATTCAAAACTAAAAGCAAGCAGGCAAATAAAAGGATTGTAGAAGAAGATAATGTTTTTTAAGTGTTCTGGGGCCTACTTAATGTTTTTTGAACTTTTGAAATTGGTGGCTATAAAAATAAAGTTACTCTGTGGCCTAAGTTACTGTCTTGACTCTACCCTAACAGAAAGAGCCAGAAACCAGCCACCAGGGTCTTCCCAAACAGCCAGTTAATCCTCCGCTGACTCATACAGAAGCTGATGACAAAATCACTGTGTTTGACCATAAATTATGAGATTTTGAGATCTTCAAGATCACCTATATGTTTCTTACTAAATACTGTTTTACAGTCGTGATGTATTACGTGTTTAAAGCTGCTTAGAAATACAAAAATAAAAAATCACTGTGTGACAAGTTGAAAACACCAGACTCAGCCACAATGATTTATCATAAGGTCTGAGTAATCAGTGAACAAAACTGCCCTGCAATCTGCCCAAGCAAAAGTTTGCACTGTGATGAAACAAGAAGGATTTTGCTTCAAACTGTTAAAAGGCCTCTGGTTCATCTCGGCAGAGAGCTATGATGGGCCCTGGGGTAATTTTCACATTCTTCCATGGCACATCAAGCTAGGAGGCCCTGTGCAGAATGGCAGTGACAAAGCATGTACTGGACAGCTTGGACTGAGGGGAAAATTACATTGCTTGAAGCCTGTTAGGAAAACAGCCCACTAAGAACAAACATAAGGCTCAAGCTGCAAACTTAAAGAAAAACTTTTGTCTTAATTAATTCCCACAGAAGAAGTTGAGTAGTCTAAATAAGACTCAGTTTACCCCTTCAAGCAAATTGATGTCAAGAGAATTTCTTACAGTCCTCCTGCTGCAGGAGGCATGACACTGAGAGGTTCCACTGTGTGTTCACAATGGCCAAATTCTCAGAGACTCCACCTAATGGCTGGCACGCAGAAAATTACCAGCACTACCCTGTGCCAAATTCAGATTTTTCCCAAAAGGAAAAGTTTTCTGTGAAGAACTTGGTGGCAGTTTTTATGAAATTCCTGTGTTCAGTGCTAACAAAATAAAGAAGCCACACCCACTTGGAAATTACCATTGCCCAGGCCTTCCAAAATATTAGCACAATCCAACAGTAACTATAATCTTTGATAAGAGTACAACATTTTCAATTTTACTAGGCAATTGTGCAAATAGTAGCCATGACTGTAATGGTAAATTTGCCAATGTCATTGTCAACAGCACCACACACAACCATTAAAGTTTGCAAATAAATTTAAATGGTGCAGCATTTGTCTCCTCCAAGAAAATATTCTTTATGGTTAGATAACATACAATTAGAAACACACTATTCATTTCAAATACATCTGATATATATACTTCATCATCCAGAAAACATGTCTAAGAAATATTGGAAAACTGCAGATAGTGGGTTTTAAGAAAACACAGAGAATGGCTTTATAGGGTATGTTACTTTTTGCCTTCTGCTTTAAAGCCCTGTTTAAGCCTGCATTATATGTAATTTACAATACAGTTACTCTGCTACCTTTAGTAGAGTCAGAAAGAACATTCATCCTGAAGGCTTCATTTCTAATGACTGAGAGCAAAAGTTAGATTTAGTGGAATTCTTATAGATAGGAGTGTTAACTGTCTCACACTTCTGTAGTGGAAATAATCCTTTACTGAGAGGAACAATTTAGGGGATTCTGTTAGGCAAGAGTTTGTAAAGATTAAGATAGTACAGAAAGTATAACACTAATAAAAATAAATCTCTAATGAAGACTGGAAGGAAAAGGAGTGTTTGGCTTTAGTCTTTGAGTCCAAACATTGAAGTTGCTGCTTAGAATTGGATTAATCACTAAATGGTGTAAGGCAGGTTTTTAAGAGTATCACAGACTGTTGTGCTCGATTCTTCTTCTGCAGAATGTCAAGGCATTTTCCTCCTATTGGGTTGTACATTAATCCTCTTGAAAGCTGCTTGGCACTTGTCTGGAGCTGATTTAAGATGTCTTGGGCATTTTGTTTTACCCTGGCACAGTTATGAATCTCATGCTGCCTAAAATGGGTACCGCATCCTCCCCAGAGGGTGCTTAACTTGGAGGCTGCTGGCTGGTTTTTATTTTGACAACGTGCAAAAGAAAAGCAGTCTTTAAGAGCAACACCCTCCATCCCAGATTGCTGAGAACCAGGAATTGCCCTGCTACATGCACAGCACAAAGCACATTTCACACAGGGGCAATCCTGAGAATGTTAGAGAGAGTAGAAAGCAAGGAGCAACCAATGCCTAAATGAGGGGCTCAACTTCAGAGGACTCATACCAGGCTCTTATTTATTAAGGTGGAAAAACATTTCAGGGATATAAATGTGGCATTCCTGATGCTGAGCTGTTAAAAGAACAGCTCAGAAAGCAGGTATCATAACTTAATGTAGGTACCAAAAGTGTCTGCACAGCTCTTCAACCTGCTAATGCATGAACACACTACACCAAAAAGTACCTGTGGGGTGGCAATTTCAGATAGAAAAGCAGATTTCACTATTGCACTGTAATTAATTAGTTTAGTTCACTCAGTCTCTGTCCATTATAAAAAGGCCAACACTTAAATTGAAACTGAAACACAAACAAACAAAAATCCCCAAAGCAAAACGATACTAAAAGAATGCCTCCAAAACAAAACAACCAAATAGCAAAGGATCTGTGTAGTATCTTCCAATCAGCTTTGTAGCTTTTTCTGTATGCAACTCTGGTCTATGCAGCAAGTTAGATCAAAGTATCTCACAAGCCATTCTGGCATCAAATTCGGATTAATCCACGAATTTTGAAGATATTCATTTTAGTTTACAGCTGACTGAGGAAAAGAAAACACAACACAAATGAACATGCAAGTTCTCTGAGAAGATGAGAAAGCTATGACTAACAGTCTATATCTGAACCAAAGTAGAACTGTAGTTGCCAAAATCTCCCTGGCACCAACTCTCCCTACATTTAAAAGACAGCTAAGCTGATGAAGTAGTATTTCCTTTTGTGTACATGATGATGTTCCACATATCACAGAATATATCTTTTCAGTACTTAACAGTTCAAGGAAAACTTATCACATGAGGTTATGGATCTAGTGTTGGAATCTAGGAAAAACTGCTTATCTTGATCCACAAGCTCACAGAAAATACCTTCTGATAACTTAATTCAAAGGTATTTTTAGCCATGGATGTTCTGCCACCAATAAATCAGGGTACATTTTGACAGGCAGCTTGCTCTGGTACATCTGAAGTACAGCCTACACCTCACCTGGGTGGTTTTGTTGATATGCAATTGCAGGTGAATATATCCTTTTGTGACCCCTAATAGCTGCAAGGTTGGAGAAAAAAGCACGAATAGAACATTTCTATTAATTAAGTGCTAGAATAGTATTTTTCACTGTTAATTTAATATCTCTTAAGTTTCCAGTCATGTCTGTTGTGTTCTCCAGGGAGGCATCTGCATCTGCATGCTGACCCAGTAGTACATCTCCCCTGACTTTTTGAAGAGTTTATGAACTATAAAGTGTGCTGGTTTGTTCCCAACAGTGTTATCTGTCCAGGAAAGGATACTTCCACTCCTACAATCGCTGTTTTATTGAGCATTAGCAATAGGGATGGCATAAATAACAGAAAAATCTACAAGCTGGCTCCACAGTCCAGCTCACTCTCTCATTTCTTGTTTAAGCCAGCCAGGTAGTTAAAAGACAAAAAGGCGCAAAATCAAGATGGTGGATTTGGGCAGGAATGTGAGTAGCTAGGCTTTCATGTTGTTACAAACTCCAAGTGTTTACTTACCAAACTACAGATAAAACTCACTTTATTGGCTTGATCTAGAAACAAAAGATCTAGCTCCAATAATACCTTTGCTATAGAGCCACAATGTTAAAAGCTATCATTGTAACCCATGAAGAAGATCTTTGGACTTTCTATGGTCACACTCATGGCAAATGATGGGAATTGCTCTTTTCCTAAGCCAGCCACAGTGAGTGTTGTGAAGGTCAGCAGCAGGAAGCCCCTGCAAATTTCTAGAGCTCCCACTGCCACATTGTCCAGCTTGGATCAACCTGATTTATATTCTCTCATACCCACCATGTCTCTTCATTGATTCCCTAATTTCCTACCAAAAAACACAGGGCAGAGTCCTGTTCTTGTATGTGCCTGCAATTATCTTTAAACTACGCATTGTTGTAAATGTGAACGTTTCATTAATTTATGTAAATAGGACCTTGGCCAATGACTTGGCTGTTATTTATGAATGAATCATGCTGCTCTGAGTGGCTGGATATATTTAGCTCTCATTAATTTGTTCAAAATAGCTACTAATGGGTTTCTTTAGCTCATGACTCTTGTAACAAAAGGCAAAAGGATGATTGGATTTGCGTGGGGAGGGCCTAGGTAACCCTTTCTGTTACTGATCAGTGACCACCTTCTAAATACGCTGCACTTCAAGTTACTTCAAGTGATTTTGAGGCAGTAGCAGGTTAACAGCTCAAGACAAAAAATGCAGGCTTCAGCTGGCCTCAGCCAACTGCAGTGAACCATTTCTGGAAACTATTTGTTTTCACTTTCTTTTGAGTGAAAGGAATGATGTTAAAATTGAAATTCGGAAAAAAATGAAGGCTCAGAGCCCAAATTGAGAGTAGCAATATAAATAAGCTCAAATCTAGCAAAAAATTTGTTAGAGGGAGTAGCTAAATGTAAAGGTTTCAAGAGAATCATGTCACTGACCATGGTATAGATCCACTTGTTTTATGATTTAGAAATACTTTCCATTTAAAAAGGTTGCATACTTGGAAGATTTTATTGTATACTTGGAGAATTTTACATGTGTAAAGTGCTACTGAGGTTTTTATGGTATGTCATGCGATCTGTTTTGCAGAAAGATGTTATTTTTTACAACTGGAATCTCTTGCTAGCTGCTGTCAACATCATCATACAGCTGCTGTTATCATCATGCTGTTGTCTTTGACCTGAGGTTCCCTCATGCTCCTTTGCAGCTCTGACATCTCTTTGCTGTACCACACAGACCCTCATTGCTTTTAATCTCAGGTCAGAAAGGTCTCAGTGTTCCAGCCCTTCTTCCCAGCTGTCAGCAGCAGGCTCCAGCTCCCTTCCTTCAGAGGTGCCCTTGGAGGCTGTGCAAGCTTGGTGGTCTGTCTGCTGAAGAGCCAGACAACATCCATGTACTGGAAACACCTGCTTTTCCAATTACCATTTCTACCCATGGTGATCTTGTACAATCTAGATTTCAAGAACTCTGCATCAGTGACTTTGTTCTTCATTCACAAGAGTATCCACAGACCAGAGTTTCCACTCATTTTCCTTGTTGTCCAAGCAAATGTGCTACATTCTATCAACTGCTTGTTGATATTGTTTGGGGTACTATTTATTCTGAATGAAAAAAAACCCCACCGGTGTTGATCAATGTTAATAGAGATATTAGCTTGTATTTCAGTTCACCATTTGGGAGATCTCTACTTTTAGACTTTTCCTGCACAAATACTGGAAACAATCCTATTGGAAAATATACTGCCATATTTGCTCAGAGTTTGTTGTTTTAGCAGACACCCCTGCCAGTATAACATTTTGACTAGAAATAACCATGGTAACAAATGCGGAAGGCTAACAAGCACAAGGAGTTCAAAATTGTTTCAACTACCCCTGTCCTGGCCTACTTCTTCTATGTGCATCAAAAATCCTTTTAGGATAACCACAGCTGTTTAAATTATCTTTTTTCAGCCATTAGTAAATTAATGCTTCTTCCTTTCTGGGATTTAAAAGTGAGATGAGACCTCCTGGTAGGAATGAGAAGAATATTTAGAGCTTTTGCTTCCCTCCCCTTAGGATGGTGGGAATGCTCATGAAGAGAAGAAACACTCCATGTGGATTCTGGTATACCAAAATTAAGAAGTTATTTTGGCACTGAATACAGGAATGCAAAGTCTGTCTTTTGTCCTTCATTAATTAAATGTGACAGTTTTTTTAAAAATATCTGTGTAAGTTTCCGCTTGAAGTTTCACATAGATGGTTCTTGTAGAAGCTGAGGTTTGAATACAGGAATGCAAAGTCTGTCTTTTGTCCTTCATTAATTAAATGTGATAGTTTTTTTAAAAAATATATGTGTAAGTTTCCACTTAAAGTTTCTTGTAGAAGCTGAGGTTGGACCTAACCTAGTTTTGCATTAGACATAGGCTGCCTTAACCCCCTATTTGCACTGGTGCCTTCAAGAGACATGTATGGATCCTGTGAAATCTGTCAGGAGAGAGATGTAGCAGTTCACAACAGTCTGAGGCCAGCCTGTGCCTTCCGAGCTGCATGTGACTCAGTAGAGTCAAGCATGGCTCTTGCACCAGAGCTGTATTGCAGATGTCAATGACTTCAGCTTTTTAACTGCAGAGGGAAATTAGGAACCATTAGGGATTGCTGAAACTAGTGCTGCCTTGTGGGATGCAGCTGTGTGCTCCCACCGAGGGGGAGTGGAATGCCCTGGAGCGCGAGCCGGGTGCTGCTGCCAAGGCAGCCATCGCACAGATTGCGCTCCCTCAGCTCGCCGAGGTGGGGAGGTCTTGGCAGGCTTCTCTGAAGTGTTAGCCAAGCTCTGCTTCCTAAGAGCTCAGCTGTCTGGCCCGTCCAAATGTGACACTGGATTCATGGAGTTGAAGCACTGCAGTTTCTGTGGCCGGTGGCACGGGCAGGAGTGACACACGGTGCCACCCCTCCTAACGCGCTCTGGCTTCCAGGCAGGGTAGGCATTAACAGCAAGTGCCCCTGCAGAGGAGGCTGGTGCTTCAATTCACACCAGTGGATCTAAAGCAAGAGGACCAGGCCTGCCTTGCCTCTGGCCCACATGATATTCATACAAACAGGACTGTAAAATTCTTCCAAACAGCACCTCTTGTCCATAGGATACTGCTCCTAAACAGCCCTGAGACAAACCCCCTGTGCAGGCCCAGAGCCACCCTGGTCAGCTCTCACACAGAGGCTGTTCACAGGCATTTGCAGACCATTCTATTCTATATCTGTTTCATGTGGAAATTTGAATGATATCTTGACCATCATTTATTTCTCCTTGAAGGGGCCTTGATCCCAGAAAGGGTTGAGCAAACATCATGAAAATTGATTCTGGATATTGGCAAGGAAAATAAAAGCAAATATAAAGATACTAACAAAAGTACCTGACTTTTTATTATTTTTTTACCTAACCAGAAGCTGCTAAACAAGAAGTTTCCAGAAGACTCCAAAACATTAAGTCAAACTAATATGACTAAGCACCCTTACTTTGGTATTTATCTCAATTTCAAAATACTTCAATCACGTAGCACCTGAAAAGTAACCCAGCTATGAAACCCTGCCATACTGTGTAACTGCTCTTTGATGAAAATTACACCACACCTTATTAATCCCTTGCGGGGGCAGGGCGGGGGAAGAAAAAAAAGAAAGAAACCTCCTATAACTAAAGCCTGGAATGACTCGCAGCCAAACAGATGACACTTAAGCAAGTGTGCCTAAGTGCAGTACACCTCACAGTTCATCTTGGGATTAGTCATACTCTTAAAAATGGTGTATTTTAAACTAGCATTTAATACGTATGTCCACTACACATCTCCAGGATTAATCTTCTCAAAGACAAATTTCCCTGAATAGGCATCATGTTTTCCACAGCCTCATGACATTAATCAAGCATCACTCCCTGCAAACTCCATACCTCCCAAATACAAGCCAGGTTTGTGAGTCAGCTCCACACACTGTAATATGATCAAAGCAAGACAAGTATGGCACTTCAAAAGCTCACTTGCAGGAAATCTGACAGTAAAACCACCTAAAATAATTTTTCCAGATAGTAGATATAGTGAAAGCAATATGTAGTATCCTTGACTGATTTTGCTGAGTATGTTTCAACACTGAACAGAGCTCAGAACTGCAGGGTATTAAGCATCTGTTGAATACAAATTTTTTTCTGCACAGTATTCAAACATGCAACAGTTAAACATGGCAAACATAGAAAACAGATTATAAACAACACTAAAATATTACCAAAACCATGTATCACTGATAGTAGTAGTTTATGCAAATGCAAGTTGTATTTACATTACATTCCATCATGAAGAAGATTCTTGCTCCCAAAGTGATATAACCAATATGTTTCAATTTTAATATGCATTCTCAAAGGTTTAAGCTATTTTTTCTTTCTGTTGATCTTGTCTGTTTCAATGCAAGGTTTCAACTTTCAAATGACTAAACTTGTGACTGAATGCTGAATATATTGTCCTTACCATTATGTTGCAGCACGTTACTTTTAGAAGTAGATTGGTGGTATGACTAAGAGAGCAGAGTTTGTTTTTCCATTCTCCAGTATATAGTGAAAATTCCCTTTCTGAGCAGTCATGCAAGGCAGCTTACACCAGTAATATCAGTGAAAAGCAAGATCAAAAGGTAAAGAAACAACTGTTCAGACTTTAAAAGCATAACAGTAATTTCAAACATACTTTTTAAACATGTAATTCATTCTGCTTACTGGCATGTTTTAAAAAGCTACAGTCATGCTTCCAGATTTTTACCTTCTCTAAGTGTATAAATTTAGGAACAATGCAAATTTACTTTCTTTTACAAAGGAAGTTTTCAAATTACTAAACCAATACAACAGATTTTAAAGGTTTGCAAAAGTTTGTTATACTTGCTATTAGGAGAAACAGTCAAGCTACCGCTGTTTTTTACTTTTGCTGAAAAATTGAACCATGATATTCACAATCTAGTTTCCTTTTCATAGGTAATTCCTAAGGACATTAGTCAGTTATTCAGTGTATGTAATTACTCTGTCAGCTCTCTAGTTAATAAAGCAATCTAATAACGTTTTTCATACAGGCAAGTTTAATATTAATTGAACTCTTCTTGACCAAGCAAGCTGTGCAATGTAATAAAAGCTACCCTTTTCTTGTACCACAAGGCAGAGATCTGTCAGAGCCCACAGTTATTAAACATGACACCAGCTATAATTGCTTTATAGTATCACATGTATCCATGCACTGGGATAATCTCTCTGTGAGCTGGATCATATGAAATAGCTAAGGAATTTTCAGGTAGTTTCTGCATTAAGTGATCCTTTTGTATTTCAGCTGGCAATACTTTTTATGCTACAGCAGCTCACACAGCAGGATTTTTCCAATGGTGACAGTTTCTCAGTGACAGTACAACTCACAGGAGAATGCTCAGCCCTGTGAAGGGCTCCAGGAAGGTGCCAGCAGCCCCAGGACTGTCCTGCTGCAATATCCAGATGCTGTGCTGGGGCTGGCAGGAGCCTCCACATCCTCCACAGAAATGGCCATGAGTATCACCAGGTTGGAAAGGGGTGTGGTGTCTAACCCATTTCATAAGAATAAGGAAATTTATTATAGCAAAATTCAAAATATGTCACAGAAGTCCAAATTCTATATAATTAGCCAGTAGTAATTAATTTTCAAGCCAGAGGTTCCTGCAGACACTTCACACAGTGGTTTAAGCTGCACTTACAGGATTGCACATTTTTCTTTTCTGTTGCTGGATCTGTGCTCCCTTCTGAAAATACTACACTAAAAATAAAACCTAAAAAAATGTTGCATAGTCCCTTTCCCTTTCAGCTATGCAAGTGTGTTCAGCTTTTTTTTCTTCTTCAGTTAGGGATTAATTTTCAGGGACACATATTTTTTGTCTTTAAAACCAAAAAGCAGAGGGGAAACATTAATAGGAAATAGGAGTGACAGCCTATGGCTTCTTTCAGGGATTCTGTCTCTGAGACCTTTAAAAATGCAGAAAATGGATAAGAGTACATGGGTTCTTCCTTCCTGATATTTCCTTTATATTTTCCGTAAGCAGGGGCTTTGTCTTTAGCTGGTAAAAGTAAGCAACAGAGAAAGAAAAATGCAATCAATACAAAGACTACGATGTCTCTTTCCTGTCTTTTCAGGTGCTTTTCTTATTCCCTACATCCTCTTCTTAATCATTGCTGGAATGCCCCTGTTCTATATGGAATTAGCTCTGGGACAGTATAACAGAGAAGGGGCTGCCACTGTTTGGAAAATCTGTCCAGTTTTCAAAGGTGAGTGTTCCTCTGCTCCCCTGAGGGTGCCACACATGTGTGATCACTAGCAACGTAAAGATCTCTCATCTTTCACAGACAAGGTGGTGTTTGACCCTTCCCCAACCCTTGAAGTCAGAAATCTATATTACCAAGGGTGAAGCACAAAATGGGAAAAGCCACAGAAATCATCTTCAGGGTGATTGCTGGCTGAGTGTAAGAGAGGGCAACGAGCAGGAGCAGCTCAGACCTGCCCTCCCTTTCCCCTGTGTACTGGGGATTGGGAGGAACTGGGAATCTCTAGGTGGTCCAAAGGTTGGAAATACCAAATCCCATCCAGGTTAGTTCAGCCCTGCCTTCCTCACTGACTAAAGTAACCACTACTCCACTCAGGGCATGGAGCTTTCTCTGCAGAAGCCAACATACCCCAGTGGCTACAACAGTAAAATGGAGTTGTGAAGTTTGTGGGTTTGGCCACTAGACTTATAACAGCACAGAAGTTTTCTGTGTTATCTCTGTACCTCAGTTTTCCTGCCTGTGAAGTGGGAGCAATCATTGTAAAGTGTCTTTCAGATTTAGCAATGAAAAGCACTTATTAAAATCTGAACATTATTACTACTGAGTGTTTACCACTAGGATTAACTCTCCTGAACATCACTGAACAAAAGGCTGTGGAGTGTTGTCTGTGCACAGCATCATTCTGCAAGGAAAAATAGGTTAGGTGCTTCAGGGTGTTTGGCTTTGATCAGGAAATGATCAACGTGTGACAGAAGCCATATGTATTCTGTACATGAAACAAGTTAAGGAACCTCAAGAATTTTTAAGCATTGCTTGCCAGCAAAAAATATAAGTTCTTTTGTATGTATACCAGACTGTATCTAAAATCTTATGCAAAAGCCTTTTCAACACAGACATATCTGAAATTAAACCAGACAAGCTCAGCTGACCTTAGAAACTTAAAATTCAGATCATGTTCACCCTGGGACTGACAAAAGCTGAGGAGCTTAACAATAGCAATCCAAACTTGATGGATCCGCTGCTTGGATATAGGTTACACTGAGTAAATGTTAGTCTTCTTTCTCAAAATACAGCTTTCCTCTTTAAGCAGTCTAGTGCCACACAATAAGAAAAGTGGAGGGGTTTTTTCCTACCAGTCAAACCCAAAACTCACAGCAAAATCGTTGATGTAACAAAAAATAAGTAAGCGAGCTAATAAAATAATGTGCATCAAAATTTTAAAATTAATTCATATAGATTTACCTAGCCTTTCTATAATCCTGTCATGGGAGATAAAATTCATCCCAGCACCCAGGAACCTGAATACCCTTGCTTAATAAAAATTCCTATTGGTATTATTTATATACCTTTGGATGACTATGAGGATTTTGAAAACCTAAATGCAAAAATTAGACCTTCAGGATCTCAAAGCATTTCAGCCAAATACCACTGTGCTCAGAGGTATTCTGTGTTGACTTCTGGATTGAAAAAGATTATGAGAAAGGAAAATAGAACTTATTTCATGTATATTCTTGTTGACATTCCAGCTGTGTTTTTAAGCTGACATTTTCAAGGTGGACTAAACATACATTACTGTTGATTTTTAAGTTCCTTATTACAAGAATATAGAATAGCTTAAGTTATTTGATTCTCAAATGTAATAAGCATTGAGGCATTTACAACTCGGTATAAACTCAGCACTTTTAAAGTTTTGACTACAACCTCTGATAACATGCAAACAGATTTTACTGCTAGCACTCTTTTGAGTGTTTCTGGGACAGCTCAAATCTCTCACTCAAAAGAAAAGTACACAGTCTACACAAATTCATAACAGCTTCTCTAAATGAACAGCACTATAGTTCTAATTTTAGATATGAATATTATTGCTATGAACTCTGAGCACTCTACCTCTAATGAGATGCTATCATAACACATGCAATTACAAATATACCCTGTAACCTTTGTAATACAGTCTGTTTTCATCTCTGCATTTTTTTTCAGGGTCTATTTTAGACTGTGGGTGGTGGCAGCATTACTTTTAAGAAAAGCTAGAAACATAAGAGCAAATTCATTCCTGAACATTCTTAAGATCACAGGGAAGAGCTATTTAAAACACATTTGATGCAGTATTTTTTAGTCTTGATATTAAACATCTCTTGTCTTCCTGGACTGGAGGAATTTCAGGAACACTTTTTTAAACAGCAATCATCTAATTTTAATATTTAATATATTATCCATAGTTAGTGTTTCAGCATTCACATTAATACTTAAGAATTATTCTTTTGGGGGATTGCTCCCTCGTCTCCATTCTATTGATCATGGTGTATCACTAGAGTTTGAGTGTTCAAGTACTAGATTCATTTAAGCACCAAGGATTTGAACATATTGTTTCATCTTTACTTTCACAATTATTTCCCCATTGTTAGGGATGAGCAAACTGGTTTGCAGATTAAAAGCCTCCTGCAGAGCAAAGAGTAACTTTTGTACATGCAGCACTCTTTGAACTGCCAACTCCTTCAGGGTCAGCATCTGTTCCTTATGCAAATTTTAAACCTGGATTAATACTCACAGCGTTTGCTACTTCCTTCCTTTATAAAGAAACAAGAAACCTTAATAATCTCCAACTGTTAGGCCTTCAAGGCAAAAAATTAAACTGAAGAAAGCTAGAAGTAAAGGCTTGCACCTAGTTGCTGTGGCAGTACTCACTGTGGCAGTGATGACATTCATAAAATAACTGTACTCCCTACCTTTCATATGCAGCACACAAAACTTTGAGGGAAGATTCAGAGAACAAAGCTGCACACACAGTAAGAATGATTGAAGCCAAGGTGAAGCAAGTTTCCTGAACAATTCTGCCAACCAACTTTTATTGGGGTCCAACATCTGTATGAAAGCTTCCTCCCAAACTGTTGGAAAATGTCCATTTTCATCAGGAGAATATGCACTTCCTGGAGTGCTCTTGCTAAAGAGACCCTCCAGCCACACTTCATGATATGCAAAAATACAAAGCAAATGTTCAAAGTCAAAAGAGAATGCTTACACTCTGAATTATGTAATCCTGGAGAGATAGTAAAAGGGGACACAGTTCAGCCCCAGCCTGACAGTCACCAAGTTTTACTGGTGTGCCCAAAACCACCTGGAGACCTCGGTGAACAGCACAGACCGTTTCATGCATGATTTGGAGCCACTTACATGCTGACGATGGAAGCCAATCTAGAGTAGTAATGGGAAAGAAACAAGAGAGGAATCAGTGTCTGTTCCAGACTAGTTCAGGGTGGGAACATGAGGCATAGGGAAACTTCATTCAAGTGTCGAGCTTTACTTTTCCAAGAGAAGTTGCCAAGGTCCCTGACGTCACAAAGATGAAGTGAATTTCACTCCTAACATGGGCTTGCAATCTTCTGCATTGGAAGCAAATCAGCAATGGAGTTGTACAAGGACAAATTTTGACATTGCACTGCTTAATTTCTTTTTCTGACAAACAACTGGATTTGATAAAAGCCAGTCATTTTCCAGAACCATTTCTGTAATTTTTTGTTTAGAGGTCAGGTACATTGTGTCCGCATATGTGTATGCAAATGTCAAAAATTCCTTTTTATTGGTGTGAAGACCTAAAATGAATTTGCAATCATGTATCATTGAGTTTAACTCCAGTGTTTTGTATACTGTTGCATGTCAAATGCAATGTATAATCGAGTTTTCCTTTGTCTTTAGGTGTAGGCTATGCAGTGATACTCATAGCTCTTTACGTGGGTTTCTACTACAACGTTATCATAGCTTGGTCTCTTTATTACCTATTCTCATCATTCACATTTGAGCTCCCCTGGACAAACTGCCACAACAGCTGGAACAGCCCAAACTGTACAGATCCAAAACTCTTCAATGCATCAGTGCTTGGCAATGGTACTAAATACTCCAAGTACAAGCTCACTCCTGCAGCTGAATTTTATGAGTAAGTGTTGATGTGACTTCGCTATTTATTCAAAAGTCTGTGTCTAAGGGAGTTTCCTCTTGAAGGTAAAATAGTTTTTATCCATCCTCTAGAGCAAACATCAGAAGACTAAGGTTAAAATGGAGCTGTAATGTTGGTCTGAATGCCTGGGTGGCTGACTTTTGCCTCTGTGGTCTTTGGTTTCTCCTGTACTAATGCAGTGCTTTCTACTGGGCAAAATGGAATTGGACCTGACACAAATGTTCTCTGCGTGCCACTTTTGCTTGCATCAGCTTTGCTAGGGCAAGGAAACACAGCAATATTCTGACAGAGGTGACTGTATGCCAAACTGAGATGAGTTTAAGGCTTTACAATAACCATTTGTACACAGATTTGGAGTGTTTCTCTACTCAAAAAATTTCAGAGCAAGAGCAGACCTCTGTTCCACTGCTTCAATGGTTCAATGAAGTGAGATAAAACACTGAGCAGGAGGAAAGAGCCAGGTTACAGAAAGACAGGCTTTTACCAATGCCTAAGCAAAAGAGTATTCTGCAACCTGGGCTGAGACAGACAAAGGCAGGATTAAATCAAACAGCTGTAATCAAACCCCAAAAGGTATATAAATTAACAACTTAACTATTAAACCAATCTCTGTATAAATATTTTCATTATGGACTTATAGGGGAAAATGGGATTTGATTAGGAGAAAAGGGATGAGCATCAAGCTATTGAATCAGCTGTTGAATTAATCTGAATAATGAATCAATTAATATTTCTGTGTTTGGAGAAGAAAGATATTAGGGCACACACCTGTCAAGCAGTTAGTCCAACCTTGTAGAAACAAAGGGAAAACACTGTTTCCATAAATAACTGGTAGGGATCTTGGGGTCTCTGTTTATAGCTCTTTAACATTTGTGGCCGTTGCTTCTTCTCTGAAGACAGCACAGTGAAAGATCAGTAGTGATACACAAACTGCTGGCAGGGGTTTGGGTAAACGAAACTCAGTGCTTTGAAAACAAGATGGGGGCTTGAGTTCAAAGGAGCTTACTGAAATGGCAAATAGTGACAGCTGTGAAATCTACTGCCCTTACAATAAAAAGCTTAAGTCTCAGTAAAGTAAAATGCAATTCCTACCTTCTTGCTTTGCCTTTTTATTATTTAAAATGGTTCTCAGCATCTTCTGCTATCACATCCTGCTTGGGTAATGATTTTGACTTTGTAGTGGGTGAGGCTGTGGTAGAATCAATTAATGATGTTTTGATTTAGTTCCACTGATCTAAGGAACAGCCCAATTAATGATTGTCTGTACACTGAAACTTGAAATAATATGGTCCTTTCCTCATCATGAGTAAGATTCAAGGTGCAGTGTTCAGAAGGTAAGAACAGAAAGAGAATTTGACATTTCATTATGCTTTAATCCCTGAATTTTGCAGCTGTAATTAGGTCACTAGGCCCGGTACTTATTAATGACTAGATTACATTGCAAAAATGAGAAGGGTAACCACTTTACTAAAACACTCTGTAACATCTGTGTTCCCAGCTGTAAAAACAGGGAATCACAAGGGGCATTATATTCACTTATCCAGTATTTGGATGAGCTCATCGGGTCCAGCTGTACAGCTCAGGTGTCGGCCCAAACTTGTACAAAGTCTCAGTGTACTCAGATCCAACCTATAAATGAAATCAGAAAACAGCTTCTTTCCTATATCAAATAACCCAATTCATGCTCATGGTGTTCTTACAACAAGGAGAGTTGAATCTTTTGATTATAAAGTTTCATATTTTGTGCCAGAGGAAGGAAAGGAAAGGGGGAGTGATACAGCTTAAACTTGGTTCTCTAGGTTGTATAGGTACATCAGAACACTCACACACAAAGTCTTGGCCTTGGTGGGCAGGCTGAGGGGGAGGCAGGGAGACCAGAAACACCAAACATTTATCTTGCAGTTGGAGAGTGACTGAAAAGAGGTACTGCCCAGACAGGAATCAAGCAGAGAGCTGGTATGATTATTCTGAAAAGACACAGACACTTCTTTTTGGGACATAATTCCTTCACACTAAGCTGGCCTGACCAAGAATTTAAGGCTGATTATTTCCTAAAGCCCGGTGGCTGCCAGAGCTGGAATATCAGCACAGGAATAAACTGTAGGAGGAAGTGGGAGTGCTGTGATGTGACAGTTCATCAAATATACAAGAAAGGTACCTCAAATTCAGCAGAAATATGCTGGTTGTCACTATTTATATTGAGTGAGAAAAGGGAAATCTTGCAATCTAGGCCAAATCTGTCAGCTGTCCAGTATCTGGCCAGGAGGAAAAGCAGAGAGAAACCTCTAAGTCTTAGACTTGGAAGAAATCATTCCAAGCTGCAAATTCCATGCCAAGGCAATGACAGGAGAACCTTGAAGAACATATTTGGCTTTTGTTTTCAAGCCTCAAGTGCTGGGCAGAACTTGAGGCTGTAGTGCTTCTACACTAAGGCCTTCTAGACTTTCATTTTACTAAGTCTGGTTTCAGTTGTAGAGGCTTAATTCAGGCCAAGGCACCACTGATGTCCTGGGGACAGCTTCTTACAACAGGAAGGAACAGGACCTCTACAATACTTCATTAGAGATGCTTAAAATCAACTATAAAGTATTTGTACACTGTAAACTTGGCAAACCAAGCTAAAATCCAATATCAGCTAGTGCCTTTCTGGTAAGTAATAGCCAGTAATATTCCAGTTAGGAATAAAATATCAACTCCACATTTCTTTAGGGATACACATTACTTTAATTCCTTCCCTCTTCAGAGGTTTGGAATGAAACACAGAAAATGGAAAGAACCTTCAATCCTTTCCACACATTAAAATAATTCAATTTTAACCTTTCTATTTTTTCGGAAGAACAGAAGTACATCACAAATAAAGTTCCCCTATCTAGTCCATATTGCTCCTATTTTAACACTTTATCTGAACCCAGGCATACTTTATATTTGTTGTCTCCATTCTTGTGTCCGCAAAAAGTCTGTTACCATCCTGCTTTCATTTATGTTGAAAATTAAAAATAACAGTTTGGAGGAACAAAAGCACTATTCTTCTCACAAGGTACTGTGCCTGCAAAAAAAATCACAATGTGTTGTAGGAAAAAATCTTGGCAATTTTTTTCAGAAAAAACAGTGAAAATGTCAACAAACATTGGGATTCTACCAGTACTTTTTCTCAGGGCTGTATATCCATTCTTTCTGCATGAGAAATTTTACAGGGAAATTTTCATGCCAGATTCAGTAAAGGAAATTCACAGAATTCACAAGTCTGTCCAGCTGTGAACAATTGCAAAAACCTACCTAAGAACAAGGAATAAAACCAAGATTCACTCACAGCAGTTTACATTTGTCATATTTATGAACACCCTGATTATGAAATTTATGAGAAGAGTGTGAACCATGCACACCCTGAGAAAAAACCCTCACCTTGTATAATAAATGTTACTTTTCTAGACCAGTAGTTTTGTGCTTTAGAGTACAAGTCTTCACTGGAAATGCCACCCCAGGCAAAGGCTCCAATGGCTCAGTATGGCAGCAAATGGAGTTATCAATGCTGTGGATCCCAATGATCCAGGAACCTGTCCCCATTAAACAATTGGGAACCAACTTCTCCCAAAAGAGAAAACACCACTCCAAAAGTTAGCACAAGCAATTCTGCCTATAAATGCATATAAAAACTTAATCAGGCAACAAGAACTAATGAGAGTGGATAGCCCTGTATTCTGCTAATCACATCTGGTCTTTCAGCTCTTCTGAAACTAAATTTTGGAGAGTTGTGAATGTGCTGAAGTGTGGCACAGTAGCAAAGGAGGTCAGAATTACTAGGTTAGTGCGAGAATAAAGTTTTCAGTGCATTGAGATAAACATTCTCTCTATTATCGTGATTCAGAAAGAAATTTCACCTGCCATGGGGCAACCCCAGATGTACAGACAGGCAGGGAATGAGATCCTGGAAAGCACTGCCAAGAAAAGGGTCCTGGTTCATGGCAAGTTGGACAGGAGTCAGCAGGGCCCTGGCAGCCAGAGGGAGATCCCTGTCCTGGGGGGCATCAGGACATCAGGAGGCCAGCTGGGGACAGAAGGGGACTGTCCTGCTGAGCTCTGCTCTGGGGTGGGCTCACCTCGAGTGCTGGGGGCAGTTTTGGTCACCACAATATAAAAAAGATATTAGGATGTTATACAGTGTCTAAAGGAAGGCTATTGAGATGATGAAGAGCCTTGAGGGGAAGCTGTGTGAGGAACAGCTGAGGTCACTTGGTCTGTCCAGCCTGGAGCAGAGGAGCCTGAGGGGAGACCTCAGTGCAGTTACAGCTTCCTTGAGAGGGGAAGAGGAGAGACAGGCACTGATCTCTCTTTGTGGTGACAGTGACAGGAGCCAAGGAAGTGGCCTGAAGTTGTGTCAGGGGAGGTTAATGTCAGATATCAGGAAAAGGTTCTTCACCCAGAGGGTGACTGGCCACTGGAACAGACTCCCCAAGGAACTGGTCACAACCCCAAACCTGACAGCGTTCAAGAAGTGTTTGGATAATGCTCTCAGGCATGGAAGATGTGGACAGTTCTTAGAGATGTCCTATGCAGATGTAACAGTTGTACTCAATCATCCTTGAGGGTCCCTTCCAACTTGGTCTATTCTGTGATTGTACAACTAATAACTTCTGATAAGCCAGCCAGGGTGCCACTGGTAAATCATTCCATTCCCAAAATCTAACTTGCAGTCCATGACACAGCTCCATTCTCCAACACAAGAGGGAGCTGAAATATCTAGAGAAAAACCCAGATGCTGCTGCATCCCCCTGGCATCCCCCTGGATTGTGCCCAGCACTCCAGGGTGGGGTGAGGCACACAGAACACGAGCACTGCCCCTCAGCTGGCTCAGCTGCTCTGTAGGACAGCACTGTCCCAGAGCCAGGACATCCTTCAGCATTGCAGCTGTGCCTACTCAGAGCTCTTTACAAAGCACCCAGAGACACCCAATCAGCCCAGACAGCAGCCCTGGGTAGGGTAGAGCTGCCCTGTGGCACTTCATGTGGAGCCACCCTGCTCTCTCTGCCCTGCACCCCCAGCCCAGAGCTGCAGGCACCCTGGTGCCCAGCCTGCATGCAGCCAGCTCAGCCCTACAGGTTTTGTACCACAAGCCCTGCCTCACCCTGCTGTGTGGACACAAACTGCCGTGAAAAACACAGCTGAATGTAAGCTGAATATAAGTGGTGCTATTCGTGAAATGAAAATACCTGGAGCCTGGCAAACTCTGCCAAAAGGCTTCTACCCACATCATGCAGATAGCCTAACCTTCCACAGGTAAAGGAAAACCACATTTCATGCTCTGAAGGAAACTGGCAGCAATGATGACTGAACTGGGCCTGCCCAAATATATAACACAGAAGATGGATGTAGAAGAGCTTTCTAATTGACCACAATTATCATGCTTCAAATTGCCTTCTAAATTGCATATGCAATTTAATTTCTATAGATTGCACATTGTATACACTGACAGTTCTTTCAGCCTCTTCAGTCTGCAATTTGCATTAAGTTTTAAATCATAAAAACATAGTCTAACTACCAGAATAGGGAATATAGCTTGGGACACCTGATCCATTTTGCTGATTCTTAGTTTATGCAAGGTGTTTGGGTTTGATCTCACAAATAAGACTACTAAATTTTAGAAGGACTTAGATGTTCCTAGAAATAATTAATATGTTAGCTAACAAATACTTTTATTAGTTAACATACTAATTTACTGACAAGTGATGACATTTTTGAATTCTGAATTAATCTGATGCAACACATCTAAAATTTAGATAAGTGACAGCCTTCTATTGACGACATCAAATTTAAGCAAGTAACTTTTACCTCCAATAAAAAGAGAAAGAATGAGCTTATAGAGCTGGGTAAACATATTTGGAGTGAAAATTAAAATAATGATGGATTTTGGGTTGAAAAAAAGAGGCCTACTCCAAGACCTTAAACTTGATCTATTTATGCAAAATTTTCCAAATTTCTAAAAGACAATCACATAAATCTGTCCAGGGATGAATCAAGCTCCCTAGAAAGTCTGACAAAAACATCCCAGAGAATTCTACACCTAAAACTCTTAAATCCTGTTTTCTGGCTATAGCTTAAAGGTGTTGGAGTGAAAATGATAGAGTAATTTTCAGATCACAACCCAAGGCATTTCTTTATTTCCTGGTTTGGTTCCCTGTTTATATGCAAATATTCACCACTTCCATAATAAATGTTCTGAATCGCTCAGAGTAGAGACAAAACACACATTTATAATAAACCTTATTTTGCAGATGGGAAAGCCAAGACACAGAGAAGAATTTATTGGTTCCAACATTTCTGTTATTAAAACTATGGCTGGGTCCTTCATTTACTGAGTCCTACTGAGCAGCTGCCCCCTACCTCTTCAATAATTTGTTTTTAGTAG
The DNA here is from genome assembly GCF_014805655.1 of Passer montanus. Lineage (NCBI taxonomy): Eukaryota > Metazoa > Chordata > Aves > Passeriformes > Passeridae > Passer > Passer montanus. The sequence continues at coordinate 7,148,523 of NW_024369373.1, read as the reverse complement.
GGTTTATGGGTGAGCACCAAGCAGCTGAGCTGCCTGTTGGCTGTTCAGGGTCTGATGCCAAATTTAAGGGGACCCAAGTGCTGCACAAAGACTAAACAGAGTCCGTGGTACTAACAAACGAATCGCTTTTTGCAGATTTCAGTGGAGGTGAATGAGTTCCCTTTAGCTGAATGCAGTGTGGAAGTAAGGCAGGAACTGTGCCAGAGTTCTTGGGTGACTAGGAGAATCTTCCCAGAAGAGAGCACAGGGAAGGAGAGAATGAGAAGGAATTTCCTTTGAGAGGAACCAAATGTCTGAATGCAGCTTCAAGCTGAGAGCCCTTCACATTCCTGCCCCTGCTGCAGATAGGTGGAGAGACTCTGGGAACCTGGATGTACCATCTCAAAGTCACTGCAAATGTAATTTACACTCCCTTACATGGGATGCAGTCTTAGGATAAACCAAGATCCTCTGCACAAATCCCTAATCCCTAGTGCATGTAGTTCGATTCTTGGTGCTGTTTTAATTAAATATTTCTAGAGCTTGGACTAGAATATCAGAAAGCTTAAACAATTTATTTGTTTCTGTTGCATTTTGTCCAGCCTAATAAAATAGATCCCTATTCTTCTGTCAGCTCCATCTGTTAATGTTTGCTCTCAGCCTTCTCCCCATAATACTAATTTCTCATTTTTGCATGTATTTCTCATCTAGTTTCATTCTTTCCTCAATAACAACAATCTGCAAGCAAAACACTAATTCTAGTTGTCTTACTACCAATGGTTTTTCCTTTCTTTTTGACTCATTTGAATTCTGAGAACTGAATTCTCAATTGAATTCTGAGAATCTTGTTAGCAGAATTGGACAAACATCACTCTATTTATGAAGCAAGGATTGCTTTCAGAGACTTTTACTTAAGACATGCTTTGGACATAGTTTGAAGGAATTGACAGAGAACAGAGGCTTCACAAAGCACCTCCACTGACTGCCAGTGATGCCACTTGGTCTTCTACTGCTGCCATCCCCATTCCTGCTGCCATTCCCATTCCTGCTGCCATTCCCATTCCTGCTGCCCACAGCATGAAAGGTGCAAAAGCCTTTTCCCCCAGTGACTTGACTTTCTTTCTGTATATCTGGCGTGTAGGCGAGGAGTTCTGCACCTGCACGAGAGCCGTGGAATCCATGACCTTGGCTTGCCTCGCTGGCAGCTCTCCCTCTGCCTCTTGGTGGTGGTAATCATTCTTTTCTTTAGTCTGTGGAAAGGCGTGAAGACTTCAGGAAAGGTAGAGCTAATATTCTCCTTCTGTCTTGACTACATTCTTTTTCTACTTTAAGTCTCCTAATTTTAGAAAGCAAGAAAATAAATCACAAATTTTGAGGCATCCTCAGGGACCAAGCTATCATATTTCTTGTGTGTTATTCCAACAGAAAATTTTATAAATGTATTATTTTCAATTCAACATTGGTGGTTTCATCCACAAAATATTTTTAAATAAACAAAATTGTCTTAAATATGCATCTTCTTCTTAGACAAATGTACTAATATTTCAATGGTATAAGAAGCTTTGGTTTTATTACATAAAATGCCATGTCAAAAGAAATATCTGATAAGTTATTTGAAATCACTCTTTGACATTCCTCACAAAATATCGCAACAGAAATTCTAGAGTTGGATATACTTGAGAGCTTTTTGTATATTTTCATGAAAGCATCACTTAACATCAGGCAATGACTGCACTTTTAGCAACTAACATAGAAATGAGGAGTAATCAGCAGCCTAACACACACTGACTCTCTCTTCTGTTTGTCAAAACTGTCTCCTACTGGTATCTGTAAACTTACATATGAAAAGATTCATGACAGGTAACAGCATTTGCCCTCACGTCCTAAAAAGAGCTTCTCCATTGAACTGAATGGACTAAACCAAGAAAATGCCAGCTGTACTTATTACATATTCTTAAATCTTCTATAACAGCTGATTAACCTTTGGGATCTCTGTTGTCTGCAGGTTGTTTGGATAACAGCCACTTTGCCTTATGTTGTATTATTTGTCTTATTAATACATGGAATAACCCTGCCTGGTGCATACAATGGAATAAATGCATATCTGCATATAGATTTCAGAAGATTAAAAGAAGCCACAGTAAGTGTATTCTTTTGTTCTCATTCCCTAATTAATAAACCTGTTACCCTTGTTATTGAAACTGAAAAAATTACAATTAACCTGAAAATAAGTAGCCATGCTTCTGCTTCTGCCTAAGCACTGGTGCCCTTTCTCTGACAGTTTAACTTTCCAACACTCCAAAACAGGACTATCTCACTCTGAACCCAAACAATTCAGATTACAAAACACCTCTGTGAAGGCACTTACAGGTGTGGCAGTCCTCTAAAAAAGTCCATGCTTTGACTGTTCACTCCCTTCCTTTCCACTAGGCCAAATATAAAAGTGTAGCACTAAACTCCCAATGCAGAGGGAGCTTATAAGCTGCTGAGATCTGTTAGAAAGTTGCTGCTGAATAGATATATTAGATCTGATTTTGTAGAGATCTGATTTGTAGAGAATGATGAAATCTGGTGCTTTTCATAGTTCTTTCAGAGATTTTAGCAAATTTAATCAAACTTTGAAGATCTCATTTTGAGAAATGTTGAGTATTATTCACACCACTGACTTCACTACTTCTGTTGAAGATTTTAATTTCAAATCTCTGTGTAACAACAGAGGAGGGTTAACCAAGGCTATTTTCAGGTTCTGGTTCAGAGAACCAGGACTGTGGCATTGCTCCTGACTGGATAAATGGATATTGGTAGGAGGGACACTTAAGAAAATATTACACTTTTAAAATGTTTTCCCTGGTGGACAATCCTTAAAATTATCAAGCTGCATCTAAACTGAAATTTAATGACTATCACAAAAATAACGTTTTATCCAACTAAGTGAGAAAGCTGAGAGATAAATCTGCATGGTTCTGTTCACAGCACATCAGTCACGCTTCAGCTCTTGAACCAAGAAAATATCATGTAGAGTGCAGTAACAGTCACACAAAGGAAGCTCTAGTATGGGAAAGAAAATGTCCTATAACTCTTGACCCATTAACTATTTTTAGATTTCTGGTTGTACATTCCAAAGTAACTTGGAACAAGAGCTGTTGGAAGTGTATTTCTGTCACTCGGGAGAAAAGCCCTGCAATAATTTCAGTGCTGGGTGACATCTCAGAAGTCCCTGTCCCTCTGCACAGCCCACCAGGGCAGCAGTGTGTGTGTGCTCTGAGGACTTCTCCCCTGCTCCTGCTCCCCCCTCCCCACCTCAGGTGAGGCCATTCCAGACCAGGGCCATGCTGATGTGACACACTCCCCTTGGCATGAATGCCAGTGGTTTTCCAAAAGCCCTTGCCTTGCTTTTCCCCCACTGTATCCTTGTGGCTGAACTGACCCTGGCACTGTTGGTGTTGTTGTGCAGGTGTGGATTGATGCAGCTACTCAGATATTTTACTCCTTAGGAGCTGGGTTTGGTGTTTTAATTGCATTTGCCAGTTACAATAAGTTTGACAACAACTGCTACAGGTAAGAGCCTATTCTTCCATTTCTGCTACAAAACTATTTTATTTTACTCTGACTGCGGATGAAAGAAGTTTTATCCTTTTATCTTCAGTCATATATTAATGATGGTGAGTTTTGTGTAGGCATAGTAACTAACCCAAATCTTGAAATACTGGCTTCCTGAGTGAAATTTTAGCAACAGGAACCTGCCAAGATATCTGCTGCTCTCCAAAGCAGAATGGGATTAGGTTTGGACTTTAGACAGCTGTGTAAACTGTGCTGGTGTTTGCCTTTCAAAAGTACCATTAAGTGCAACAGTGAACACAGGATGAAATCTTATTGGTGCAGGAACAAAAAGCAGAAAGATTCCAGCTTCCAGAAGTGTTTCTGTGCTTTGGGATTATATTTCTGATATTTTACATTGCACTCCAGTTTAGGAATGCATTTTAAATCAAGTCAGTTTTTAAGTGTTTTGCTGAATCACCACCATGGAAATTCAACCAGAATCACTCTGCACCTTCTGAGAAATTCCAACATTTAGATGTTTTGTTAACACTAAATTTTGGAATAAAAACAAGCATCACTTTTCCAATGAAATATAAATTCAGAAAGTATATATATTATAAATGCTTTGTGAACTGAAGGATGGGGGAAAAATGTTGAAGAAAATCCCTATCTAGTTCTTGAAGTTTTTTCTCACTGGGCTGTTCTTCTCTCCATGTTTAGGGATGCTTTGTTGACTAGCACCATTAACTGTGTCACAAGCTTCATCTCAGGATTTGCAATTTTCTCCATATTGGGCTACATGGCTCATGAGCACAAAGTCAAAATTGAGGATGTAGCTACTGAAGGTAGGAAGTTAATTCTATATTCATTTTAACCCTTCTCCCCCACCATTTCTCTGCAAATGTGTTTATATTTGTTTGCAACAAGTGTATAAAAACCTCATGGAAGTAAACTGAATTAACTTACTTGGAACTAGAACTCTGTGTTTAAATCTGTTGTTGAAATGTGAACTCTAAATGGTATTGATTCACCTCACCTCTGCTGAATTGAAGTTCCCCAGATCTTGCCTCCACAGGTTTTTTTCCATTCAAGAAACAGGTGTTAACCACTGGACAGACTCTTACAAAAATATTGCTGTTCAGTGCCCCAGGTGACTGGCTATGATGGTTCTGCTAAGCTCAGCTCAGTAATCCTTTCCCTGGCAACAGGTCACCCACAGTCTCAGCTCCTGCTCCTCTCACCACATCCACGAGTTCTCTTGCCATCATTCCTTCTCCACTTCATAGCTGAAAAATAACTAGTAAGATTGCAAATCCAATAAAATATTATTCAAAGTGGAAAACAATGGGATAAGAGGGTTTTTTTTCATACCAAACTGTCATGAGTAAATAAATAAAGCATTTTAGATATATTTTGGTATAATGCAAATTTTGTTTTAACAATACTCAGAGTTTGACAAGGACTGAAACGAAAGTCAACTTAGTCATGATTTATTTTATTAAAATCAGCACTTTTGTGGAGATAAGAAACATAATAAAGTGACACCTCTTTTTTCCCTTTTCTCTTCCAGGAGCTGGTTTAGTTTTCATCCTGTACCCAGAGGCAATTTCAACTCTTTCAGGATCTACATTTTGGGCTGTGGTGTTCTTCATCATGCTCCTTACACTTGGCATCGACAGTTCTGTGAGTATTTTTCCTTCTAGCCTTGACATTGTTCTTTTCCTGTCATATTTTGTAACTAAAGAGGCATTTGCGTTTAGCAGGAGGTTACATTTCAAGCAAACATTCTGTACATTTCCTAAATCTGTTTCCACAGTCATAGACAACATAGCAATACTTGCTGTATTATAAAGACTCTCTCCATCATTAAGAGGTTTAGGAAAAGATTAAATCTTTGACAAGTCAGTAAATATTTACTCCCTGCTACTTTTTTATGACTTTACAGAGGGGCTGTTCAGTTATTACTATTTAAAGCTCCAACAACACTACTATGAACTATTACTGCTATGAACCTGCAAAAAGGTTCTGGAGCCCTGCTTGCAAAACACAAGTAAGACTTTGAGTAGAGTGGTTTCTAGAAGCGATTATTTTATGTGCTGAAATCCACTGATCTGCTCTAGACATACAATGCCTGAAGGTACTCCCATTGTTTTTCTACAAGCCATGATACAGAGTTTCCTGTAAATTTAATCACAATTTTAAAGTCATGCCGGAATATTTCCATAGTGGTTTCATTTTCCTATAATCTTACTGTAAAATGTCTGGTCTAACAAGTGTATTTGCTCTTTAATAAGTTTTACAGCGTGATATTCAGGATCACAGAAACTTCATCCCAGAAAATATTCCAAATCCCAGACAACTTTTGTACTGTTTTTTTCTACCAAACAGGTCTCAAGACATCCTGTTATATTTAGCTTAAAGGTTGATAAATTTCTGGAGAACCAAATAAGGTCTTTAAGGAATACTGAATCATGGACAAACTTTCATCCTCTTTTGTAGGGTAGGGGTTTCTTACTATTCCAAAGCATGGAATTCTCTTTTGAAGTTCAGAATGTATGAAGATCCAGGAATTTCTTGCTGGAAATGGTAAAGCACTGTTTCCATTGCTTACAACTTCAGGAAAATTCAATCATTTTCAAGGACAAGAAAAGGAAAGAATGACTTGACATGGAAAAGAGCAAACATGAAAAAGAACAAAAAAAAGGGGTTGCAGCAGGAAGCTTTGATAATCATTGGCAAATATCTGAATGAGATCTTGTGGAGTGAGGGCTGAAGTGTAAAGGTCAGATTCAGGTCTAAGTATTTCCAAAGTGTTTGGATTTTTGGATTCCAGCTGAGCTCCAATGAAGTTTGTCTATATAGAATAAGATCTGCATCCTTAAACAAAAGTTTGAGGGAAGATTAGATCTGGGAATATAGCTTGGCGATTTTTCAACTGTAAACAAATATAAAGGAATGAAGTGAAGGGTTTAACACAATGAAAAGACATGAATGATCAGTAGGAAAGGGACAGAATGAAGTGGAAGAAAATTTATGCTCAGAAGTGTCTAGATTCTAAACAGTTAATTTTGCAAGAGCAGTAAATGTAGGGCAATGTAAAGAAACATGGAAGTGACAAAGACACTTCAGATTACAGAACATACTTTTCCTACAAATAGAGGAAAGTTTTTCTGCTGGAGCTAATTAAAATACAGTGAACTAGTGAACTGTGCCCAAGTTTAGTTCTTTCCTTCTAAAAGGGGAAGGATTTACTGGTTCAAGATTTATCATGATTTCCCAAAGAAAATTCAAGTCCTGCAGTACTTTTTATATTGGTAATTCTCTGTTACTGATTTTAACCAGGAATATTTTAATCAAAGGCATGGAAAGGGACAGGCTGTGCCAGCACCTGCTAACTGCTATTGTATTGCACCAGGCACTTCAGGTCTTGCCATGGTCTTTTAGCATCACAAAAAAATCATAGAATTAAGCCTCTCCAAAATATTAAATAAATTTGTTTACTACAATAAATGATTGAAATTAATTTTCATAGCTTTTTGTTGGAGTTTGGGGGCAGAATACTTTCATTAATGGAAAGAAATTAAAAGTCATAACCACATACATAATCTAGCAATTTAAATGAAAATTTGGGAAGCACCTTTCCTGTATTGCAAAACAATAGCTAATGTTTCTCATTAACTTCTAGAAAGCAAAGTAAAATTCTTTCATGTTGTGAACAAAAAAATTACATCAGGCTTCCTTTGTAGTAATTCTTCCATGTCTGTAAAGATTTTTGTCAAAATGGACTTTGTTAATCAATGGCTAATGTGAATCTTTGTTCAGTATATTTCCTTTAGGTGCTTGTTGTGCCTGTCTTTATTTAAGAAATATCTTGAAGAGCTTAACTACTTAAGCTAGCAGCTTTTCGCCCAGAGTATATTCAAATATTTTTTTTTTCCCTAAAATACTGTCTACTTATGGTTCTGTTGAGTCAGCTAAGAGTCCTCAGAAGATACAGCTATGGAGGTGACAACCTCCCCTCTCGATGTCCAATTCCCTGACCCAGTCCTTTGCCAGAAGAAAATAAATCTGCATATCACCAGTGACTTACAGCTGAAATATCAGAAACCACAGAGTGCTTGGGTATTAATTACACAATCTGCTTTGCATTCCTCAGTCTGTATTTCCGACAGCCACTAGAGTTTAACCAGAGTTTTTGCCTTCCCCTTCTCAGATGGGTGGGATGGAAGCTGTCATCACTGGCCTGGCAGATGATTTCCACCTTCTGAAGCAGCACAGAAAGCTCTTCACCTTTGGTGTTTCTTTTGGCACTTTCCTACTTGCTCTTTTTTGCATTACCAATGTAAGTACAACAAAAGTTTCCATCAAAAAATTACCTAAAAAACGCCATTAACCTTGTCAGATGAAATATGGATAGGTCCAGATGACTATTTTATTATAGATTTTTGTTCTTCTGTTCAGAACATCACTTTTAATCTAACATATATGAAGCTTCTCTGGCTTTTGGCACTAGATTATTTGCTATCATCAACCAAGCCTATAAGTCTTTGTTCCAAACAACTGTCTGTGCTACTGCTGGGTTTATTTGGTTCTGTGTGCTTTCTTTTTGCATTTGTTTGGGTTTTTTTTGTTTGTTTGGTTTGGATTTGGATTTTTTAGTCATATTAATGGAATTCTGCAGAGTGATTATACCTCTGTGAGGAATTAAGAATTTCAAGTGACCAGACCATCTGGCTGATCTCTTCTTGATGCAGTAAAAGGCACTCACCTCTTATGGAGGGAGTGTAGAGTAATGACCTCCTCTCCCCACCTTGTTTCTTCGTGTTCCTTCATGTACATGTACAGATCTTGACATCTTTCACTGTTAACACCACATAAAGCACAAAGAAAACTTATCCTGAATATTTAGTAGCCTGTATTTATCACTACAATCAGACTGAATGTTTTGCCTCATCTGGCTTTTTACAACTAATTAAGGAATGAAAATCACTGTGTTCTAGGCAGGAGATAATTTTCTCTTTTTTTGACCATAAAAAAGACAAAGAGAGACCTGTTAATAAAGATGCCAAAACTGTCAGAAAACAACTGAAACTTTAAGAAGCCACCATGAAAGCAGATGTGCTGAACCTCTCTCCATCCCTAGAAAAGGTTTCCATGTCTATTATTAAGATTATTGAAATGGCATAAGTTTACAAATAGCAAAGTTCTTTTTACATTAAAATACCCCAATATTTTTGCTTCAGCTTCCTCAAACTGAGAAATATTTGAGACTCTAAAAATAGATGTATCATTTTAAATATCTATCCTTTTAATACCATACTAATTCTATCAATACCTAAAAACTGAACATGCTCCTGTTTATTTGAAGTTGCAACTGGAATAAAATCTCCTGAAGTGCAATATCAGAAGAAATTCAGCATTAAGAACCAGAACAGGTGCTAGTGGGTGCAATTCCAATGCCTCCAAGTGAGCTAAAGCTATTCAAGATAATGACCTAACTCCAGCTTTTAAATAATGGCAACTGTTTAGGCTTAAGTTCACCCCTCCCACTGGAATTCACAAGCTGTCCAGAATAGCCCAAATGTATTGGTTCACATAACTAAAGAACAACATTTCTAATGTATAAGGAATAAAAAGGAAAACCCTTGTGAGAACATCACCTGAAATTGTTTGATTTTTCCCCCTGAATATTTAAGGCTTTATTTTCAAAAGTAGTGATTCTGAAAAAAACATATTTCTTACAAAATCATATTGGTAATTCACTTTGCTAAGTTTGATTGCAAATGCATTTATTTGGAGCAGGTGTAGAGCAAAAACAAGAGGTCAAATTCAAATGTCATTCAATAAGCAACATTTTCTAACACAACAACCAAACTTCATTCCATTTCCGGACAAGTCCCCACAGAATTAAAAACCTACAGGAGGCCTGAGTACTGCTCTCCCTATTTTTGTAAATATGCACAGCTGTTTCAGGAAAAACATCTTTAAAAAAAATAAAAGGCAACTGATTATGGAGACTAAAATCACCTACAGATTTAAACAAGTGCTGTTTACCATTGGTGGTAAAAACACAGAAAATAATTCCTTTTTTCCTCCCTTTCTGAACAGGCATAATCAGATTAAGTTTGGTTGTAAAAAGATATTTTAACAAAAATCTACTGCAACTGCAAACATTTCAGTTGTTTATGTGTGACAAAGAGTTTCCTGACACACTTTATCCAGGTTCATTTTGAAACAAATCTGCATTTCACGGTTTTCCATTCCTCTTTAGCTGAAACTCAGTAAAATGAGCAGTAATTTACACAAATACACACCACATTGTAAAACATGGCAAAAAGTGAAATTCCAGCTAAAAGAAAAAAAAAATCAGTCAAACAAGCCTTCAGTAAATGCATTTCCAGTTCTCAGTCGTGAACCACTGAAGCACAAAATGTGCTGTTGTGAAGGAAGACAAGGTTTGCTGTCTCCACTGAGCAAAGGTTTGCAAATACCACAGCCCAGAGACTGAACAGGGCTCAGCAGCTTCTTGCTGTGCTGGTGACAGAATTAACATCATCCTCTGCCTTAGGAGGAGCAGTGGGAGGAGAGATGCAGGCAGTCATGGAAAAGGGAAATCAGACCAACACTGCAGACTCAAATGGCATTAGGAATAAACTGACTGATAAGGCCTATGGAAACTCTTGGAGTGCTCCATTCCTGCCATTAATTTAGGAAGTTCTTCATTTACTGCTGCAGACAGGTCCTGCCCTACAAGCTGCTGATCATTCCCCCCAACATCCACTGAACAGGAGTGCCAAGAGAACTCATTAATCTAAGCTGAGGTTTCTGTTTCCCAGTGAAGTGAGGACATGGGTGAGAAAAAGCCTCTTTAGAAGACTTGCAAGTCAGATTCCACTATTTTGCATGCAAATATGAACCTGTGTCTGATGCATCAGATCCATGCTAAAACACTTGAGTTAAGATAATGCTTCAAGTAAAGCACATTTCTGTTAAGTGGATACTAAACTGAGATTATTCTATTTGTAACTTCATGTCCTTGCATCTTTTAACTCCCTGTTGCAGGGTGGAATTTATGTGCTCACACTTCTGGACACATTTGCAGCTGGGACTTCAATATTGTTTGCTGTTCTAATGGAGGCAATTGGAGTTTCCTGGTTTTATGGTAAGCTCCTCCTTTTGCTTGTCCAAAAACTTTCCTGAAATTCCAAGTGCTCATGACAGGCTTAAACATCATTTTAAGGGAAAACACCATAGCCTTTATACACAAAACCATGACAAGTCAGATTTCATAGAGTGATTTTCACCTGATTTATGAGCAGTGACAGGAATGCAGACATTCAGTGGGCCAAGCTTTGAGACTCTGCACGGCCTTGTGAAAGGGACTGTGATGGGATAGAAGACTTACTCCTTTTACCAGTATTCTACAACCTTTAGTAATCCTGATGACTTGCAGTAGCAGATTTAGACTTGGTACTTTCAAAGCAAGATTAGCCCAAATACAGACTCACCTGTTTTCACTTTTCATTAGTCCCCCAGGGCCAATCTCAAGCACTCTCCACACAACACAAATAAAGGTGGTGTTTAGAGAGTTGTAATAATTCCTACATCAATCCCTTTTGTTTGAGATAATATTCTACTTCATTGTAAAACACTTGGAGTTTATTTATTTTATTTCATAGAATGGGATAAAATACCCAACATACCAGATACCAGAAATTCTGTTTCTTGTATTTGATACTAATTTATGCCACAAAAAGGGAGTAGTGATTTACTTAACCCAAATACAACAAGCCTTATTTGCATTTAGTTGACCTCTGGCACCAGACTGGAATCACTCTATGCCAATCAGAGTGCAGTGATGTGCTAGAGCCACCTAAAAAATATGGTCTCTTCTTTTCCTTCCTAATCTCCTCTTTGTTCTTACACTTTAGTTCCTGGCTGATCACAACTCTTTTCACTGTTACCAATGTCATAGCATCCTGCAAATCTTCTTCCCTTTGAGTCTGTATTGAATGAGTTTCCCTGATTCCCAATAAGATTTTTCTTGCTTTGAATGACCTCTTCATTTTTATTCAGACGTAGTGTTTATAGCTAATGTATGATTCAGAGGGTTCTTAGACATTATGATTCTCATTGCTATTTACCTCACTCAGCCACTTATTTATCCATCCATTCTGCCTTACCACGTTCTTCTAACCAAACAAACTTCATCTTGCAGTTAAAAAACTGTTGAAGAGTGAAGTGAAAGAATGGCATCCATGCACAAAGCTGTTCAATCTATCAAATGAATAGTTTCTAGTTTTAATGCACTAATTCTGTCACCCAACATCAGCATGGAGCAAGCAGCACATAGGCTGTTGTCTCTCAAAACAATGGAGGCACTTCATTTCACAGACAGCTGTCTTTAATCCCTCTAAAAGAGCTCAGTGTGAATGAGTGATCACAGTTTAGCTTGGAAGCAGAGGCTTCTTCAGTTTCTATAGGAAAGTTACTTTCTGCTACTATTGAAACAGTATTTCCTGCACTTTACAGTAGCTAAGCTTTGTAGGTGGTTCACAAACCAGGCCAAAGTTAGTCAAATTTTGGTTTACACCCTCTGTCTTTATAATTTTTTCCTTTCTTCCTGCAGCCTCCCCATAACTGGGAAAATATCTATTCATTTTTCTTGAGCAGCTGACAGATGTTTCTACTGACACAGCATGACCTGTTGCTTTATAAAGAACTTATTACAGCCCCAGGTGCTATTTAAACTTATTAAATCTGGCATGATCTTGTCTGCCTCTTTTTTTCTGATAGACCCCTCTTGCCTTAATGACCTAGCTGAATATTAAGCCAGCCTAAAGGCAAGCATTGACATTTTGGCACAGACTAAAACCACAGAAATTTAGTTCAAATTGCATCTATGACCATTTACTGTGAAGTTTCTTCTTGCAAAGGCCAACTGTGTGTGTAAGAGAAGGGAGAGCTAGTTTGCTTTACTGTGCAGATGTACCTTAGTCATGATTGCTAAGATGTCACCAATTTTCCTCATGTGCAACACTGATATCATCTTCCTGGTGAATATTCTATTTCTGGGTATTTAACCAGCTCCTGATAATAAATCTGAAGTATCTCTGAAACCAAACCCTACAGGTACCATTATCTATAGCTATGGCTCTGTTCTGCTTGAAGGTTGATCTTAGAACAATTATTTGAAAAATCAAATTGTGGAAAAGTGCAGCCTCAGAGCATGGCCTACTCATCCCCCACTTTCAGCTGAAACTGAGCACCAAGCACTGTCTGACCTACAAGTCTGGAAACATATGAATAAAATTCTGATATACAAAGACCTTGTCTTTGACCTTCTCCACAATGATAAATTTCAGTCAGTGTTCTTAGCAGTTAAAATTCAGTCACTTTAAAGTTCACAGAAAGCACTGCAAATAGAATCAGATTAAGTTTAAAGAGCATTTGCAGATCCTTCTTGGTTATTTTTCTTCACCTGGACATAATATTGGGGGCTGAAAATTATTTTGAGACATTTACACTCAAGTGTCCTGAAAATATTTTGCATCCTATTATGTACAATGGACTAATTCAAACTGTCCCAATTATTTACATGAAATAAATTACAAAAATTGTGCTGAAATGATCCACATAAAGAGAAATAATCTTTATGGAAAACTATACATGCTCTCTAATAAACAAATATTCATAGAAAAAAGCTGCATTTCTGCTGTTCACATAATGGGTTCATGATTATAAGTAAACTTTCTGAACATATTGAGCAAAATAAATTATAAACAAATAGTCTGACTTGACAGAATGCACAGAGCCAATGTCTCTAAGGTGTAAAGTCAGAGATTGTTTTCTTTTTACAGAAAACAGAGAAGGATACTTTTTTCCCTATTTTGTATCAGTGTTAATCATCCCATTCTAAAGTGGTGTAGTTTTGTACATATTTACAATAAACAGAACAAGAATTGCCTGAGTTTTCTGGAAAATTCATAAATATGAAATTATATTTGTAAAAAAGAACATTCTGTGGTGTTCAATGTAACCCTGAAAAGTATGTCTTTAAGTGAAACAAAGAAATCTCCTTTGATGAATTAAGAATCATATGAATCTCCCTCATTATCAGCAAGCAGTTTGTGTAAGTAAGGGTTTATATTTTCAGTGCAGTGTACTCATAATAATAGAGGAATTAAGTTACAATAATCCATAACTATTTTAAAAATTGTGTCCTATTTACAACTTAAATTCTAGACATTTGTGAAATGCCTCTTTTCAGTGGTAATGCTGCTGTCTGCAACAGGCCTTAAGTGGTCACAGGCATTTAAGACAGATATAGTGATGTCAAAGATGCATCTAGACATTGAAAGGAGATTAATGTTGTTATTTCTTATGTCTTCTGATTTGAAAGTCATTCATGTCTGGTTTCTGAAAAAGGTGTTTTGGATATGCCAGCATCTCATCAGTTTAGGCTGAAGCCAGTCTCATGCTTGCATCCATTCCAGGTGTGGACAGGTTCAGTGAAGACATCCAACAAATGATGGGCTTCAAACCAGGCCTCTACTGGAGACTCTGCTGGAAGTTTGTCAGTCCTGCTTTTTTATTGGTAAGTGTTGATAATTATTCCATCATGAAAAGAGTACCAGTGCATTGCTTCCCAAAATATACAATAGATACCAAGAGCAGGATACCTATTGCTGTGCCAGAAACTGTTTGGATTAATAGAAGACATTCCAATTTAATTCTTTTTTTCTCCCTGAAATTATATGCTGGTTATATTTTGTATAATACATTTCAGTTGTGGGAGAGAAGCTGATGGTGGTTGTGGTGTTCTTCTGTTCCTTCATTTTAGCATGATTTTAAGAAGGCAGCTTATCTTAGGGAACACTTAGGCAGTGCCCTCCCTGTCCCTGCAGCACCCCTGCATATTAAACACAAACATCCCCTTGGGAAAACAAGCTAGCCTGGGACAAGAGATTGTGTTAGCAGAAATTTATTTTTGATTGGAGAATACCAGGATCCCCAGTTTGTGAAATGACACCATAGAAAAATTACTATACACCAACACCTGTAATTAGCTGTATGAAACACTGAAGAATCATATAAAATACACCTTGTAAGCTGTCTGTTGGAAAAAACAAGTGGTCCATTGCATTAGAGAAAAAAAATCCCAAACTGTGAGTTTGGTTGCTTTGTGTAAAGGTTAGATTCAGTACTAACCTCGAGTTTTATATTGGAATCCCTTCCTATGCATATTTGTAAATCAAAAGGTCAGGATAATAATACAGAAATTTGACCTCATTATGATTTTAGGAGACAATTACTTGCATTAAAGCTGTGCAATCTTAAAGCATTACTGGTATTGCAAATATACACTGCGTGGGCTTTTAGAACAGGTCCACATTTTTTTAAATATAAAAGCTATGACTCTAATTAATCCATAAGCGCCTACCAAACCTGTATTAATTATCCTTTTAGACACAGTTCTATAAAGGAACTTGTATGGAACTATATCCTGCAGCACTTCAAGCAGGCTGACTCAAGCAGAATGGGAAAATGCTGGAGCAAGCATCCTTTGATTTTGCAAACAAGGAGACATTTGAAAATTTGCATTTTATCATGACTGTTGTAACAATCTGGAGAGCCCAGCAGTTTAACCTTCAGGTAGTTTAAGATGTCTTGGTGAAAGAGCCTCAATACCTTCCTAGAAAAGCCTGAAAACATAAGGGTCAGAATAAACCTGTAAATAACACATCTCTCAGCCATCACAAAGCACACTTCTTTTTTTCTATCTGGAAGTTCTTGAAGATCTTTCTCTATATTTTCTGCAGTTATGAACAAAATCCCAAGCAAAATCACAAAATAGAATTAGTATTTTTCTAACTAGATTCTACACTATGATCTTCCTTTAACCCGCACTATTCTGGGGTAGTCTTTGAAACCCTAGGCTCAAAATATTTTAATTTGAAATTGAAATATAGAGCAGAACATACAGCCCCAAAAACCAAATCAAGGATAGCTGCATGTTTTACAACCCACATGGATTTAACAGGATAGAAGTAGGGTGGTACACCACTCTTTCCTTCTTGCATCTAGCACAGGACAGGGAAACACAGGAACAAAAAAACAACTTTGTTTTCCAGACTATAAGGCTGCTCTACCTTTCCTCAGTACATGTATCATACTACAGTTTGCATTATGCCTCTCATTGAAAAATGGGTACAAATCTTCTAAAGGAAGTCTAATATTCCTGGAAAACGAAGAAAGTAAAAACAATAGATCCTGCAGTTTTTTCTTGACTACAGAATCCCTTTTCTACATCTGAAACACTGGTTTAAATGAGGCAGTATTGGACAATCACCTATCTACCCTTCAAAATTTCAAATAATCTGTGTCCACAGCAGCTAAAATGAGCTGTTAATACTAGTAAACACATTAAGAACTTCAACAGCTTAAGCAGTAAGAAGCACAAAGTAAACAGGCTGAATGTAAATCATAAAGCTGGTTTGAAATACTCTTTAGGGTGGCTGCCTAAAAGAACACCTGGAATCAGTTTCAGTAAGGTTCTTCATCTTAAAACTGTGGTTCATTTTACACTTCCTTCTCCAGTTTGTCGTGATAGTCAGCATAATAAATTTCAAGCCTCTGACCTATGATGACTACACCTTCCCTCTGTGGGCAAACCGCATTGGCTGGGGAATAGCATTATCCTCCATGATCCTGGTGCCTGCCTATATCATCTATAAATTTATGAATGTGCGTGGGACCTTTAAAGAAGTAAGTGGAACACTAATCAAATGTCATGAAATGCTGCTGTGAAATGAAATGGCTGGGTCTAAGTTGGCAGTTTATTTCTCTCCCAAAACTTATTACTTATGAGTGACCTTTTGAATCCATCTGTCAGGTGGATCAGTGGTTTGAGGTAGGATTACTGCATTCTGTTTGAATCTCTAGACAGAAATTAGCTTTCCAGACAGCACCACAATAATAGTGAAAAAAATATTTTTATGCATGTAATTGATCAGATTAGATTTTTGTTTATGAACAAAGAATGTACAAACTATGCTACCTTCATATTCAGCTATGAGGTATGGTCTTCAAACTGTTCTGTACTTTTATTTATCAGTTCAAAATGGCACATAATTAAGATTCACTAGCCATATCATTATTACCATCATATCAACTTTACCATCACTGTCTATATACCCTCACTATTATGTGTAGTCTTAAAACCTCTAACAGTGCTCAGAAGCCTCCTCACCATTACACAGCACTGAGTTTTTTCCCATCACATCACAGTTTTATATCCTTATCTAGACCCACTGACTTACACCTAGTTCTGCTGCTCTGCTTTCCTACAGCTACACTCACACAATGGTGTAGCAAGATTTTGATGCTCTTAGGCAAATGACTAAACCAAACAGCACACACAGAATTAAGCAGAAAGTAGGATCTCAACCTTTACATAGAGAGGTCACATCCCCCTCACACTGACCCAGCAAACCCAAAGGAACAAATTGTTTCTGAAACATTACAGCAATCACATGTAATGTTCACCTCAGAAATGTGCCCCAAAGCTGGAACTCCTCACTGCCCTGTTTTCATCAGCACTACCATCTCACTATTGTGCACAATTTCTAGATCTCATTTCCTGCAATTCTGTAAACCCTCTGTTTTCCCCATCCTGGGTACAGTTACAAACACATTTTCTAGGAGCATTTGAGTCTCAAAGAATAATTTGTACTGGCCCATCAGTCTTTTGCCCTCTTGCTCAAGTTTACTGATGGGGGATGCAGAAGCCTTTGGTCAAAATCACATTCCCTCACTCATCTGTACTGTTAGCAAGTTCTGGTTTGTCTGTTAGAGCTCCTGCAAAGAGAAGCTCCCCAGTTTCCCCACGAGTGTTATGGAAAAAGGATAACACATGACATCCAAGTCACTAGCTCCAATATGATGCCCCAAACTGAGGGGAAAGGTATGAACCTAATCTAATTGTAACTCCTTAAGTTGGTTGAAAGTTCCTAATAAACCAAAATCTACATGTGATCTCAAAGGGCACCATAATGGGGTAGACAAGGGAGATGAGCTGGGAAATACCAGTCCTTCCTTCCTCTCCCACTCTGGGACTGGCCAATTCTCTCACAGCACTAACAGAAAAGCATGAATTTAGGGGATCTGAGGCCTGTG
This sequence comes from Passer montanus, assembly GCF_014805655.1. Classification (NCBI taxonomy): domain Eukaryota; kingdom Metazoa; phylum Chordata; class Aves; order Passeriformes; family Passeridae; genus Passer; species Passer montanus. Next base: position 7,130,826 of record NW_024369373.1, on the reverse strand, counting down.
ATACCAACTGTTCCTGATATTCTTTTCTATATGCACTTGCTAAATATTTGGACTTAGTATTTGCATAAACTTTCTACTGTTGCTTCTTATATTAAAGGCTAACACCCAAGGGCTTATAATAGGCTTATTCTCTCAGTGACTGAGCAAAGGCACATGATGCAGTGATATTAAAGATTTAAGTTACCATTTTAAATAAAGTTCATGCTCCTTCCCCACTATAGATTGGGGATTACAAACATAATCCCATTTCATATGGCTGACTTTTTCCTCTTCTTCCTGTCTGGTTTAGAGACTAGCTTACTGCATCACACCTGAAAACGAGCACCAACTTGTGGCCCAAGGAAATGTCAGGCAGTTTAAGGTTAGTACAACTTTCACATACTTCTTCTCCTGATACCAACCCTGTCTTTAACAACAGCTACAGCTTTGCACCAATCTCCTCATGCTGGATGCTTTAGCAGGTCTGTAGTTCTTTATTTCTGCCAGCATGACAAGACATAGGAGGCTCAGTCACATACATCAACCATTTTGGAAAGCTTTTGGGACCTTCCTTCTTTGACTAAGAAGAGCCCTTAATTTTGCAGATCACTTGAATCTGGTATTTTAGTTTGTGTTTGAATGCAGTGAGATTTCACCAATAAACAAAGGTATTTACAAACTATCATGTGCATTTGAAGAGGTCATGGCCTGTCACTCAGTTACTACACAGTAAGCTGAAGTCATGTTTCTGAAACTGCAATTATGTCCCACAGCACATGGTAAACATCAAAGAAATATCCAGTGTCAGAGCTTACCTATAATGTCATGAAATTATGTACCAGGTTATGTGGAATTGGCTTTCCCCACAGGACTAGAGTTGATTGAAAACACTGCTGGAGACTTCATAAGCCATGGAAAATATGCTATAGGTTTCCAAACACTGATTTCCTTTTAGCAAATAAAATGAGCTTATTGAAATAAACTCCTTTATGTAAAAGATTAAAAGGATGCAAATGTGAAGCTTGTTACACTTATCAGCATTCATGCTGGACCACTTTCTGTCTTCAAAGTTGAAAGCAACTGGAATTATGCACACCTCCACAAAATGTGACCCAGATTTTATAGTGGTGGTTTGTATGTTGATACTGAAAAAATAAATCTGGCTTTTGCTTATTCTGAAAGATATTGTTTGAAGATATTTTGGCTTTTAAAGGAAATCATCTGTGTAGATTTATGGGATGCAGAATGAAAGCACAAATAGGCTTCCTGTGTCATAACCATCATTTATTTGATGTGGCCAAGAATATAAAATAGCACAACACCTCTTCCTGCCTTCTCTTTCTTCTGTTTCTACCCTCAGTTGTCAGATAATTTACTGTTCCTGCTGTTACTCAGTGTTTCCAGGGCAGATGTTCCTGTGTGAAAGGGCTATAAACAGCCACTCCACAGTGCTGGTCTTCTGATATGACCAAAACATAGCAAATTAATTTCACAAATTAGTAAAGGTTGTCCTCAGAAGTAAACTACAAAAGTTACCTCAAACCATGCTAAATATGAGAGCATTTAAATTTGCTGCCACCTTCAATGAACAGGTAGGGATGGCTTTGTTAATGCTAAAGCAGATTTAGTGATTTGTTCACAGTGTTTAAGATTGTAAACAAAACACTGCCTACTTTAAAGATTGTAAACAAAACATTGCCAAACAAATACAAATATTTTATTCCCATATATGTCTGGCAGTTCTGAATTCTAAAACTGAATTGAGATCTGACAGAGTAGCCTTTACATTCAGCACATTTCTCATTGCAAACTGAACTGCATAGAAATTTAGTTACAGAGTGGATAATCTATCCATTATTTTGAAACTTCTTTGTAACTCCAGATTTGTCAAAAAATGTCTGTCAGCATCATAATTTGAATCAATGATGTAATTTAACACTTCTGTTCCCTTACAGCTTCAACACTGGCTAACAATATGACAACCAACAGGTCAAGGAAAAAGCCCACGTTCAGCTAAACTGAGAATACAGAAAAGTCAAGTTCAAAGCTCCCTCACTTATGCTTGGACCAGGCTGGCCCAGAGCTTATCTACTGACTCTGTGAGGGAAGACATCTGCTCTCTGTTGTCAATGCCTCCCTTCTATTACTTGGCTTCAAATGATCTTTAAAGACTCCATTTAAGTTTTCTTGCATCCTTTGGTGCCATGAGATCCCTACATGACCAAAACTTGTGAGTTTTGCTATAGGCAGAAGTGGAGGAGGGGGGAGCAGAGGAAAAGAACAATCAGCATAAGTTAAGTGCTTTTTTATTGTGAAGAAGTGAATTAAACTTTTCTGACAGTAATAACTTCTTCAGATATTCATGCCACAACCTGTTTTAAACCAACAACACCTGAGCACTCTTAGATCTAAGGAAAGAGTACACCTCAGTTATGACAAAAGAGCAATTTTAACCTTGTCCTCATGCCATTAGCTATCTTGCCATACTGTCCTTTGGGATGTGAGTTTGCATCCTTCTGAAGTGAAGACTCAGCGCTTCATTTTCATTTAGTTCCTTCTCTTGGTGAAGAACATTGTCTTTGCTGTACATGTTCATGTCATTTTCTGACCAGTTTAATTACACTGAAGAGCAGCAGGAAGAAAATTCCTGTTCAGTTACTAGTGCAGAACACAGCTTAATATCACAGTGTACTTCATGAAAGAGATATTCCCTTATATAATTCCTGTTCAGTTACTAGTGCAGAACACAGCTTAATATCACAGTGTACTGCATGAAAGAGATATTCCCAATCCAACAATTGGAATGGAATCATACGATCCACACTCTGCAGACTTTTCCAGCTAAGCATGAAAGTTACATCCAAACAGACAGACTTTAATATTTTTGTTGTATTTTGTTCCAAATGAAGAATGTAAATACATTAGAAGGCATAATTTTAAAATTATATAATTACCAAGTGGCACAAAAAACCAATCTGGCTTTACTCCCCCACTGTGAACATTATAATTTAATCAGGATTCACCTACCAAAACATAGTAAGATTTTGTTAAATAAATTAAAAGTATACTTTAGCTCTCTAAACCTATTCCAGCTCTGTTCTCTAGTAGTATTATGCAAAGTAGAAGATACAGAACAAACTCTGCATTTGGGTGCTGTTCTTATTCTGTGGTCACTTGTTACTGTAGTACCTTTCAAGTGATCACTACATTCAGTAGCTCTGAGTTAGTTCTTGTAATTATTTATCACTAGGTCTACAGTAATTTTCAGAGGCAGTAGCTTCTCTGCTGGATCCAACCCAGAGTTTACCTCTGGACATTACCTCTGATTTTTTTTTTCTCTATACATTCAGTTGAGCTTGTCTTTTAAATGTATGTAGTGCTTCCTCTTTTTTTAAAAAAGACCTTTTAAATGGATGGGCCTTTTTTATTTATAAAACAAGTTTTGTTGCGTTGTTTTCTTTTTTAAAATAGCCAAGTTCTAAAGTGCCAAGTGCTTTTGGGCTTTTTCTATTTAACATTTATTTCGGTTCAAAATAATGAAAGGAAAATTTCTCTCCTTATTCATTCTCTTCCTCCAACATATTCAATACTTCAGAATGAATCAAATGTTGTCCTTCTCTTGAAGAGTCTCTGTGACAAACAGTTTTATTTAAATAGGGATTTAAACCCAAAGAATACTTTCTTCTAATTATAAAGGAAGTCTTATTTTCTGGCTCAACTGATGGCCAATATCTGCTTAAACCCTGTTATTAAATATATTTCAATAATAAAGGAATTCCAAATGTTGCAGTTCTCATGCTGTAATTACACAAGAGGCTAAATAGTGAAAATATGTTGAAGGCTTCAAAAAAGTAATCCCACCAACTTCTCAGTTAATCTCATTTTTATTGTTTGCCAAACTTCATGAGAATCCATTGTTTTAAAGCCTATTTTTCAACAATATAGCTGCTTCAGTCACTGTCCTGGTATGGCTCAAAAGCTTCTTAGCATAGATGTAATTATCAAGTTTAGAAACTTCTAGGGGCTGTTTAATGTGGAGCTTTAATAGGTTGTCACTTTACATATTGGTTGGTTGGTTCATTATTGGAAATGCTAAAAACCTCCACCAACGTTCAGTTGTGACACAATCCCTCAGCACCATCCCATGCAGGAAAAGTTACATTTCCTCACCACTCTGCTCTGACACAGGAGCAAAGCTACCATACAGGGGAATAAATCAGCTTTAGCCAGTGTCTTTGGGTTTGATTGTATTTTAAATACGTTCTCCCAAGGCAATTACCTACTGCATTATTTTTATTTCTTTTACTATATAACTTCTTGGGTTTAGTGTAGTATTTATAGCTCAGGACTACATTGCACTATTGCCACCTTTTTCTGAGGTTTTCTAGGTAAAGAACTTGCAATCTATACAGAAGACAAACGTCTTACCAAAGGAAGTAAGGGTCTTATTACCAGAATTAACCTGAATGAAAAAAACAATACATAGTGCATGACTGCATAGGTAGACTTTAAATTCAAGATGTTGCCCAAAGAAAGTCTCCCCTCAAATAATATGACTTCTGTCCTAGAGACAAATGTCTTCAATTCTCCACAGAATAAGATGATGAACTACCTCATGCCTCTTGGATGATGAATGATGCCATTAGACACAAACTAGCACCTATATAAATGACAAATACTTCTGCAAAGACCAGGTTATGTTCATTTCCTCCACTCAGTGATATGGTACAGACAGTCCAATAAGAAGCCATAGCATGGGCACCCACCTCCTCTTACACACCTGCTTTGGGCCCCCGAGTACATTTTCAATATGGAAAATACCAAATGCCACAAAGAAACCCATCTCCCTTCAGTTAAAATATTTGTAGTTAAAAAACAAAGGACCAAAGCCTCCAGTCAGGTCTTTATCACTCGTGTCACTTAACTGCAAGTCTAACTCTATCTTGGCTTTTCAGCCCAGCAGCTCACCCTTTTCCTCAGCTGCACCTGTTTCAAAGACCAGACCCCCTCTGGGGAATGCCACTCTCCCAGATGTCCCCATGGAATTGTGTGCATATTCTGTTGGATTAGACAGCCCACTTTTTAAAGAAGATAATTTTTGGTACAATTCCAGAATCATCTGCTTGCCAATTATGTTGTATGTTTGGGTAACAATCCCATGGGAAGAGTTCAGGGAAGCAGTTAAAGATCTCATTTGACAGTTCTAGAAAATATTTCCTCAAAAGCCTTTTCTTAATCTGATAAAGGAAGCAGCTGTCATATATCAGTATCTCTCTTCTGACCTTTCTTTTGACCAGTGAAAAACCTGCCTGTGATCCATAATGTTTCATCAATCCACAGAAAGTTAGTTAAGACCAAGGAAAGAGACCCTTCATTCTCTCTTTGTACCCTTCCCTGCCATCATTCAGGCACATAATTCTTCACATCCTTGGAACTATTCTAAAGCTACATCACTAAAACTCCACAGATTTAAATTTCTGGAAGAAGCAGTGGGCCTTTCAAGGCAATAGTCCAAAAAGCACTAGTACTATTTATTATTGTGCCCCTGTTTGACCAATATCTTTTTTATCAGTCCTTCTTGTGTTCAATTATGACCTGAGACATACACCCTGGCAACACTTGAAAGACACCTAACCATAGTGAGGGATTCTGCAGGATATCCAGGATCAAACATGATATTTTAAATTTAGAATGCAGGAGAATTACTTGGCTGTTACTACTGTGCATGTTCCCTGGCTGCACGTGCAGTGTGTGTTGTATGTACTTTTCCCAGAGGAAATTTCCTGTACTTGGTCAGTTCTCCTCAGCAATATACCATTTAAGTGTTAGTATTTAAAAGGGGCAAGCCCAAACACTTTGTATATACATTTACTTCTCATGCTATTGTTTTGATATTGATTGAGTTTATTTTGTACAGTTAGGTTGTAGGAGGCCACATCAAAGTTATTTTGCTTTTAATGTTTCTTTTGCAGTTCTTTCAATTCATACAGCATTAATTAGCAGATACTTGCTTTTATGGGAGTAGATAGCTTTCATTCATATCCTGGACTGCTTCACTAAATTTCATGAGGAATTGGCAAATGCTTATAAGAACCAAACTAAAACTGTAGTTCAACTATTTCAAAAGAGGTGGGACTTAAACATATTTTATTTGCAGTGTCATGTTCAAACATTTTAAAATGAGCCTGAAGGACCCAGACATTAGAAAGCTGCTACAGTTCAACAAAGGTCAATGTATAGCCCTACCTGCAGAAATTGTGTGAACTCTGAGCCTCTTGGAGCAGTAAACTAGGAATTTTTTGTTCTAACACAGTTTATTTTCTCAATACTGGGAATATTTGTGGTCCACAGATCACCTCATGTAAGAACCCAATTTTCTTAATGTGAAGGCTAACATGGTGTTTCAGATTAAATCCCTGAACTACTTGGGAGACTTTCTCAGCTACCTTCCTCTGACTTATGTCCACATTCCTGTTGGTGATTGTGAGCTTACCTAGCTAATCAGTGGAAAATTATTAATTTGTACAGTGGTACTGGTCAAATTTAGACCAAATTTAGGTGCATCTAAATTCATCAGAGACTACTACAGAGAGCTACGTGGGCAATAAAAGTATTCAATCAGTAAAAACATAACAGGGTAATACAGTCACTTTTAAGTACAGCATTTGCTTGGTTTCCATCACCATTAAAAACCAGAAAGTGCTTAGACAGATTGCAGTCACTGTGTGGCTGAGGAGCAGAAGCAGCCAAGGAAATGAAGACACCAGAAGAATATAAATGACACAGATATGATTGCGTCACAGATATGGTTGTGCTCAGTGAAATTGTGCTCTTTGAAGGACATGGAGGTCTCTAGGTCTGAGTGGCTGGGAAGAGCAGGGGATAAATGGAGAGATTTAACCCTTGTGTACATTTACCATGACTGCATTAATTCCCATAAGAACTGGGGGCCTTTCCTGTCCAAGCACTCACAGCCAGATTGAATCACCCATGTGCTTTTTGCTTTCCTCCTTTAAGGTGTTTCTTTAGTTGCTGTACTAAACATGAGTTGCCTAATTTCATTATAAGGAAACAGAATAAATTCAGTGAATTAAGAGAATTACTAAGCCTTAAGCTGGCTTTCTTTTGTAGGTGTCATGTTGTTTCTTGGTCACTGCCAAGAGGCATTAAGCTTGAAGGTGACCTGCATTTGTAATTTACCTTGCACTCTCTGTGAACCTTTCTGCAAGACTTAGCTCTCCTTTGCTATGGGCAATATCACTTACAAAGGGAGAACCTCCAAACAATACATTTTGAAAATAAATCCTAATAGGTCTAATGAAGATTTGCCTTACAAATAAAAGCTTTACAGTGAGCATTTACTTGGTTTACACCAGTGTTTTACTTAATTTTTAATGCCTTTTTATAGCAGTGACTAGAATTTACCTTAGATAAGGGTACCTCTGTATAGGAAATATTTTAATATTTTTACCAGTTTTTTTAATTTTCATAGAATATATGTGTATTGTAAGGCGAGAAATTCAACTTTGATGTAACAAGGTTATCACACAAGACCTATCTCTTCATTATAAGATTTTGTAGTCAGCCAGTCTAGTTCAATAATACGTTGGCCTTTGATTATAAATGTAAAAATGTGATACAGGAGAATAGAACATTACCTACAGCTAACGCATATTGTAGCACAATATTCTCCATTGCTGCCTTAATCTCATGGAATGAAGTCATGTGTTTTTAATTTATATTCTAAAAGAAAACCAAAAAATTCAGAGTATCTTTTGGCTGCAATTTTGTGTTGTTAGATGACTTAACATTGAACCAAATGTGTTAGTGTCCAGTAGATCTACTTCCAAAGCAAGAGAACACTTTGCAGTTTTCAGGAATAAGTCTTCATAGGAGCTCAAAACTTGCCACTAGTAAAAATACTTTCCAAAGTGCCCCAGTGACCAAAAGTGTCCAAACACAGCCACCATGTTTCCATGCCTGATTCCATTAATTGTGCAATCTGCAGGTGAATTTTGCCTTTTTTTTTTTAAAGTCTTTGGTTATCTGGGGGAAATGGCATTTCAAATTTTTTCATTAATTTTTGGTTTTTTCAAAGGGAGACACCTACATGCCCATGTGTATAGTTAGAAACAACTACATTTCTTATGAATATGGATATGGATGTGTGTGATGTGTGCTGGTTAACTATACTTAAAATGCTGATAAAGATGGTGAATGTAAAGTATTTGTCCTCATACCTCTGTCTTTCTGTGATCAGTGTAAATAAGAACTGTTTTAAGCTGTGCATTAATGTAACAGATTATCCCAATATTGTGTATAAAATTATTTAAATAAAATCTGACAAATATGCACATAAAGAGTATAAAGAAAAGGATTATGTACCAAGAATTTACTTCTGTCAATTAAAAGCTGAAATGAAATTTTTGGTTTTTCTTCAATACTTTTGAGTTAAAGCTTTGCAGGGGCAGCTGGTCCTTGGCTTGGCAGACAGCTGAAAACAAAATCCCAAAAGCTGGAAACCTGCATAGTTCTCAACCTTCAGGAGATTGTTCACTCCTTTTGGTGTCCAGTGGATGCAGTGGGCAGATTAATTTCTACATTTGAACTCCTTTCTTTCAGCAAAATAATTACAGTAATGCAAGGAAGCTTTCCCAACCACACATTGAAAGGAAATAATGAAGACCTTCTAGGAACATGAACCATGGTGCATATCAGACAGCCTAATTCTCCAAGCCTACATTGTTCTCCTTTTTACAAGATATTCTTTCTGCCTTGCTAATTTTGCCATAAGTAGTAACAGCCACAAGCACATTATTCTTAATTTACAGATCAGCCAGGAAAAAGTGACCCTTAACCCAACATAAATGAAGAATGGGTAACAATTATTTTATTTAACTGTTTTTACTAGAACTAAAACCACTTTCTTATATTTCCAGATCAATTTCTTACATTTCCACACCAATAATGAAAAGCACTATTTCCAAAGGTACATTTAGTTAGACTATCTCACTTGTCTCTATACAAATTTTATACTTGGAACATACAGAACCTGATGACCTTCCTTGGTGCTGTTTTCTTTAAGCAGATCTCAATATTATTAAGGTACAGCCTCCAATTGTTTATATTTCTCTACTGCCTTCAAGTAAGAAATGCATGGTTTAAACTATTTTAATACATCTGAAAGACTGAATAACAAAATTTTCATATGCCAGTTTTTAATCATGTCAAACACTTAAATCCACAAATTAGTATTAAAACAATTAAAATTTGAATGATTTCATGATACTCCAAAACAAATTTCTCTGAAACACTGAATCTATTCTACTGTTCAACAACAGCCTGTTTACAATATTTTAATTTTACCACTACTCTTCATTCTCCCATCAACTGTTTTAACCAAGCTTTAATCAATTGGCAAGTCTTTAGGACTCATTAACTTGCATTAACAGATTATTATGGAAGTAAAACTAGATAAGATTTACTTAAAATAACAGAATCATTCTGTCCTCCTGGAAGTATTATTGAAACCAAGTTTTCTATCAGTTTTTGGATACCTATGTTAGCTCTTCTGATAGCTCCCTAATTTACTCTAAAAGCAGGAATTTAAGTAGCACCATATTTCAACACCCAAAGCAGAAGAGGCAGATGAGGTACTGGATGCTACCAGCAGATCCAACAACTGTGTCAGCACCCCTGATTCTTCAGCATCTCAGATTCATACAAGTAAACATGAAATTTCTATTTGCTTTCTTACCTGGGCTAATATTTATAATCTAAGACAATTTAAAATTCAGAAGCACAACAAAAATTATCTTTGAAAAGAAAATTGAAGGCTTGGAAAACTCAGAAAACCTCTGGCTCTTTTTTATTAAAAGAGAAATCAACAATGCTGCCAAAAACCTGAAATATCCCATTCTTGTACAAGCAAAGAGAAAGAAGGGAAAACTGATAGGATGTGTTTAAGAGTAATAACTAAAGTAACAAGGAGCTCTTTCTAAGAGTTCCACAAGAAACCAGTTTTAAAAACTAAGAGTGAACTGCTAGAATTGAAAGAGATCCAGAAACGCCTACTTGCATAATCCACCAATGTGTAATTCCAGCAATAAATCAAAAGCAATTCCTAGAGAACAGAAAGGCCCTCTCCTTCCTCAGCTGTAAAAACAGTGATAACTCTGTTAATCTTTGTGAAGTTTTGAAGTATCTGGGACAGGCCAGAGCAATGGCATTGCACAAGCCAGATATTAGAGCCCTTCACTCCTACAATTATTAAAACTCTTTAAACAGCTTCTCTCCTTCCTGTGGTTTGCAAAAAAGAACTAAAATAAGTCAATAATTTTCTTTCTAGATGTCTACAAAGTGTGTGTGGAAACATTTGCACATTTTAATGAAAGCTGTTCTACATTACATAAATCCACATTGGACCAAACTGGAAAGTTTGACATCTGCTGGTCTTGATTTCTCCTTATGCACACACGCAGACTCAAAGTTCAACCACCCATTAATTATTTTCTGCAGGGTCAGGTTACAATCAAATTGTGAAATTTACTGTCATTTCAAGCAAAAATGTGTGATCAAACCATAGATTTCTCTTCCAGCAAAGATTTCGTTCTCAACTTACACAGAGAGAAATCAACTTTAACCAAAATATGACACTGCATACATTTTCAGAAGGCACCAGTGTCAGGGGTTCATTACTTTTAGCTACTGAGACTCAGAAAAAAAAAACCAACATAATTTAAGATACTTACATGCTGCTGAAACATTTTGAAGTGAAAATCCATTTTTTAATTTCCTTTCTCTCTGTCAAATCCAGAAAACAATCAAATAGGGAGTACTGTTGGTCAATACTGTTTTTCTAAATCCCTGATTACAAATTCTCCAAAGACAGGATTGGGAAATACTTGAAGTTCAAGTTGTCTTAACTAATTGACACACAGTATGATTTCTGATAAATTCATGAGATGAATGTTCAGAATTGTGTCTTCAGTTCTATCAAAAAGAAGCATTTGCTTCTCACGAATATCAATGTGAATGTTATTTTGTCTAGATAAATTTCTGCAAGCAGCACTTCACAACAGTATTAACCAATGTGAGCATGACAGTTCACAAACAGAACAAAATTGTTAAGTGGTTTCGTTACCTTTTAACAAAACCTTCACAAACCACTACAGAAAAAATAAAGCACATGTAGGTAATTGAGCATGACAGTTCACAAACAGAACAAAATTGTCAAGTGGTTTCACTCATTACCTTTTAACAAAACTTTCGCAAACCACCACAGAAAAAATAAAGCACATGTAGGCAGTAAAAAAAAAAGTGGTAATTTCTGGCAGAGAAAAAGTTCTGCCACCTTTCAAAGAAGAGATGCTTGATGCATCATTCAGTGGTGCTCATGAAAGCAAATCTTTAAAGAAATTTGATATTTTGACGTCGACCATGAACAGAAATTATCACAGTTGCAGCTATTCAATTGCAAAATTGAAAGTATCATAATGGATATTCCATATTTTTACCCATTTCTTTAACTTGTAAAAGTGAAAAAAAATTATAGGCAGGAAACATTCTGCTGACTCAGAATGACTGTGATGGAAAGGGAGATCCAGTCATGTTCAGGTGCAATTTCCTGTCCCTCACTTCCTGCCCATTTCTTCTTGTCCTCTTGCTTGCCCCACTGAGCAGAGCCTGCTCCATCCTCTGACACCTCCTGCAGGCACTGACAGACATTGAGGAGGTCCCCCTCAGTCACCTCCTGAGACAAATAAGGCTAATTCCCCCCTCCCCAAGAAGGGAAGTTTATCCTAAATCACACTTTAAGGTAAATATGGATGATTTGCTTGTGACCAAATGCACATTTATCTAAACTATTTCCTGACTTCTTTCCAGAACACACATTAAAGGAACCACAGAGCAGAATTTTAAGCCTGAGGTGAAACAGACACTGACTGCTAGATAATGGATCTTGTCCTGGCTTTAGTTCCTAGAACTGATTTATTTTTCTGCCACCTACTGTCTCCATTAGAACTCTGGTCCTGAGTTGAACAACATTCAGTCTTCCATGTTCTGAGGTCACTGACAGCTTCCCTTAAGCTTCTGCTTTCAAATGTCAAAGTTAATTAAGCCTGATTGTAAAGAGTATATAGATTGAACTTTATGGCCAATTTTGAATTCTTCCTCACATAGCTTTCACCATCAGTAATGACAAATCTGAAGGGGACAAAGGCCTTGTAGGGCTGTGTGGTGAAGAGCAGAGATCACCAGGAGTTTCACAAAGCAAAAGGAGAGCCCTGTAAATGAGCTCTCAGCATTAATGCAGTAAGGCCATGGCACACAAGGACTGCCATCAGCTCTGCCAGGGGACTCCAATGCTGTCACCAAGCTGCAGGTCTCTGTCTTGCCTCAGGTTTGCCACCTACACACCCTGTGCATGGGTTTCCTGGTCCTCATTGCTCAAAACAACTCAACTCAGCTATGGCTTTGAAACCATCTACTGCACATTTGGTGTAGGCCAAGCAATAGAAATACAGGAGTTGTACAAGAAATAGGAAACTCACAAACCTTTTAAAAGAACAGAATGAAGCATGGAGTTTTCCATAAAACATTCTATACTCTAAGAATACATAGATAAGTGTCTGAAGCTGACAAATGAATTTTCAAAATTAGAAAGAGCTGATTTTATATTATTTATTTTGTAAATACTATGTTTTTCTTCCCGCTGGGCTTCAATGGCCCCACTTCTATTGGGATAGCAAATAAGGCGGAGAATTAACCGTGAAAGAACTTTGATTTCTCATTTTTAGAAAAGAACAAACTGTCTTTCAGTTTAGTTGTCTCATCCAAAACAATGGCAAGAAAAGCTTGGGTGCTCGTGGAGTGCCACTGCAACCACCTAGAAAGGACAGCAACCCATATCAGCCTTGCTTCTGGTTTGGAATACTTAGGCAGCCTAGGAATTTCGAAAACAATTTTTAAATTACTATTTTGCTCTTTTGCTATTTCTTAAGTATGTTGCATTTACCTACTGAACTGACCTTGAAACCCCTGAACTATTTTGTTCTCTTTTTTTAAAATCTGTTTTATTCAGAAATTAAACCTGAAATATTATTCTCCCTCTAGGCATATAGAATATTCTTGGTTATTCAAGAAAAAATGACCTGTTTTCTACTCATCTGATCTGATGTTTTTGTCCTTGTAATATGCCAGTTCAGTAGTTCACATTTTCCATTGACTTTTCAATGCTTTCTGAAGCCAAAATGACATTACCCTTTAAGTACATGAGGTTGTTGTCATCAAGAAAGAGGCAGCACAGAAAAGTCACTGTATACAAAGCTAAGATACAATTAAGCAACTAAAAAGAGGAAAAACAAATGATTGACCATTTCTGCTCCCATTTACCCTTTCCATGCAGAGCCCACCTGGAGATACATCAGCTCTGACATTCCTCACAGTACAATGAAGGTAGGCAGGCAAGTTCAGGTCAGGAAGAGTTCAGTTCAGGCTTCCAGCTGTGGGTTGCTCTTCTATTTGGGTTTTTTAGGAGGGGTGATTCAGACACAGGAGTCCCATGTATGACAAAACTTCAAAGACACCACCTTTTGTAGATGTTCTGATGTAAGCAACAGCCCTTGAAAGACTCTTTTAGGCACTATGCAGGACCTGACCTAAAGAATTCTGAGACATTTCAGTTTCCTGTACTCTAAAGACATAGTTAATTTTCCCCTGAATTATGTTCTAGTCCATAATAACCAAGTGATCAGTGGGATTTTTCATTTGCCATCATAAGCACTTTCCAGCAGCACCAGCCTGGCTTCCAGGAATAATTTCAACCCCCCTACACAGACTATAGCTGCACCGGAATAGACTTTTTGGACTATTTTTTAAAGAACCTCTGTGAAAATGAGTATCTCAATCAAACAGAAAGCTTATGAGATAAATATTTTGTTAAAGAGACTGTATTTTTAGGCAAGAAGTTAGAATCTCTGTCAAAAAACCTAAGCTAACTTTCAATATTTTGCCTCAGAAATTATTTTTTTTACGAAGCAGGGGAGCTATTATTTACTGCTTTGTTCTTCAAAGCAGTTTGCTACAGTTTAAGAAAGATATCATCTTTTAATCTCTATCGAATAGCTAACTTTTGCTCACCTATTTATTAAGACCAAAGTATGTTTTACAGAATAAATACAGATGATATAGAAAGTTAGACAATTTTACTGGATCCTGAGCTCCTTTAGCTCATGCTATATTCCCCTTCCAGGGCCAAATACAGAATTATGACCCATAAGGATATTTAGTGGATTACATATACAAAACATTGTTCCATGAACATCATCAGTAGAAAGTTATTACTAGTACCTTCATTGATTTTTCTGCTGCTTGTGTTGGGCTTGAAACAATTCTGTACTCACAATGTAAGTTTGCAAAATCCTCATTTAAATCTATACCTGCTCTACTTCCATTTTAAGAAAAAATCCTAGAAAAGAATGCCACAGAGATTGTCAGACACTCCCAGGGATTTTCCTCCTTAATTTATGATATATTCTTTCCTTTATTTCTGATATTTATTATGCTTTGTATGCAAGCAAAATAAGCCATTATTAACTGGCTAGAAAAATGCATCAAGGTGGTAACAAATACCACCCAGTATTTCTTAATTTTCAAGACTTCATTTACAACACAGAAATTAAAAAAAAGTGATGTGAACCAAACACTAAAAATTAGAAAAATATCCCTTAGAATTATTCAAGAGCTTTCAAAGGTCTTCTGGAGTTTTAGCATAATCCATTCTCAAAAATGATCATATACTTGAGAAAATCTGGCTTTTAAACAGTTCTTTAGCCAGCTGATTTCCTTCCAAACACCTGCTGCTATCTGGTGTGACAAAAGGTCAAACTTACAAAATTCCTTAAAATTTATTTCAATAATGAAAGTCAGTAAACTTCCCATAAACCACAGCACAATTGCTGTGACTATGACAGTTTAATCCAATTCAAGAGGAAAAAACCCACTTTGGTTAGATGTCTGGTAACAAACTCATTCAGACAATTTGGACTCTAATCTAATTCACAAAACATTAATCTGTCTGGTTCCTGATCTAAAAGCTACCATTCTCAAAAACTCCCATCTGCTCTTGTTTGAATTTTTTCAAGATGTATAAAAACATGTCAAACATCTTCCAGCAGGAAAAATTATAATCAATCACACTATTTTGATCCTTGTACAAGTCTTTTCTATGATTTATGAATATTAAACACCACACCAAATTTCAGGCAGTTAAATATTCAAGCAAGAAAATTTATTCCTGATGCTAAAGTTCCTACTGTTTTTTCCTATATATATCATTATTAATAGAGCTTATATTATATAGTAATACATTATATCCTATATATAAAATATACAACATACCAAAAAAAACAAGAGTAGCCTGATGTCAAGCAATGCAATATTCTGATTTATAGGAAATTTCTTTATGAGAGGACTTCCATAAAAAATAACTTTGTAAATAAATCTCAGCTGCTGCTCCAGCTATCTCCTGCTCTTGGAAACAATTTATTCCAATTCTATCTCTATTGTGAATCAAGTGTGTAGAGTAAAACCTGCCCCTTAGTTCTTGTTTATTTACTTTCTGTGCCCAACCAGTGCCAGCTAGATTGATGAATGCTTCTGCCAAGAGAAAACTCTTGTATTAAACCTGGTTATAATAAACTACAAACTCAAATCCATCAATCATAGTTTGTATAATCCCAAAGAGGGCACTTCCATCTTTTCCTACAGTTTCCACAGCAGCAATAATTTCATTTACTATGAAAAGGTAAAGGTTCAACTGTGTGAGCATACATGGATTTGTCTGGTGAAGGCATTCAGAGGATCTGCAGAAAATTCTCTGCTTGGGCATTGCCCAAACAGCCAATCTCCCCTGAAGGGATCACACAGACAAATAAAATGAGGGCAGAGGAAATGCAGGGAAACAGCTTGCATGAATATCCATTGGAATTCAACATGCAACTTCAGATTTACAAACCTCTGCAAAATGAAAGTTGGGAGTTTCTGGCTCAAAGACTGGAAAAAGGCCCTGAAGGGAGAATTTCCCTTCTACCAATGGCATATGTTACAGTACTACAGAACAATTTAGGACCACCAAAGAAAAAGCACATATAAACTCCCAGAAAATGTCTCCTGGTCTATACAAGCACCAGGTTATTGACATACAATTGTGGTAACAAGGAGATGAAAGTTTATTAGTTTTTGATAGAGTAATTTTATGGTGAGTTTATTCCCTTTTCCATTTAATCTGGAACAGCACTATTAGAATTCTAAAAGGAAGCCTTCCTTTCCCCATTTAGGAATATTAGACTGCATTCTCTAAGAAGAAAGCCTGAACCATTTATAAATAAGGTTAATGATGGACAATGCAGTATATTTTCTAAAATTAGTGCTTTTCTTGTCAAATATGTATCAAAATTTAATACCAAAACATTATTAATTGTTCCCTAGTCAACAGATTAAAATGTTTAAAGGGTTTAGAAACACAGAAAGAAAATGTACTTCTGCTATACATGGGCAAAGAATTTCAAGCCTCTGACCTGGCAAGCAAATCTGAAGCACAAGAACAACTAAAACCTGTAAAAGTGACCAATCTCCCCTGGAAAAATAAAATGCAGACATGAAGACAACTGAACTACTAAGGGCTGCCCTGAGCTGCAGAATGGTTTTACTGCCCCAAAAAAGGAGCACTGGCAGTAATCCTGGCTTTGAAATCAGATGCTGTCACAAGCTGTTGTGGGGCACAGCTGGCATGGCAAGAAGGAAGAAGAGCAGTAACTTAGGGCTGCTGCTGAACCCAGTCTCACAGCACCTCTTTATCACTCGATGTTGATGTGAAAGGTACACAAACATTGTGACTTGTGCCTCCTGAGACTCAGCATCACAGCTGTGTAAGAAACACCCACATGGCAAAAATAACACCAGAGACAGCTCTACTTGAGCTCATCTTTTTCTCCGTGTTTTGCCAGGCCACGCGTTATTTCTTACACAGCAAAATATTTTTAAAAGTTGCAGCTGCACCACAGAGTGGGATTCCCAAAAGAAAAGTCATGGCTGAAAAGTTGGTGTTTATGCTAGGGGTAAGCTGTTAGGCACATGCTTTTGGTGCATAACATGACAATAAACAAAGCCTGCTCTATATATTTTCTGGCTCACAGACAAATACCATGCAATTAAATGTCAAATTAACTTGTGCAGCAGCTGCTAATAGTTTTCACATATTTGGAAAATAGAGCATTGGTTGTCTGTTACAAATTATTTAAGGCTGACTCATTTTCAAGGTTCCTAAGCACCATAGGGTTCCACAGCTTTTTGTGACACTGGCTGGCTTTCATGAAAATAACAACCAAGAAATTTTAGGAGTAATGATAATAAACAAGCCTGACATGACCTACTGGAGCTTTTTATTACAGAAACTATTTAGACAACAATATCTAGAGGCAAAGAGGTTTTGAGCAATAAAAATTAAGTACTTTTACCCTTAGTCCATTCCTTTCTAACATAACCCAGCCATACCAAAATCAGGTGGTAAATAAAACTCAAATACCTAACAATAAAAAGATTTTTTAGATTTGTTTATTTTTTTTAAACATGGTGTAAGTATTATGCAATTTTTAGTCCACATCACCACAGTCCAAATGTTACTGGAAGGAACATTCAGGCTCATGGTATAGCTTTAGGTAATCCTGCCATGTCTTATTCTTCACCTATAAAGCAAATGCAGTGATATTTAATTCCCTAACAGAAATCAGCATATTCATAGAAGACATATGAAACTTCCAAAGGGAAAAAACCCAGTGAATTTAATACAACTGCTTAGTTTTTCTGACAAATATGCGGTACCCCGTTGCTATTCTTGATTCATTTCAGTTGCTACCCTCTGCTTGGGTAACACTGCTCTTCTCTCACATACAATTGAAGATGATAAACTTAATATTGTCCATATACTTGTGAATATATTAACCTATAATAAGTTTAAGCTCATTCAAATTCCAAAGATTAAAAAGGAAAAGGATGCACACACTTATGTGTCTGAACTTAGAGGTGTCTAGTAAAGAATCAAGAGGTGTTTAGTAAAGAATCAGTGCACATCACCCCACCCAGATCTAACATTCCTACAGCACAGCTTCTTCATGTGTGCACAAGACTCAGATGGTCCCTTGCTGGGCCTGAAACAGGGGAGAGTTTAATTAATTTGAAAGATAGCACTATAAATCATTTTTTCCAGCGATTTAGACATCTCACTTAGGGTATAAATAAGGTACAAAAAGCATGTGTACAAATAAATCATTTTTTGAAAGTTGCCATAGAGCCACACTGCTTACTGTTGACCAGAATGACAGATCCTGTGGAAGTAAACAGAGCTGAGAAGACAAGAAGATAATGGAGCATTGGATTTAAAAGCTAAAGCTGTGTTAATCTACCTCTTTAATAAAACTCATTAGCTACACAGAAATTAATTTTGCGCTGAACGTTCCTGGGCCTGTTGTAACTCACTGACTTCAATGAAGTCACCTCATGGGTGAATTTCCCTCTCAGTTAAACTGAGCTTCTCAATCCCTGATAAACTTATCTGCCACTGTGGAGCTGACCAGGAGGACTGGGTCAATAAGAAGACATCTCCCAACTTCAACTATGGGAACAACTCTCCTGGCCTTAACAGGGCCTCAGAACACATCCCCACAAACCTCATTGTCAGAGCTGCTAAAATATAAGTGGGTGCCAGAGTTCCCTTGAGTTCTAACATTTTAAATGCCTCTTGCAATTCAGCAGATAATTTTGTGTTCAAGCAAGAAGTTTTTTACAAGCTTCAACTCCTATCTTCAATTTCTTCACTCTGCCTTTTCTGCTAACTCTGATGGTCACTTATACATCTGTTTACTCAAGATTATTCTCACATCTTATCAGTGCCTTTCTCTTGGTGGATTATTCAAAAACTCTACCCAGCATTGCTGACACCCTTAACAGGCTGGGAACAGTGCATCTTCAGGAAAAGAGACCAGGATCATTCTATTCAAGGTTTAAATTGATACCTCTAATAATGTAAAAGCCCAAAGCACCAGGAAGACATTTTACCACCACCTCAGAAATTTAATGTGATTGGGTTCAGACCAGTTAAGTTCCTCATATTTAAGGAAGGGATGCACTGACATCCAAGAGAAGAGCACATTCAGATAAGAAAGCTTCCACTTCAGTCTGTTTTAAAACTATCAGAGCTAAAGGTACTTTTCTAAAAGCAAAAACCACAGGTATTCCTGCTGGCTCCAGTTGAAATTATTCCCCAAACAAATGTGACTTCAAAACGGAGTTGTACTTATTAACAACAAGACCACAGCTGGGCTGCCTGTTCACACAAGAGTGTGCCCACTACCAGCCAAAGAGACTTTAGACAAACACCAGACACCCAGCAGTGCAGTCAGCAGAAGATAGTGGTGAGAGGACATCAGCAAGCAAGGAAATCCTTTTAGATGTCTGCAATCTTGCTACAGGAATTTCCTCCCATCTCCCAAAATTTTGAAGTCTTCACAACTAAATATGTATTTTATATAAACGGAAAAATTCTAATATGTTGCCGTTATCAAGAAAGGACCCACAGCACCAGTCACAAAAAATACAATATTTTGTTTTGAAAAGAACTTTATATCCATAAAGGCAGACAAAATCTAATCAAGTGATATTACAAGATTTGCAGACACATGATGTTTTAAAATGGAAACAGTCTGTATCCTTCAAATGTTTTATAATATTTTTTTGAATGAATAAAGGATTTTAAAACAAATAAGGCTAATTTTAAAGTGAAGATAAACACTTCTGCACCAAACAAATTAGATGGCTATAAAATTGCACATAAAACTAAGCAAAAACCTTCCTACTTCAGACTGATTATATTCAAACTGAAGTAAAAAAATTAATAATGCAAAAAGATATGGCTTTACAGAAGTGTGCTGAAAATGAAAACACCTTTTCAACATTTAGTCCCTTCATACCAAACTCTCCTCAGTTCTGTGAGTCTTTATAAGCAGAACTTTGGCTCTAGAGGGTTTGGTCTGATTCAGGCTTTTGGAAAACGTAAGAGGAGTCCATTACAGCTGCTGTATTCACTTTCTGGCTGGGGGATTAGGCTGGCTCTCCCTTTTCCCTGTCATCAGTAGGTTATGTTGGTGTTGATGTCACCAGGAACTTTCCTTTATGAAGGTCTTTCTGCTCTCCTTCTAGACCTTATAACCAAAGACAAAAAGGAGCCTTGCCTCAGTGATCCACCATAGCAGTAGCAATAATCTTCCAACTCTAAGTCCCTACTGAAAGCTGCCTCACATCGAAGACATTGCCATAAAAGGACACCATTTTAGCCCCTCTGCATTGCTGAGAAGTCACTGCACTATTTGCAGGATCCTGCAAGAAGATAATTGCTCATTAAAAACAAGAAAGCCGGAGAGCAAGCTTATCTACCAATTCCAAAAGCCATCATGGGGCACACGAGGCCAGCTTATACTCTTATGTCATGAGTCTCACAGCATTAATCTTTCCATGACACAGACTGAAGCTGCTGGGAAAACCTGCAGGCACCACAGCGTCTCCTGCAGCATTTCAAGGCCACTCACACAGCACAATTACTCAGCGTGTGCAAAAGCATGCTCCACAGAAGTTATTTAAGTCCATCTATATCTTTCCTTTCATAAGCATATACTCACACCTCCAGTGCAGCACAACTGCACTGGCTTCCCAACAGCTGGGAAAGGTGAGGGACAGCATCAACAAGGGGGAACAGAAAGAATAGGTTCAGTTACAGCTTTTTCCTGGGGAATGGCTGTGCATGACCTTCCTCTCCTGACGCTGTACACACAGAGACAGCCCCTTGCTCATCCCTGAGTGTCTCTGCCAGCTCCTCTTCCCCCTGAGGTGTGTGCAGGGGCCATGCCACAAGCTCTGATTTTCCTTTAAGAAAGAGCCACACTGATTGAGTTTGCCAGAGTTTCACAGCTTTCACTTCAGGGATCTCATGCAAGTTACACACCATTTCAAACAGAACTAGAATTATGACATGGCACGAGAATGTATCTATAGACTTCTGAGATTATTCTAGAGCCAGAGGCCACAATGTTTGTAGTTGCATGGAAGAGTAGGGAAGGTACAAACCCTGCTTTCCTTCTCTTCTGAAGAAATTAAAGGATGAATTCCAAAACCTGTTTCTGATGCCCCACACGGATTTCACTTGGGGAGGTGACTCCCCTTCGGTGTGATTCTACCCTGCACATCCAGTTGGCCAAATCAGTCATTGCCACTTTCATCTAATGCCCACAGAGTTCTCCCAACAGCCTCCTCTGGGGACATTGGTGCCCCACTTCAGTTCTTGCTTCACCTTCTTTAGCCCTTTCAAGATTCGTGTGTAAATACAAATTTTTGTTACCCTATGAGGTAAAAACTATTCAATGTATTTGTCTACTGCTATACTAATTTTGCTTTCCCATTCAGATCTCTCCATTACATTTTCCTTCTCATCCACCATATTCTACCACACACAAACCCTTCTGTTTTGCCAATCACTTTTAGCACTCTTGTGATGCTAAGTCCTGAAACATTCAACTTCCAGAGTGCATCTTCCCTCTATTACCTCTGTATCTAGACAACAATTCAGGCAACAGACTACTTCTCCAATGAGATCATTTAGCAGGACCTATAGGAAATACCTCATTTTGATCCCAGTTACATAAATGGCAAGCTTCACATCTCTGAACATTTTGGGGTTTTGGTCACCAAAGGAAGATGTTTCATACTGAACTATTTATATCAGAGGGTCGTAAATTCTTTTATATAATTAGTACTGGAACCAGCTACACGTCCATTTGTAATAGTACTTTGTATCCCAACAACAGCAAAGAAACTATGCCAAGACAAAGGATTTTAAACTCTTATCTTGTAACTTACCAGACAAAATTAAGAAGTCTTCAAAACACAGATATTCATCTATGCATCAAGGTTTGGTAAATGCTGCTTTAAAGTCATCATCACAGCTGAGTCAGAGATAATAGCCTTTCATGTGGTGTCTTAACTCACAAAAGATTATTTAAAGAAATATGCCCATAAATGTGCAATATATCTTATTAATGTCAACTGAAATTATACTTGTGGAATACAGATCTTTGACTCCTTAACCTTGAATCAAAATTACAAGTCATATAATTTATAAGATCATTAAAAAAAAATCTTAATGCATTTAATTTGGTAGAACAGGAAAGACAGAAATAAAACACCAAACTGGATTTTGGTAGAGGTCTTTTATTGTACATAACAGCTCTCTACATCAGGATAAGACCACAGTAAAGCCAAACTATTTCTTGCCCTTTTCATACATAATCCTTTCATAGTGCAGCTGGTATTTTGCAGGGGCAAAATCATCAGTAATTATTAATTTTATTACCATTCTGCCATAGCCAATGCATTTGGGTTAAGTGGAATGTTTGTCCCTGATGATAGAAAAGAAATAAAGACCTCAAAACAAATGGGTGGTACTTTCTGACCAGCCCAGCCTTCAGAACACCACTGCTGCCATTTTCCTTAGAGCTCCTCTTTGTGGAAGTGGCAGAAGAGAGGAGACTGAACCATCTTCCATGGCACTGAATGGAAGGAACTGGTTCAACATTTTGGGTTACAAGAGTTTCTCTTGGTCTGAGTAGGAAAACAGACAGCTGCTGCCCTTCAGTTCCTCCCCTTTGCTGGCAGCATCCAATGGTGAAATTGAACCACCAGGTTTATTTTATCATTCACACACCTTTTAATTCAAGCTTTTTGTGCAATGTTTAAGATATGCAGTGAAATCATACCCAGAGAATACAAACCAGAACAAATCCTTCTGTCCATGAAAATAGAGACAGATTTGGCACAGGCCCCTTATTGAAGAGCTTTTACCTCATAGGGTAAAAAGCATCACCTTAAATTTCATGAGGGATTTCCTTCTAAAGACTGAAATACTGTAAGATCCAATATAAACCTATTTGTTGAGAACAAGTAAAGAACAACACATATTCCACTTAAGTGAAGCAAATAAGGTCATTTGGCAGTGTCCCAGTAATGACTCCCAATGCCTTAGCAAGCTCTGAATAAAACTCTAAATTAAAGCAAAGGTGATAAAATCTCCAGAAAAAGGTTTGGTTTTTTTTAAAGTGAAGCAAATAAGGTCATTTGGCAGTGTCCCAGTAATGACTCCCAATGCCTTAGCAAGCTCTGAATAAAACTCTAAATTAAAGCAAAGGTGATAAAATCTCCAGAAAAAGGTTTGTTTTTTTTTTTTTAAACCATATTTAAGAAAAACCACAAATGCTTAAACTTAAATTTAGCATTTTGGAAGTTATGTGTGGAACCTAATTGGTTTTTTATACTAGTTCTACATCAATGAACTTTAACAGGCATTTTTAAATTAAAGACAGATTTGCCATTATCAGCTTTTGTTCTGCTGCAATGATAAATTTTTGGATTAAAAACTCTTCAACACTATGGCATAGGGTCACAAAACACTTTTATAAATAGCAGTAATAGCTTATGGTGTTTCTTTTATGAAGAAAGCCAAGAATAGCAACAACCAAAATATACTATGCATTCACAGAAATTCCTCATTCTACACAAAAAGCTGCAAGCCAGCAGAATTTCATGGAGAATAAGTATATTTTGGCAAGACATGCTATGCAGTTTTCTTCAGCCAAAAGGCATTCACATGTACTTGTTTCACTTCACCCTATGAAACTGAGGATGGGGATTCCTTTTACTGTGCACATGGTGTAGATGTGAAACTTTGTGAATGGATCCTCACACCAGACATTTTACTTAGTTCAGCTAAAACAAGCACACAGGAAACACTGCAGAAACTGTATTAGAAGTATATGCAAAACAAGCATATGCACTGGAAGTGAGAATGGAACAAAATTAATTATTTTTGTGTCTCCCTAACAGAAAGGTTAGCTAAGTGTCATAATATAGAAAAACTTTCAATATGAGTCCTTCATTAGTGCTCATAAAACACTGAATAACTGAGTATAGATTAAGTTCTCAATAGGGAAACCATTGAGAACTGATGATAACTGTCATCTTTTAAAAGAGTTTGAGAAGACTCTACAGTCTCAATAAACATCATTAATTTCTCCCTATCACTGATGTCAAGATTCATTTTAAATATCATTATAGAAAGGTTTTCATCCCCATTACATTTTCAGAGAGGAAAAAAAATATTACCTCTTACTCAGTTCTCTTACCTGCCCAGAACAAAATGCAAATGCAAGCAGTAGGAAATAAGCGCCCATCATTGGCTGACCTCATTTCACTGAGTATAACCAAAAATTAAGAGCTCTGTTTCTCCAATAGCTCTAGCCCTAAAAGAGGATGCCACTTCTCAGAGATGACCAGATTACCAATAATTTGCTAAAAGAATTTAAGTGAGGCATTTGCAACAAATAAAAGCTCAAATGGTCACTATTAAAATGTCAGAACTTTGGTCAACACCAAAGCTATTGACATTTTAAATGTCAACTATTTTGTCTTTTCAACCCTATAAGCAAAGCCCTTTATCATTTAAAAGGCACTGTCCATTTCTCAAAATTTATTTGTGGAATTTCTTTTTAATTTTCATCAGTTCATTCAGAACAACATTACATCCTACTTAATTTAAGTATGTATGTCCCAAACATAGATAATTTCATTTCACCTTTTATGGCAGCCAGAACAAGTCACTGCAAAGCCTTTTTGGTACCTTTTCTTACACTGCCACCACTTGCCTTCCTTCTGTGTAGAATACATCATTGCTGATGTGCAGAATTCCAACTGTGCATGACTAATACCAGGATGCTAATAATCTCACCAGCTCCTGGTGCAGTGATATTTCCAAAGGATTAATTCCAAACTCAGCCTCTGTTTTCCTTCAGATTGTTTTAATGAGAAACAGAGGACAATGCTGACTATGCCTGGATGGAACAAACAGGGTTAGTAAAGAAGCTTGTTATCTCTGCATCCTTGCTCAGTCTTCACAGCCCACATTGTTAAACACCTTAAAATATCCTAAAAAGTGTCAGTGACTGTAGTTGGTCACTACTAAAAAAACAGATGTGTTCCTATTGACTGTATTGCCTTCGATTTTAGCTGTCACTTCTGTAATCTTTCAAGTGTGCAGCTTAAATGCTAAAATTATTTAAACAGCTTAAAGGTTGGATGTTTTAAGAATTTTGCTTCTGCAACAGGGAAATTTTAGTTACAGCTGAATCAATGTTTCTGTTAACAGTCTTCCTTCATGGAGAATCCTTTATCGGAAGATGAACATTTCCATGGAGCCAAAAATGAAATGCTCATGTTCTGTACACCACCTTGGTTTTACCCACAGTAGGAGGACAGCTGATTGAAACTTTTAAAACTCAAGATGCTGACTAGCAGCAGGAAACTGAGAATTTATGGGTTCATTGATATTTCAAGTTCTTCCCAGAAGCAGAACTCCAATCCCACCCTTGATTTTAAGGCCCAGTGAGCAGAATCCTCCACAGCATACTGTGACTGAGTCCCAAACAGATCAGCATGCATTGCTAATGATGAATAAAACCTCTGATTTTAGCAATGCACCATACACCTCATGTACATTTTCACATATAGAACCTGTGAGTCCTGTTATTTTCTGAAGCATATGGTCATTTTCAGTCTGTGTAAGTAGTGCTGGATTGTTTTCAAGGTGCGGAAGGCCATGAGTTATGCTTCAAGTGTTTCACCTCTCAGAGCTGAGAGATCTCCAGCTGGAAGAAGGAAAAGTCACCTTTTTGTGGTCACCAGAATTAGACCTGCTGTGTCTCAGCAGACTGAAATCAAAAGACCACAGAATCATAGAATGCTTTGGGTTGGAAGGGACCTTTGAAGCTCACCTAGCTCCAAGCCCCCTGCAATGAGCAGGAATATCTTCAACTAGATCAGGTTCCTCAGAGCCCCATGCAACCTGACTTTGAATTTTCCCAACCACAGCTTCTCTTAACAATCTGTAAAGACCCCTTTATTCAAGTCAGCAGGCACTCATATTTCTCTCCTGTGACATGTAGCAATGGTTCATTCCCAAAGAGCCTTCTCTAGAAAGATTTTGTCCTGCTGTAGGTTTTGATGTCAATTTTGCATCTTCTGAAAAAATCTCCAAGGAATTATCATTGAATCTCTTTGGGGCTAACTGGTTTACCTTACAGAGAAATGTAGAGACACATGTAACTATTTTTCATGTTCCTTTAAACAAAACTTGAATTTTACTTCTCCAGCAGAACCTCATTATCATCTTCAGGTATAAGTCAAGCAAGGGACCAGTATGCAGACCTTCATTATTTGCAACAAAAACCATCCCAGTTGCCACCACCTCTGGTTATCTTGCAAATCTGGAGTTCCAAATTAAATACAACACAGATCTCAAATGGAGACCAAACATGCACAGCCTGACCACATTTGGAATGGAGATGACAAGGTCTGAAGTGAGTGAAAGGGTAAATTCTCAAGCTTACAGTGCTGGACTGGCACCAAAGCCAGGAAACACTTTCAGATCTCAGCATCACCATCCCCTTCTGACCTTCAAATGACTATAAAAGGAGAGCTTTCCAGTAGGCCAGGCTCCATATAGGAGCTCCCATTGTAAGGGGAGAGATTCTCAAGAGATGATAAACATGATTAGATGCTGGCTCAAAATCTCTGGTGGTTCATCTGCATGCATAAAGTTAAATATCATCTCCCCGTTAAAATATCATCTTCCTGCCAGGTCTGGTTTGTCAGAATGCTTCATGCTGTAAACTTCAGATGTTCTCATTACACATTTGTAGCTCTGCACAGCACAGTGGAACTAAGATTTATTAGGGCTTCTGGCCATAACACACAGAAATATTCCAAATAAACTCCCTTTCCCCCTTCAAGTGGTTCTTTTACTTCACTCACTGACAATACAACCCCAGGAGAGAGGTAACAGACAAAGGAGAACAAACACAAAAATATTTGCCTTACCCTTTCAAAGCAGTAACCAGTGTCCCACTGTTTTCATAATCTTTGCTATGTCAAAGGCCACTTATGTTTAACTAATTAAAAATAAAGCCAAGAAAGAGCAAACCAGCAGGGAAAAAGAAAATGAGAAAAATAAAATAGATTTAGGAAGTACAAATAAAATGGACTAAATGTGAAAAAGAAAGGGCTAGCATGACTCAACAATAGAACTCCCAGATGGTATAAAGAGACATTTTTGGATAGAAACGTATGAATGAAATCACATTAAACAAATATTACCCTTGACATTTCTCAGTCATCATTTTACACCTTTTCCTGGAATTTTCCATAGCAGCTACAATTCAGTCAGTAGCCCAACAATTTGAAAAAAGCTTAATTTTTTTGGAAGTAAAACATATTCCTGGTAAGAGTAAGTAATTGCCCAATTGATTGCTTTTAATAATGTTATTTCTAAGTAAACATTATTTCTACATGTCCAAATATGAATTTTAACCAAGCATTTAAAACAAAACTTCAGAAAATCCATAAAAGTTTGATATTTAAAGAACAACTAACTCCTTAGCTGGATCATGATGAGCACTAGAAAATCTATTACTTCCCACAAAAACTATTGATACCACTTGAGAGAGAGCAGAGAATGCAAGAGATTCATTTATTCCAATAGACAAACTGCTTTCCAGGTGAAATGTTGACAGTAAAGTCAGCACAGCAAGTAATGCCATAGACCATAGACCCGTGCATAGCAGCCTGCAATGGGAATACACAAAGAGAGCTAACACTACTTGAAAAGGCACTGCAGCAGAAGATGCCCACACTTCTCCTAAATCAAGATATGCCCATAGTCTGAGCTGTGGCAAAAGCTGCCATAGCCTTCACACAGACAGTCAGGGGATTTGTTTATTCCCACTAACCTCTGTCATCTATTTTTTTTTCTGTAAGAGGATTTCTGTTTTCCTGTAACCATCTAATTCACACATATTCTGACCACACTGCAGTTCAGACGGGGGCTTTCCTCTAAACCAGACTTCTGCACCTTTCTGCATCGAGTTCCACAGACAGGAAAGACTGACTCCACTTCCACAAGGAGTTAAAGTATTTGCTTATTGGGATTGAGAGCACAGGTGACACCCTTTGGAGGCTTTGCTGTGCCTTCTTGCTATAGCTGCAGTCATAACAAGGCTAACTTTATTCAGTGCCTTAGAACAAATGCAAAAGCTGCCCTGTGAGCGTTCCGTCAGTGCCCAGCAGGGAATCCAGGCCACATTCCAGCATTTGTTATTTCGGCAGAGGCAGCTTGCAGGTCATTGTCTCACACATCCTCCATAGATGCAGCTCTCCAACAATTTCAGGGGTTTTTTAACTCTGATGACATCAGCAATCTGGCTTCAAGAGTGTTTCCAGAAAAATAGCCTCAATGGAAAACTACAGCAGTAGGGGCATGGAGGGGTGGGAAACTGCAGCCTGTGAGGGGGGTGGAACCATGGCAGCATTTCACAATCCACTCCTCTGAACTATTGAAGTACCACATCAACACAACAGGTATTTAGGAAAAAAATAATCCAAGCCACTAAAAGAAGCTTCTGCAATACTTCTGATTAATCTGGCTGTTGTAGCACATAGCACAGTTCAGATGGCCACAAGACACAGAAAATCACCACATAATTTCAGAAGGCTTTAAGCACTTTAAGCACTTTAATCATTCCCCCAAACAGATAACACCTTATCACATCAGCAGGCTTCAGGTAGCTGCCCATACAGCGTAATACCATGTCACACAGTTTGTGTTTGAAGCCACCTAATATTTGAAATGAGCTTATCTGGAAGTCCTGTGCCATAACAAATTATAGATAAAGGTTTTGAGCTCAATTTTTCAACTGTGGTGAAACTTCCAAACTAATATTAGCTAAATAAAGGCCTACTGACACAAGCCTGTGCATTGTCAGCACACAGAACACATGGGGGCACCCATGTTCAACGTGTCACAAAATGCTCTCCTCAAAGGAGCTGCTTTGGTAGCAGGTCTTGAGTCCTTCCATCTCCCTTCCTGAGAAAAACATAATTGCTTTGTTCCATTTTATCATTTTATGCCCTCTTCAAACCACTACAAGAAGTTTTTCTATAAACCATAACATTATCACAATGTCATACTTAAAAGTTTTTAGATCCAGATTTAAAAGCAACTTAAATAGTCAAGAAAATAAGAGCTGAGACTGTCAACAGCAATCTCTTTAAATTCACCTGTTCACCTGCTGTTCACAGTTGTAGCCATTCCCAATTACCACAAACTGTGTGCCTACACACGTGAACAACTAGAACTAACAAAAATCTGCATTTGTTGGGGGTTTCGTGTTTAGTCTCAAAACACATTTCGTGATAAAATATGACAAGTGTTCTCAAAGAATGAACACTGCAAGAAAAATTGAGATTGAATTTATTCCTACACAGATACCTTTTAATTTGATTGCTCTTTGGAAAAGCTTTTTAAGAAAGTCTGCAGCCAGCAGAGCCACAGCTCCATACAAGCTGTCAGAGAGATCAAAGCTCTGTGCTCAAAGGGCACCATATAGCACCTACACATGGATGATCCTTTTTACAGTGTCACAAGGATATTTGCAACTATTTGCTCAAGCAAGCTACATCCAAACTCAAACATTGCTTCCTGACATGCCGACAACTTGTTGTTCTCTTCTGAAACTATGGAACAGTTTTGCTTTCACATATCACAGAAGGAAATATTTGTCTGTCCAATAAGCAGCAGAAACAAGGTGAATACTCTGTGCATGGCCTGCAGACATGCACCACATTGAAGAGTGCATAGCTTACCACTTTCATTAATCTTGAGATTAGCTTTCTAATTGCTAGAAAATTTCATAGATGAAGTGTAGTTTTGTTGGGTTCTTCTAGAATTTACATTCAATTCACAAGATCTACTCCATAGAAGTGTTAACAATAGCGATTAAAGTCTCTTTAGCTCACCATGAATAGAAAATATAACTTTGTAAGAGGAAGTAATACCAAATTATAACTGATATATTCTGCAGTTTTCCCTTTTTCTTCCACACACAGTGAAAAGCTTGAGTCTTCTACTTCTGAAGCAGATCTTTCCCTGTGCTTTTCATCTGCTCTGCTTCAGCTGAGGGAACTGAGCTCCATTTTCTTTTAATCACATGCACCAAGGACAAACAAGATTGTTTATACAGTTTACTCACTGTTGGAAAAGCAGTTGAAGTTTGTTTGTTGTTGTAGTGTTTTTAAGACAAACTAGAACTTGAGTATTTAACCAGAAGTTGCTGCCTTTTCTTTCCTTAGTGTTGCACATGATCTAACGAGGGAACAGATTATGCAATAATTGTCTGGAAGTCAGTCAAGCAAAAGACTGCTGGTTACTACATTATCAAATTATAGGGCCTGTTGTAGGAATTGAAAGCAGCAATTTCCTGTTCTAGATTTGTTTCCTTCTAGACTTGGTGTGTGAGTTAAATCATCTTTAACTCAGCAGATACTTCTTGTGATCCTGGCTGCTCAAGAAGTCACAAAGGAGTCAGCTAGACAACTGAGACAGCACATCTCTAATCAGCAGCTGTCAGCTGAAGGCACTCTCAGCAGCACCCACAGGTGTTTTGGTTTGAAAGACAGGTGTCTGCCAAGGGAGGCAGGAACTTCCTTTGCAAAAGGAAATATGATCCCCATCCCTCCGAATTATTATAACTTCAAAATCACAGGGCTTTCAGGAAAATATATAGGAAAAAGAATAACAGTTTTTTCTTGTGTGTATATATATATGTATAACAAGGCAAACAAACAGCAACAACAAACAGAATCAGAAACCCAGTAACAGCCTTTTCCCAGCTCCTGGCACCTTCTCCTTTGCTGTAGTAATATGAAATAAAAGATGGGCTTACAGACTGTTACTGTCTGCTTTGTTTTCAGTTGTAAAACAAGCAGTATCAAGTAACAAGCAAGATCATGTATTTGTGCTGCCAAGTGAAGTTTCTAATCACGGTGAGGAGTTCAAACAAGAAAAACTCCAGCATCTTCCTTTGATTTAACAGTGGTACCTGTACAATGTTAGGGTTTCTTTTTGTTTGTTTGTTTTATTTGTGGTACAAATAACCTATAAAGAGTACCCCAGTTTTCATCCAAGTTCCATTTTAGTCCAGTAACTCAGACTCGCAGTAGTGCATTTGGAGTAATTTCTGATTTTAAGCTGATCATCAAGTGTTCATTTTAAAACCCAACATTTAACTGAAAAGTTGGCCCAGACTAGGATGATGACACCTGAGTTTTGTATCCTGAGGAGTTCAATGATTTCTGTGAACTATCTCCAGGAAATGTATAGATGTCACAGAGCAGATACCTGAATGCAGTAGATTTGCAGTTGCAGTCTCTTTGTAAGTATTGGACATGGCTTTGATGATGCCAATATACAAAATGGCTTGGTCATGTGGGGTTGAAGCGTGTCTAATTATTTAGTTACAAAGGTGAGATAAATCTCCTGGCTAATTTTAGTACCTTAAAGCAAAAGAAATATCAGCATCAACAGAAGGTCAATCTTGCTAAAATATGTGAATTTTTCTCCTTTGTACATCTTACCTATAGGACTATCGACTTCTAAATTTTTTTTTTTCTAAGATGCCTTCTCTGCTTTTTAGAAGATTTGCCACTGTATGCCCACTTTAAAGACATTATTGAGTTTCCCTAAAAATACTGACGGGCAAGTTGCAATACCCAGGATTTGACTGTGGGCATATGGTTAGTAATGACATTCTAATTAGATTTTGATACTTAAGCCTGGTGTGAGGAGGGTCAGTCTCTTAATCGTGTTAGACTTTGAAGAGATTATGAGTGACTTTTTCCTCTTCACAGACTCTGCACTAAAATCTGCCTCTCTTTAACTGGATTGCAACACTAAATGTAACTTGATAAAACACTGGCACATCGCTGTATTAGCCAAAAAATCATACAGGCAAATTTAGTCATTTCACAACCCCACAACACTGAATTGCAATATGAAAAGACACCCCACACATAGTCCTGCTGAAATAAACTTGGCATAATCACAGATGTCCAGTTGAACAACTACTGTGAATTCTAACAGGATTTGTTCTCTCTGCAGCCTTCACTGACAGAGGTGAATTTACACAGAAATAAGACTACTTCTAACTTCAGTCTCCCAACAGGTTTTCTGTAACTTGTTCCTTCTGTGTCAGTGAGAAATAATAGTAAAAAGCATCTCTGTCACTTCCACTGTAATTTTTGTTCTGACTTGGTGCAAAATTGGTGTTTCAGGAAAACAAAGGCCATTCTTATTATCAGAGGAAACCTAAAGGGGAGGGGAAAATGGGGAAACATAAATGCAATTCTTTAGAGTGCACATGGTCTAGAATGTAGGACTTGGTATTCTTATATCACATACCTATCCTTCCTCCACTTCCTCTCCAAAAGCACTCATCTTTGAGACACATTTCAAGTGACTAGATCTGAAAATCTGAAGATTTTATGCATGAGACAACAGAAGATGAAAAAATCAGATGTGGACTTCACCACTTAAGGCTGTACTGAGTTCCAAGACAATGTTATCCACTCTCAGTGTGCTTTCTTGGCCTGACTGTAGACACTGAAGTGAAATACTTCTGGTTTGTCCAATGATGTGGGGCTTATACCAGTTTTCATTAATTACTGACACAACAGGTGGCAGAAAGAATAAACAAGATGAAACGTGGGTTCTGTCTCCAGACACAAGAAATAAATCAGCCCTGTTTGAAGTAGCTGATTTTAAAATCTGAGAAAAAAAAAACAGCATTGTAGAAATTATGCACTACTCTGATACTTGCATACCTACTACGATTTGCTCACAGCAGAGTCTTACACAGCTTTAACTTTAGTGGGTTAAAAACTGGGCATGAAACCAGGCATAAACAGAATCACCTAAGAGACAGGCTAGAGAAAAGCCAGTCTCTCTCTTTCTCTCTGCTTTTTATTTTCAGTTTGTTCATTTAGTTCACTGACCACATTTTAGTTCACTGACCACTTCAATAGGCTCTTTTGAGGTGAGAAATATCTCCATAAATGCAAGCAATTTGTTGAAAATGGCAACGAGTAGAGCCCAACTAAACACACTGTTATGGAAAACAGAGCTGAAGCCACTCTGACAAGAGTTGTGCTAGTTTAAAGTCCACAAACAATGAGCAGGGCCACGCTTCACCCCAGCACAGCTGGCCTCTGAGGAGGCTGATTGTACTTGTCCCTGAAAGAGAAAAGAGCAGATAAGCCACAAAGAATTATATTGTGGGGACAGCTTGTGTGGATCCTGGTGAAGGACATGAAAGCAGCCAAATAAAAATATATTCAGTCCTGATTGCAGCCAGCTTATTTTGATGGGAACTATTTACATATTCCACTTAGATCTATAATGTTTCTGGAGAGAGTTTCTTTTCTTTTTTTTTAAAGCCTCAGCAATTGATTTCTTATTAACCAGTTTGGGGAGAGGGGGATATTTGTTTAAGAGAAAGCAAATCAAAATTTTAATCATAACTGTAAATTTAAGAGCAGGATCAAATTAATTGCTACATTTAGCAAATGGTTTCAGACATGTAACAGGAAAATCTATGTCTTTGGATAAGTAGAGGAGGTAAGTTTGACAATTACTGCTTTTATAGGACTTGCTACCTTGTTACCTGTAAAAAGACTTGTATTTAGAATTTATGTATCTTGGTTTTAAGCTGTGATTCTTATAATCTTTGTTGATTGCAGATTGAGAGTGGGTCTTCTGTAGAAGTAACTGCCTGACCCAAGCAAAACTAAACTCTCAAAAACCAATTATGAGAAACTGAGGAGCAATAACAAGAGTGGTCCATAAGCTTCTTGATTTTGACTTCTTTCTTTTTTAATTTCTACAAACTATTTTATACTCACGTGCTCTGCTGGCTACTGGTTTTTCCTCTTGTTTACACACAGTGCAGAGGACTGAATTGTCAGAGAGGAACTGCTCATCTTTAGCACTGACAGCACCAAATACATCATAAGTATATGTGATATAAATCACAGTCTGTACAATACAGGCACTCTTGTATGAAGGCACATGGAAATCAGCATTTGTTGGTGGAGGCTCACCTCAACTATTAAATAATATTTCAGTTTGTTGAAGAGAGAGCTTTTCAAAGGTACTGCTTTTTGAAACTCAGATGTCTGGGTTGTGTTGGACTTTCAGTCAGATCCACTGCCCTGACCTCCTGCAGACATACCAAGGACAGGCCAATCCCATCTTGCAAAAGACAAAGCTGGTGTTTCCCTTGAATCCTCCCTCTGAGTGTGATCCATCCCCTGCACTGTGACAGCTATGGTTCAAATCCCTCAGATTCTTTGCTGTGCTTGAACCATGGAGAGTTCTTTATGTCTGGAGGTGTATGGACAATATTGGCTTCTCCCAGCAGTACAATTTTATTGGCAAGAGAAGAAGTTACATTAAAAGGACATGGCCCAGCTTGGAGCTGGCAGGCAAAATATGTGCTGGATTGTCTCTTTGGTTCTTAAAAAGCATCAGTTTATGAGGACTGACATTGCCAGACATTTAAGTTCTATCTCACATCCAGTGCTGCAGTTTAAATAGGCAAAACATGACCCTGCTGCCAAGAAGCATGGCCTCAACCATTGCTACATGGCTGGACAGCTGCTTGTGCCTGCACGGAACAGGCAGGGGTTTGGAGGAAGGGATGTGCCCTTAATGATGCTGCTCCCAGCAGCAAGAGCCCTACCTGCACTATTTCAAGTGTGGAGAGAGAATTTTGGGCAGACATTGCCAACCACGGACTCCATTTTAGTCAGCTGTCCACTAGCAGGGTGTATTCTGTTCAGAGAGCAGAGTACAGACTGTGACTCCAGTGGGCAATTTTCTTCCAAACCCACCACCTGCTGTGGGTCTGCCTATGCTGGGTGTATTCTGTTCAGAGAGCAGAGTACAGACTGTGACTCCAGTGGGGAATTTTCTTCCAAAACCCACCACCTGCTGGGGGTCTGCCTATGCCGTCTGACAAATCCAGAGCAGGGGGAACCACTGCCCAGGGAAAAGCAGCACTTTGTATTGGCAGCACCTGCCTACAGATGCCCCACCTGAGCCGAGCCAGGGGCTCTGCAGGGGATCGTTACTCCAGAGCGGAATGAGAACCTAGGACCGCCCGAGCACAGCACGAGGCAGTTTTCCCCTTCCCGGGGGAACTACTGAAGAAGCAAACATTACTGCGGATGACGCAGATGAGAAAATGGGAAACGGGGACGGGGGAGGAGGAAAGTAGAAGTGGAACTTTTTTAACCTCGCACGTTTCGTAGGCTCTCAGCGCACGCAGCAGGGAAAAGCGCTCCCGGGGACAAGCGGGGCCGTCCGCACACGCGGAATGCGCGGAGCGCTCCCGGAGCGAAGCGGGGCCGTCCGCACACGCGGAACGCGGGGAGCGCTCCCGGGGACAAGCGGGGCCGTCCGCACACGCGGAACGCGGGGAGCGCTCCCGGGGCCAAGCGGGGCCGTCCGCACACGCGGAACGCGGGGAGCGCTCCCGGGGCCAAGCGGAGCTGTCCGCACACGCGGAACGCGGGGAGCGCTCCCGGGGCCAGGCGCGGATCCCGGCCGGAGCCGCTCCGGGAGCGGCGGCCAGCGCCCCCTGGCGCGCACGGTGGGAACGGCAGAGCCGCGCGGGGTGAGCGCTTCCCGCAGGGAAACGGACTGGAAAGGGAACTCTGACCCTGCACAGGGAACTCTGGCACTGCACAGGGAACTCTGGCCCTGCACAGGGATCTCTGGC
Source organism: Passer montanus (assembly GCF_014805655.1). Lineage (NCBI taxonomy): Eukaryota > Metazoa > Chordata > Aves > Passeriformes > Passeridae > Passer > Passer montanus. The sequence continues at coordinate 7,095,022 of NW_024369373.1, read as the reverse complement.
ACTGCAAAGGGATCCTGACACTGCACAGGGATCCTGACACTGCACAGGGATCTCTCACACTGAAAAGTGATCTCTCGCACTGCAGAGTGATCTCCGTGCTTCCACAGGACTGTTTGTAATGACTCACCAAACTCTTTTAAACTGCACCCTTCATGTTTTAAGCGTAATTCCCCAAGAGGTGAAGAGTTTAAATCAGCTCTGTCACGCTGTATTTTAGTTGCTGTGTTCTCATCTCCTTAACAAAAAAGGTCCTAGCATAGGAACAAAAATGGAAGATGACCATTTAGGTACCCTCACACAAGATGACTCGGATAGAAATTACCTTTTTTTTTTCCGCAATCGTCTCTTACACAACCTTTTCCATGCTACTTTGTTTCCACTGCTGTGAACAAAGTCTCAGAGGAGCTTATTATGAACCTTCTTGTGGATGTAATGAAGGCTTACGTAATTGGAAACTATAAAATCCTTAGGGTCCCCACAATGCTGAATTAATGTGAAGGTTTTTAGTCCCCATGGTCTGTATTCACCTCTGAAAACCCAATATACTGTATTTGTAAAGAGATTCACTTGGTTTCTTTGATGTTAAAACACAATGAGCCACAAACAGATTACTTGGGTCAGGTAACAGATGGCACTGAAATCCTTTTGTGAGGTGGAGTCATCATCCAGTTGCATGAAACTTCATAAGAAAAAGGTGGATATATTTCTCAGAGTGCCTGAATGAGATCACATTTGGTAAAAGGCTAAGGAACAAAAGATTTCATATTATTACTTCTATAAAAGAACGTTTGCAAATAGGTATGAACTATCAAAATTGCTGTACACTTGCAGACCATTACTTAGTGCTCTGAAGAGGTAAAAGTAATCTGTACAAATAGCACAGTAGTTGCAAATAATAAAGCTTTATTCTTTTCATTGGTTTGAAAGCGTGATATTAATTTTGGCTTTCAAAATCAAAAAAGCAAAGACTTGTTAAAATAAAAAAATACCCAATAGAGAGCACACCCCAGAGGTATTTCCTGGCTGTTGTCTCTAAGGGATCCTGGCACAGATAAATACCATCCTGATCCCATCAGGTATGTCCTTTACCGAGAGAACAAACAGGCTTTAACTATAAACTCCCATGAACTGCATTGTTATTAAGTTATTCAAGATAAAAGCCTGGATATTTTCTCAGATTTGCATCTCTCAGACAAATGGTCATGCTGTGATCAGTGAAACACCCAGGAGTACCACCACAGCAGAACTAGCACAGCACCTGGCCAGAGCCCATGGGACAGAAGTGTGTCAATCCCTTCCTTTTTTCCAGGTCCCTGGGATGTTAGTTCACCTGCCCCTGGTTTGGATCACCACTCTCCCAGACACAGAACTCTTGAGGGGGTACAGCTTGTGTGTGTGTTCAATATTCTACAATAGCAGAGTTCTGTGTGGCTGGGGGCTCTGGCAGTGCCCCAGAGCCTTCACTCCTCACACCCACACCCAGCTGCTCTGAAGTCCAAGCTGGCAGCTGCCCCTTGCAGCCCTTGTGCCATCTGGGTGAGCACCAACACAGCCCCAGCCCCTTGGCCCTCACCTGGAGGGGCAGCAGTGCCAGTGTTGGACCAGGGCAGGGCAGAGGCTCCTCTGCACAACCCACCCCACACACAGAACAGAGAGCGGGTTCAAAGTGTATGCAACATTTTATTGAAAAAATACGAATGTTCTGTACATAAAGTACAATTGAATGGGCTTGATAAAATCTCCAGAGACTTAATGGTTAATATAGGTCTTCTTTTTTTTTTTTCTTCTTTTCCCTCTAAGGGCATAAAGCATACAATGCAGCAGCAGGTCCCTGTACCTGTGCAAGTGCAATCCCCTCGCTGTGCGTGCAGCTCAGCACCTGGCTCTACACGGGACTCCAACATGCCCAAAGTACTTTTGATGGATGGTCTGCAAGAAATTTAAAGCATGGAAGAACTGCACAGGACTGGTCCTTCAATCCACTGGTGATTCAGAATTTATTGTGAGATCTCTGCTCTCCTAAACAGTGTGCATCTGCATATCCAATATTTCTGACAAATAAATACAAAAATAAATAGGGATCTGGCCTCACAGAACCTGAAGTCTCAGAAGCAACAAAACTTATAGCAAGCTACATACATAATTTGAACTATGTCAACATAATTTATTTAAATCTCTATCAATAAATGTATTAAAAGTATAAATTCTTACCCAATACTGAGAGTTTAGTTCTGGAAATAAACCCAGAAAAGGAAAGCTTTTTCAAGTCCTCTCTTACTTCAGTGTGCTCTTAGAAAATGCTTTATAGCTGAACTTCAGCAGAAACTAGCTGCTATATAATGCACTTCTATTCCCCAAACCTAATATAAAAAGCTTTTTAAATCTTTTTACAGTAACTGGCTTTCATGTCCTAACTTTACATACAGTTACTAAAAATACTGCACACAGCAGTGCTGACTAAAAATAGGTTTAGTGTTAAAACTACATGCACAAATGCTGGGGTACCAAAGCAGAAACTGAATAATGGGGCAGCTTCACAATTTATGTTGCTAATTGGATGGTGTAACAAATATTGCAATCCCAAAAGATATGTATGTTGCAAATGGAAAAACAATGAACAGGACTGGATGAGGAGAAAGTTAGGCAAAAAACCTTTTTTTCTTCTCCGTTTAAAACTGGAATGTCCGTAATGGCCAAGAAGGTAAATGTAGACCAGGGCTGGAAGCTTCTAGATCAGGAGTAAATGGTGATGACTTCTCGGCCACCACCTCTCACAAGCAGTACCCTCTCCAGACCCTCAGTCAAGACTTCGAGAAACTCCATGTCTGTTTCAGTAAAGTCAAGGACAAAAAGCATCAAAACCAAAATACACAGGGGTTAGACCAGGGCCAGCTCACAGCTCTCAGCTCTGGTTTCACTCAGTGCAGATACCCCTCTAAGGATCAAAATCCTGTGAGTTTGTGGCACTTTTTCCTTTAAGCAATTACCACCTTACAGCCACAAGCCAGAATTCTCCATTCAGGGAAAACTTTATCACATATTACACCTCGACAGCACTGGTGGCCAAATGAAATCAAGAGAACAGATTAAAGGAAAACCTTCGGTGTGGCCTGGGCCTTGACTGAAAGGATACAGTTTTCATCTCCATCAGTATTCTTTGGAGGACCAGGCATGTTGAGGAGCACAAGTCTGGCATCATGGGATCTATTTACAATGACTTCATTGAGCTTCACTGCTGTGTGCATCCTTCGGACATTGGACTGGTTCCTGGAGAAGAAGCACATTCAGACTTACTGTTAGAAACACGCCTCTGAACACTGAATTATTAAAAAGGTCCTCTAAAAGCACACTCAAATCTCCTAAATACCCTGTTAGATGTCAACTCAACACACTGATTTGCTTCAAACTTTGTGATAAAGATACAAAAGACATTTCCCAGACTTACTCAGGTACAGCTAGCCCGCTGGTTTTAAGATCTCTGGAGTCAAGTCCAGTTTAGGAAGTTACACTGCTCTTCAAAAAGCACACTTGATAAAGATGATTTAGTGTTGCATAAGAAACTACAGCACAGTTGCAGGAGGGGATGTGCTCTTCAACCAGGCACAGTCGTGACTGCAGGGCCTTCCATGCAGGCAGCCCTGCCAGGAGCCCTCACCTGCAGCACAGGCACCTCTCCAGAGCCAGCAGCACCAAGCTCTCCCAGTGCCCTGGGAGCCAGCACCAAGCTCTCCCAGTGCCCTGGGAGCCAGCACCAAGCTCTCTCAGTGCCCTGGGAGCCAGCACCAAGCTCTCTCAGTGCCCTGGGAGCCAGCACCAAGCTCTCTCAGTGCTCTGGGAGCCAGCACCAAGCTCTCCCAGTGCCCTGGGAGCCAAGCAGGAGCCTGGCACCATGGTGCTCAGCCACACTGGCCAGGAGCACACTTCTCTCCTGGTGCTGAACAGCAGTTGGCACCTCCAGAGAAAGGCTGGGCCACTACAGACTGCAGTCACCTAATGGGGAAACACAGGATGGCAGCCCAGAACAGGCTGGATGCAAGGGGCTTTTCTGGGGGGTTATAAGGATGTTAAGCTCTTCTTCAAGACACTAATTTACCTCTGCCTGGCTGTTTGCAAGAAACACTTTTACCCAGGTGTCTTTAAATCTCAATCATACTGTCAAACTTGAGCAGCCATTTAGTTCAAAAGTTAGGGGAGAAAAGGGAAATAGGTGCAGCATAATCTCATACACCTCTGCTCCATAAGAATCCAGGCTAAGAGGGATGAAAGTATTAATTATTTGGAATATATTAACACAAAATAACATCAATTCATGCAGGAACAAAACTCTAAAGTAACCTTTGGGAATGCTTCCTTCTCACAGGAAATCAACCATTATTTTGGTAACAAAAAAGGAATACAGAAATAAATAAACTTTTCAAAGTTTACATATTAGAATATATTTATACTTTGAGGCTTTTCCACTTGAGTTTTTGTCTTCATTTTAATGTAATAAAAATAAGTATTAGTAGAAACAAATGAAATATGAATCTGTGCTTTCATTGATTCAGCTTTGCACAATGAGGGAAACTCTTTAGTAGCCTTGCTGCTCTTCTGAATATTCGGATTTGCAAAGAAATAATTTATATGCACAGAAAGAAGATGTGGTGGGAAGAACCATGTTTATTATGCTAACAGAATAATTTACCCACTGTGAATTACCTCTCTGTTACTTCATGTTCTTATTTAATTTGGAGCAAGGACACCCTCTGTCTTCACCACATCAGTTTCAGAAAACCAGGGACAACACTGAGGCCAGATTGTGTTTACAGAAAGTGAGAAAAACACAGCAGCAGGAACATAACAGTTGCTAGCTATGTATAGTTAGGAAAGGAAGCTGAAAGCTAAACGTGTGGTTTTCTCTAAGGTGATATTTAAAACTGGCATCTCCCCAGTGATTTGAAGGTGTAGGCTACAAGAAAGGGCTTGTTTAGTGCCCAGAAACTGCCAGCACTAACATCCTAGCAGTGTTGTGCAATGAGAGCTTCTTTAAATGAGTAATGTTTCCTCCTGCTTGTGTCATTCTCCAGAAAATAGGTTCAGACTGGAATTGTTTTCTATCCTTAGTTCTCATCAGGACAACTCTTGTAGTTTGTTACATCCTACTTATAATGATACTTAGCTTAAGTAGCTAATCCTGCTCCCTTTAAAACATTGCTAAGACTGCTCAACTCTAGTGCCTTTTTTTCTATCAGTACACACAGTTTTCCTGTTTTTATCTAAGAAAATTAAGTCTTTCCTCTCAACCATCTTAATGTACTTCTAATTTAAATAACAAACTTACAAGATTTCCCACCCTCTGAAAGCATGGAAGAGGAAAAAGTACAGGTAGTTAACACCAAATTCAGCAGAATTTCTACAGTATGATTCTAAAACAGATTTGAATTCTGATTTATGAGGAAAAAAATCTGGAACTTTGCCAAGTATGCAGAACTGACTGAGCTCTTCATGTAAGATGCAGGACATCAAAGAAGTCACAGGAGATTCACACAGTTTTACACAAAGCCAAAATAGACCTTTACTTCTCACTCTTCAGTGGCAGTACCCAGCTGCTGTTACATGCCAGTGCTCCTGCAGCAGCAAGTCTCAGAGGGTTTATCACACACAGATGCTGCTCCAAGTCATTCATCACCATCTCCACAGCTTCTTCCTTTATGGGTTAAACATCCACACTACACACTAGACAGTGAAATTATCATCTTTTGAATTCTGATTAGATCAGTGAAATTATCAGTGTGTTTTATTGAGGGATTTGGGAGACAGTAGGGAAGTTGTCACAGGATTTAACACCTCCAATTTAGCATTTGGCTACACCAAGTGAAATATTGAGGGATGTGTTAGAGGTTTCTGAGGAGGCTGCTGTCTTTTCACTCATAGCCAGGTCTCAATGTTTATAGCACAAGTCCAAACCAAGGATTAGGAAACAAAAGATAATTAAAAGCACAGCACATGTAGAGCTTCAAGAGATGCAAAGTGTAGACTTAGACAAGACTCACGGCTTAATGCTGATGAGATCTCTAAAGCTCCCCACAGCACTGCCTCGGTTCCGCTTCTCAGCGTCACATTTCTCTTTTGTCCAGGTCATCTGGATATTCTCAGGAACAGGGTCTCCCTCATCTTCCTCATCTGAGTAGAGGCTCTCCAGACGTGCTATTGAATGTCTGTCCTTGACGAGCTGAGCCTGGAGGGCACACGAGTGACAAGGTGAACTCAGAGATTTTATTTTACACTCTCTGGTGCTCTTTAAATAATTATAGGCATTTTGTTCCATTGTGTCTTTTATTTTGCTCACTCAATTTAGCCTTCAGGAGAGTTCTGATACCAGGCATCTGCCCTAGCCAAAAGTCTTATATATCAAACTGACTTTTAACAGTTTTGATGGGTGTAAGCCAAGCAGAATTTGGACTGACAGAAGCCTGTATTTATACTAGAAAAAATGTCAGCTCACGTCATCACATGGTCAGAAACAACAGACAAGACCAGCCCAAAAAAAAAGTTTTTTAGTTTTGACAACTAAAACAAAAAAAGCTTAACAAACACATGCAGAGAAGATGGATCATCTTTCATAGCTACATGTCATAGACATCACAGTCACATGTCCTATAAGTCCAAACTAGAAAGACATCTTCAGTAGGAAAACAGGATATGCTATAAATTGAGACAAATACCGGATATCCCATATAAAGAAAAAAACAAGAACTACATGCAATTTTGGGAAACAAAAAAGCTACACTAAAAGTATTTCCTTACATCTTTAGAGCACAGGAGTTAAATTTAAGCAGCAGCTACATAACACACTGCTAGGAAGGCACTTTGTGTCATCCCCCTCAGGAGCCCATAAAGAACAACCACAAATGACATACCTCCCTTTCCCTCTCAGTTTTTGTCAGCCTCATTTGCCTCAGCATCTGAGATCTCTGCTCCATCATAAGAGTTCTCTCATAAGTATATGCTGAGATATCACTATTGTGCTGCAGAAATAAGAACAAATATTGTGTTTGTAATCAAGTCACAACCATACATCACCCCCTGTAAAATAAAGTGAAAAATGGGCTCAATTCCCTTACCATTTCTACCACTTCTACCTCTGCCTCTATTCGGAGCTGATAGAGGAAAGTAGCCAAATCTTTCTTCATCTGGATGCTGTTATCATCCATCTGAGCAACAGTAAAAATTCTCATTTTGCATTTTCTCCAAACCTGGTGAGGGAACACCAACTCTCAGTTATCTGAACCAACAATACCTTGCTCTACAAAACAGAAACTTAGCAACATGTCCACTCTCATTTATCAATCCAGGCTCTACAACTGAACCATGTTTCTTTAAACTAAAGAATGCAGAAATAAGTGGGGAACATTCTCTGTGTAGCTGCTTACTTTGTGCTGTTTGAGAAGAAAAGGAAGCAACATCAACATGCCTCCATCATGCACAATCCACCACACATCAATGTTGCCTTCGTTGTAACGCTCATGGTTGCTGGGGTAGAAAGAGACATTTTTGGGAACCAGCAGAGCCAGATGAGCTGCAGTTGTGCAGCGAACAGTACCTGCCCAGGAGGGGAAGAACACAGTTACTCCCAATTCTGCAAGAGTCATTTATGGTTAGAAAAATGCCACTCACTGAGCAAGTGTCAGCAAACCATAAAGTCATCACTTAAATAAAGAAAAGTATGTACAGCAAGGCTTGCACAGACAGGTCAGTCCAAGTGACAAAGCCAGGAAAAAAAGACTCACAGGAACACAAGACTTATTTCACACTGGAAAGCAAAGCAGCAACCTTCAAAGCCAAGTATGAGGAGACAGCATCTGCTCTGTTCTGATTTGATTAAGTAACTGGATCACAGTAGAAGGAGAGAAATAGAAGCAAGGAGAGAGTTATCCACTAGGGAAGGATAGGATAGAACCACTGACAAAACAGGGATTATCTAGCAAACAAACTATAGTTTGCCACAAAACCAGCATGTCTAAAGCCCATAATTTTTAAGCATTCATTAGACACATGAGTTTTAACTGCTAGATTAATCTTTGAAGAACTTTCTTAGGTCTTTTACCTAAAGGAACTAGTATTTCAAACAGAGCAGTTTTGTGAGAAAATACCTGCTTCTCCATCAATACTGGAAAAAAAGACAAACTCAAAACCAATCTTACAAGGATTCTGTTAAAATCCCATGCAGTAAACATTTCTGTTCACAAAGTCTGATCACACCAAACCTTTAAAGCTCACCTATAAATGTCTTCCAAGACCTTGGATCTTCACTCTGTCTCCAGCCATAGGGCCACCCCAAAACCACAGTGTTGTGCTTCATGCCACCAAGTCCACAGGACTGGATCAAGTGAGCAATTCCTTCTCGAACTTTATTGGCTACAACTACTTGACAAAATCCTTTCACCTTCTCAATTTCCATCATATTCTTAATAGTCTGGAAGACAGATAAGGAAAAAAATCTCAGTTTTCCTTTCCAAAAGGAACTCCTTTATAGACAAAATACTTCTTTGTCATGAGATTACAATGTAAATTCCTGGTTCACATGTCCATAGGTAAAGCATATTACAATAAGCAATGTTCTGGTCATCATATTTCCTTTATAACACAAAAGACAAAACACCCCCTTGCTTAAAACACAGTTTCTTTCCAAACATCAGCATTTCAAACAGATTAAAGTAAGGATTTTTTGGTTTGTGGTATCATCTCTTATTCATAGTAGTAGATAGTGATATCTGTGTTACTATTTTACTTCCCATTTTCTAATCCTGTAACACTCACCTTTTTAAACCCAAGGCCAATTGACTTCATTTGCATTTCCAGTTTCAGATTGCCATATAATATGCTGTGTTATATTAAATTTACAAATATAAGCACCAAATCCCACACACCAGCAAGTATAGCTTTTATTGGTTTAAAAACTAAATAAACTTCATCAACAGTTTAATTAATTAATTTTCCTTTTGTAACAATTTTCCTACAGAAAAAGTCTCTGGGGAAGAAAGCAAATATCCTGATGCTATACAGATGTAAACAGGGCTATGATGTCATGTGTACACAATGAGGGAGATTAAGCAATTTATTTTTAAAATTTCAGGACAATCCTTCAATGCTTTTTGCAATAAATTTATCAACACACTGAAAAAGAACACATTTGCTAAGTTTAACAGTTACTGAAATCACAGAATCACTAGGTTGGAACAGACCTTTAAGATCACCAAGTCCAACCCATGCCCTAACACCAGCTCAACTAAACCACAGCACCCACTGCCACATCCAATCTTTTCTTAAATACATCCAGGGATGGTGACTCCACCACCTCCCCAGGTAGACCATTCCAGTACTTTATCACTCCTTCCATAAAAAACTTTTACTTGGAATATTCAGAAAACTAAATAGTCCTCTTGCCTCCATTAAGCAGCATACAGAAACTTCTACAGTCATTACTTCCTATAAATGAAGGCAGTTTTATGCAGTAAGGCTGTTTACAATGGTGAGCATTGATCTGCATTCCCAAAGGCACAACTGGCAGCTGAAACGTGTGCAAGTCCCTTACTGAACAGCTGCAGCACTGCTGAACTTGTTCTGTGTCTCATGGAAACCTTATTAAGATGCCTTTTCCCATGTATGATTACGAAACAAAATTTTGCATGACCTGCCCACTCATGCCTTTCTACTTCAGGATTTAGGACACTGACCTGCTCAGCAGCCTGGGCTTCTCCGTAAGTTTCCAAGAAATTCCCTTGGATGACTGATCCTATGATAGTCAAACCTTTACCAGCTTTCAGCTGGGATGCAAATGTTAACAGCCTAGGGTATTTTACGTGCAAATCTTCATCAAGTTTCAGAAGCACCAGCAACTGAGGCCTGGAGAAAATAAAAAAGACAATGTATTTTTAAACTAAAGTTTTAACAATAACAGATGTAAAAAACTGCCTCTTATCACTTATACTGTACTTGAGTATTATTAACTCTGAAACATTCTGTGTCTCACACATTTGAGGGGTTTTACTTAATATTTTGTTTCTCTTGGTTAAAAGTAGATGTGAAACTGCGGGAATTCTGCTGCTGCATTGCGCTGAGAGTAATAAAACCTGCTGATATACTCAGCTTGAGAGGCTTGCATTAGTGTTTTATTTACAGGCATGCTTTTCAAGGCTCTTTTAAGTACTATTGGAGCCCACATAGTGTTCATACTGTAGGGCTGTTCTCCCAGATCTTTCTGGATACTTGTGCCAAGAAAATATCTGTATTCTGTCTCCAGAAACTTGGCACATGGAAAACACAAATATTTCCATCTAAACACAGATCCCACCTGCCTGCTGCTCCTTAAGGTATCGCTACACAATCAATCGAGTTGCTGCCTGTCTGGCTGAGCAAGTATAAAAAGATTTATAAAACTCTGTCTTTGATAGATTCCTACTGCTCTTGTTCAGAGCCCAAGGGTTGTGCAATGCCCAACCAAGGAGAGTGTTCTTGCCCACTCTGTTTTCAACACCAAGAAGGGATGACATCAGAAGGAAGAATGCTGGCCACTGCTCATTTCCTGGCCTCTACACCTCTATACTCACAGACCTCCAGTTTGCCCAGGTTCCACTTCTGAATTCACCAATTTGGAGTCCAGTTAAAGATCCAAAGGTCACTAAAGGTCTGCCCACACAGGGTCCACAGAGTGACAGCTTGGCAGTGACAGCACAGCTTACTGCAAACTCAACACTTTTTTAAATATCCTGGGCATTTAAACTCATTCACACATCTTGTTTAGAGTCCAGTTTAATTCCTTGAGTGTAAGCAGATAACCATGCCAGCCATTTCACCAGTGCAGGGTGAGTACCTCCAGTTCTTGGTGTGTGGAGGGCCCTCCTCCAGCCTGAGCAAGGCGTATCTGGCTGCGCTGAGCGACAGGCCCCGGATGCCATCACCCCACTCCTTCTCTGCACTGTGAAAAACAAACACTTCAGCCAACACATGGCTCCAGGAGCACTCCCCTGCACACTTACATCAGATTATAGAGATCTGAGCACCTTACAGTGACTTTAATAACATGACATGTATGCCATCTACATTTATAATTTGTGCGTGAACGTCTGAGATATCACAGGTCACATAAGAAAAGTGAAACGTTTCAGTAAAATATATATGATGAACCACCATTCTGGGCTTAATTTGTAATTAACACCACAGAGAAGGCTTCCCAAGCATATATAAACATCTGGCATTTCAACACCCAATTTAGTTAATGGACCAAATTAAGTTAGAAAGCCACACTACAGCCTGACTCCATCCAACGTTGATCTCCAGCAACCCAAGCAGCCAATTCAACTTTTCAAGAACTGTTCTAGACAGACTTTTGCACCAGATAAATTGAAATACAATGGTTGGCATCAGGTGTTCTGGACCTGAAGTAATCATGTGCAGTACACAGCAGATAGATCCCAACCAGCTTTCTGCTTCCTGTGATTAATGTTTCACCTAACACCTTTAGAGGCTAAAAACAAAGTATTTCAGAGGCTTTTGCTTAGGAGTGACACAGTAAAATAATGAGAACAAAAATTAACTAATAAGGAAAGCCCTCCAAATCATCTCTGGACAGTTCTTTTTCCAAATGTGAAGACTCTAGAGATAATTCATTACAGAGTTCCAGCCTCCCTCTTACCCTTTCTTATCCAGGTAATACTTACCCTTGGTATTCAATGTACTTGTAAATCATGCCTGCAATAAGCATAGCTACCAAAGCATAATACCACGATGAAATGAACATCAGTGCCAGGCAAATACTCATGCCTAAGAATGAGAGGGCCCTAAAACAAAAAGCAAAGGTATTAATAAGTCATGGGGAGAAAAGCTTAAAAAACAAGTCAATTACATTCTTGCTCTTTTTTCCTTAAACTGTCTGTGCTGAACTGGCAGTGAAAGCAAAGCCTCCAAAGGATCTCCCCAATCCACCAGTTTCAGTATCCTGCTGTTAAAATGAAACTCTTGTGCCATGACATATCTGAGTCTGGCTCCTGCATACAACTGCTACCCAGAGCAATAAAAGCTACTCCCTGCCCTCCTGGAGAAGGTTCCCAGGTGCAGATTGCAGGCTCAGTGAGGTGCCAGCCCTCCACTCACCAGTGGTAGTATTTAAAGCGGGGCCTCCAGTTCGGGGTTCGCAGAAGCGTCTGGACTGCACATGCAAGATTAACAAAGAGGTAACACATCAAGAAAAACCTGCAGAACAGAAGTGCAAAACCTTTTAGCATGCACATTTATAGATCCTGGCATGTATTACGATTACATGATTGATTTCAAGTCAAAACCCCATTGCCCTGTTCCATGCCCTGTACCCCTACCCCTCTGATTTTTATTAGCCTGAACTATCAGCATAAAGTAGCTAGAACAATTTTTTAATTGGATCAAGTTAGATCTGTTCACAACATAATGCTAGCATTGTTCTGTGATTAGAATGTTTTTTCAAACCAAATAAAAACATAATAAAAACTTGTTTATCCACAGAATACTCCAGAGCAGAAACAAATAGATTTATATATAGAGCCTGAAGTCAGAGCATTCATAGAAATTACAGAAGTGGAACTCAGGCTCTGGGAATTTGCTTTACTGGTTTAAGATATAGTTCTGAAAGACAACCAAACCAGCAAAAGTCAAGAGTACTTCTATTCCCCCCCAAGACAGCAACCAGGCTGTTTCTTACATTGAGAGAATTGGAGCCACCATGTCAAGTGAAGCAATAAGGATTCCCAGCTCAGCAATTAAGGCTGTTAGCAGAAGAGCCCAGGTCGGTTCACCATTCGCTTTTCCATGACCAAAGATCTGAAGAAACAGAAACATTAAGCTTATCTTCCTGGTATTTCATAAGGTTGTAAGGGGAAAAAAGGAAATTACATGTTTTAAAATCAACAGTAATTCTCCTACTAGCAAGGAAGGAAGTAATACTTCCTTCTCTAGAGCAAGGAGTCAAATTATCCTAATGGCTTGCCATGCTTTACAGAATTAGATGTTCAACTTCTAGATAAATTTACCCCACGAGACTAGTTAAAAATCCTTCAAAGTATTCTTTGTTTTCAACAAAAGAAAAAACCCCATCAAAATTAAAAATACTGCCCCTCACTTCAGCGCTGGGCAAAGTGGGGAGAATAAATCTGATTTTAAGGGCATGAAGCCAGGCAGCTGGTGAGGCAGCACGAGCAGCAAGGCTTTGCAAGGTACAAACCCAGAGGAAAGGGATGATGTTGTCCTTGGCGATGGCCTGCAGCAGCCGGGGCGCCCCGGTGAGGCTCTGCAGCCCTGCCCCACAGGTGGAGAAGAAGGAGCCGATGACGATGACCCAGGGCGAGGGCCAGGACAGCGTGCCCACCACCAGGTTCTTGTTCACCGCGTCGCCGAACCTGCGGGCACGGACACGCCCAGGCACTCATCAGGGACATACTCAGGCACTCATATGGAACATACTCAGGCATTCGTACTCTAAGGACTATTTTGACACTCATCTTTGGCGTTTTCAGGTCACTTTTAGCATGTCATTTAAATACTGTTATTAATAATGCCATATTTTTAGTATGTTGTACTGTATTATTAATAATACTATATTATTTTCTTAACTAGAGAACGCAAAAAGTAGCAAATAATCTCAGTTAGTTCTGATATACAGATTGGAAGTGTCTGCAGCTTGATGTCAACATTTGTTTTCATTATACATATTTTAAAATTATTGCATTATTATCATAACATATCACAACATATCACTAATTATATTTTACAATTACAAAAAGATGCAAGAACTAAGACACAAGATGGAAAATCTAAGGGTGCCATGTCAGAAAATATCAAATAGAATACAAGAAGATTCCAAAAACTATGCTTACAATTTACATACAAATATGGTTTAAAAGGCACCCAGAAGTAAAAAAATTTTTTAAAAAATTAACAAGAAAAAAACAACAAGAAGCGGAGTGGGGCACACAGAGAAAACAGGCAAGAACACACCTACACTGCAAAAAAAAAGTAAAACAAAGGAGAGCATTAAAGCAGTAACACTTACTTATCTCTCAGGACAACACCTTCTATGCAGGCTCCAAATAATAACACACAACTGAAGTCTGGAGAACAGAGTGTGCTAAGGAAGTAAATTTATTTAGACATGGCAGATGAAAGTACTGTGGAAAGGACAGTATGTGCCTCCATCCTGTGGCACTTGCACTCCAGCTTCTCCACAAGTACGTGGTAAAGCTGGCAAGGAAATTAATGTCTCACTGCTCACATGCATCTCCTAATGGTACAGAGAAAGCTTCTTATAAGTTTTAGTTCTTAAAAGGACTGGTTTAAATGCTATGATAAAAGAGAAAAAATCAAATGAACCATTTTTATATTAAAATGTCAATTTAGTCTTCTACTAATACAGAAGCTGACATTAAAATCTTTCTTTTCTTTCTCCATCTCCTGTGTCTGATATTTTGAACATACAGCAAACCATTACCTTGCACATTCTTTTTTTTTAATCTCTGCTGGCATTCACATCACCAATAAGTCTTTGGCTATCAGGTTTGTTATTAACTGTACTGCTTCTGCATTGGGGAGTACAAAATATCTCAAGCTTTTTGGATCTGGCATTCCAGTAAAGTTTTTGATGTTCTGAATTAAGTTCACACAAATGGTTAAATCTTGATTTCTACCCCTGAAATGCAATTATAAGTTACAAACTACAATCAAAGGCAAAACGTTGCTCCTGAAAGTGACAGTGTCACCCTGGTGTGGCACGAACAGGGACACACATCCAGTCACCCACTGGGTGAGGCCAGAGCTGCCAGCAGAGCTGGGGGCTAAGGCTGGGACCTCTTTTAATATTTATTACATCCACAGGAAATGCTGACTTCTTGGTACAGGGTCAGTTCCCAAAGTGACAGCAAGGAAATGCTGCACTCCTAAAGAGCTGGGACAAGCAAGCTGCATCCTGATTTACAGCTTGGCAAGCTTTGGCAAAAAAACAGGAATGAAACAGCAGAATTTCCAGGAGAGTCACCGTCACAGCCAGCTGCCCTTTGGTGAAACTGATCAGTAAACTCTTTTGACTTATTCTTTTTAGTTTTCTATGTTGATAAATTGTCTCTTCGGACACCAAGAGCTAGATAAAGCTGAAGGATCTTGGCTCATCTCTTCTTGAGCAGGAGAGCAGAGATGAAGACAGTCTTTCCTAAGAAAAGCTACTGAGGAGCTGAAAAAACACTTGGAAACACCGTTTAATTTCTGACTCCAGTTGTTCTAAAATGTTCAAGGAAACCTATATTCCTTAAAGTCACTCAAAAGAAAAGGCTTTTTTGTTTTAGAAAAGGAACTGAAATTTATGAACTCTCCTATTAAAGTCTCGTCTCATCTTAACGTTTCACTGAAACCTTAAAAAAAATCTCCAAGTACACCAGCAGCATGAAAAGCTAGAGATCACTGTGTAGCAAAGAACAGCAATGGGAATGCAAAAGAAAAGAAACTATCACAAAAAAGGGGATGGAAAGTAATGGGATAATAACTAGAATTCTTTCAGCTCTAGGATTAATGTTCTGTTGTTTTGGGGGTTTTTCCCCCACTGGCCAATCATACTTGCACTGACAATTTGGTGAGCTGAAAGCAGTTCCAGAAATCAGATGCGATGTCCCAGCAGTCCAGTAATTTGAAAAGGATACAGACTAGTGACGTGGTGACAATGGCAAGAATGGTTCCAACAGGGATGGACTTCTGTGCATCTTTGAGGTCCCCTGATCTGTTTGAACCAGCCATGATACCTGAAAGCACATTTTGGTAAGATCACAGGGCAGGAGGAAGCTCAGAGCCCCAGCAGCCCCCTCATGGCAGCATCTCACCAGTCACTGAAGGGAAGAAGATGCCAACCAGCACCATGAACGACGTGGTGATATCTGAGAGCACGTACAGGTGCAGGTTGTTCTTCTGGCCTGCCACATCCACAGAGGGCTGATGTGCTCTCTCCAGGATCTCTCCTTTCTCCAAATAATTGCTCCATAAGTTATCTTCAAGGTTATTAACAGACCACAGAAAAGAAAAGCATGTTTCAGTTCAAACCTGTTCTCGTTATAATGGGTTTACAAATGTATTTACAATTCAGTGATCAAAGCAGGAAAACCACAAATATGTATCAATAGTCTACAGAAATCTAAGCAACTTAAACTTTATTATTACTAAATATTCTTTTAACCTCATACCTACTTCAACCCAAGGAAATAGACTGAATATTTTTATGAGCCACCACACGACACAGCAGCTCAGAGCAATATCAACCAGTTTTCTAGGTTTTCTATACAGAAATGGGTTTGTTCTTCAGTCAGTGGAAGAATTACAGAATTATATGTTTGGCATTTGAAATTTCACTAAAAAAATGCTGATTCTTCTTGTAATCTTAGAAATTAGTCTGCTGGTTTCTGTAGAAATTGGACTCTTTGGCAGTCTGGTGTTCATTTCACCTGCTCTCTGGTGCTCATTTCAATAATGAACACTTTTCAATTATACTTTATTCAGGAGTGGGCAAAGAAGGAGACATACTATTTCTATACAAGTACTTTTATCTTTCAGGGCAAAATCTTAACCTTTCTAAAGAAGAGAGCTGTCACTACAGAGTTCTGAAAAATTTTAATAACTTATTCATGTTAATATAATTTAAAATTACAGCTGACTTCATGCTGAAATTATGAGATGAACAAGGGAAACTTAATCAATTTTCAGGAGACAAGTACTGTATCAGGATAAAAGTTCCATTTCCTGTTTTTAAAGGTTATAAGACTTTATTGAAGATTGTTTTCTTCACTGTAATTACATTTCTTCATTCCTTTTTCCTTAACCAGCAGGGAAGAGTTTGACCCATTTCAGCTGCTCAGCATGCCACCTCTTTAAGGGAAAACAAAAGGTTCTACCATACCTATTAAAATGCCACTAGCAGCTCCTGGGATTCCTGCTATCTCCGAGACATTGTTCATTAGGAAATATTCATCACAGTGTTCGGTGGTCAGGTTTGTGCTGTGGCAGAAGAGTTCCCAAAGCTTGGAGGCCACAGTCACGTTATCCTTAACTACAGTTTTGGCACAAACATCAAACTGATCTCTTGACAGAGTCCTGTTGCCCAACATGCAAATCCTGGAAGGGAAACAAGAACACCAGAGTTACTGGATGTTAATGGGAAAATGAAATACAGGCTTACCCATACTTATTCTTTTATATCATGTGGAAACTTCCAGTGGCTCTACTGTGCTACACCATTTCTCACCTTCAAAAGGAAGGCTGTAGCATGACAAACACTGTATCTGTTCCCTTTAAGGGCCAGAAATATAAAGCCACTTTTTAGATTTATGGAATTTGATTGATTTATGTTAAACAATAAAAGGGAACAGTTGGGACAACTTTTGGGGTTTTTTTGTTGTTTGGCATTGGTTTCTTTTATTTTATTAAACAGAACTACTGAAGTGGAAGAAATGTAAAGAGTACTAGAATTCAAATTACTAGATACTTAGAATATCTAAAGATATTTGGAATCTCATTAGCCCAGTTTCTATATTGCAACACTTGGATTGCAATATAGCCATTTTAGATTCAGAATTAAGAACATATTTTAAAATCACAATAAGCAAAGGTTCTTCTTGTCAGCAGATACTGTCCTTAATTGCTAAAATCCTCCACTGCCTGTTGTGTTTCATCTAACCACAAACATCATTTATTTCAGCACTGGCGAATTTTTAATCCACTTGTCTGAAGACAATTCCACCAGACAGTGATGTAATGTAACATCTTCCTTCTCCTAAAAGTTCATTCAGCTTTTTTTCCCACTGTCAGAAAACACCCACAGGAAAATAAAGCTTTTTTTCATTTTAATTTTATTTAATTTTTAATTCCATTTTCATTGTTTCACAGGTCCTATTGATCACCGAAGACAGGAAAATGGAAAACACAGGGCTGTTTTTGCACAGTTTGCAAGCCTGTGAACTGTAACGTCCAAGCCTTCCCCTACAAAATTAAAAGTAAATACACTATCTTGTTACTTCAGGAAAAAAAAAATAAAAGGATTACACTCCAAGAAGAAAGATAGGGAAAACATTCAAGAACAATCTAAGAGATAATGAGGGGAATGTAGAGACATTGTTTTACTTTTACTGCTGTAAACCTTCACTGTTGTAAAACACTATAATCACTGGGCCTTAAATATCCAAAGGGAACACTTGAGGGCTGCAAGTACTTAGTTATGGTCAAAGCATTTTAAGATGTGAATAATTATGCAGATCCAACTGCCCTATTCCCATTCCATTCATCTCTTGTCAGTAGTATCAGAAAACACAGTTTGCATTCCTGGTAAAACACATACATCCACATTACTGCTGCTCCAGCTCCCACTTCAAGAAGCTGATTCCCTGTTTAGCTGCCAAATTGCCAAGGAGCTCCTGCTGGGTCCAGGGCAGGGAAATTTCCTCACAGAGCAGGGAAAGCTTTTGTGGAGCCTCACACAGCCCCACATCACACTCCCAAGAGGTGCCTGTTCCTCAGCAAGGATTTGATCACACCATGAATTTCCAGCCACAAGGGCAGCGTGTGGTGTCTGACTGGCCTGGGGAAAAGGGACTTGCCAAACTGCTCCCTGAGAACTCAAAATAACCCAGCAACACCATCACTCATATCCCAGCAGCTGCAGGCCAAGAGACTGGATTGGCTTTGCAGGAAACAGAGCAGCATCAGCCTCCATCAGCCTCACCACGAGACTTCCTTCTACCAAAACAGTTTAAAAAATGTAATAACATGTTCATTTTAACCCAATAAACTTCAGTTCCATAAGGTCTGCACACTGTCATTATACACAGCTAAAAATATTGGAAGTAATTCTCAAAAAAAGGAGCTTCAACAATGTATCAGGCACAAGCTTTAAGCAACCTACATTACAGCCCAAATTCCAGACCCACAGGCAAAGCTACAAGCCCCATCCAGGAACATTACTCACGGAAACTCAGGTGGATCAAAGATGGACTTGATAGCTCCAGCATAAATGGACAGGATGGATATCACTACACAGGCCAGGAAGAGGGAAGCAAATTTGTTCACATACTTCACACCTACAAACACCACCACTGCCATCAGGATGAGGAACACAGTGCCATAGACCCTCATGTTGTTCAGCATGGCACTGGATGCATCGTGGGCACCAGAGGGATGAAAAATTGCTGCTTGTGGCACAATATATGTCTGAAACAAAAGAAAGCAAAAGTGAGCTGGAAGAACACCAGCACAGAACTCTGGGATTGTGTACCTGTATTAGAAAAGTAAATCACTTTGCATTCTGCAGCGTGCTCTTCACTGGGAATCTTTTACAGGAAAAATAAGAGATAACAGCCCTTTCTGTGCCAGCAGTACAACTGAGCCACCTTTACAAACATGAGCATGAGTCTTGGGTTAAGCCACACTTTCATCTGTTTTGTCAGAAGAGCTCCCAGTCTGCACACTCAGAGTGTGCAGCTTCCAAAGGGAAGCACTAGACGTAAAGAACTGGACACCAAGGAACTGGAGACCTTCCAGTCTCTTCCAGTAAATGTGTATGCAAATATGGGACAAGTATACTGGGTCACTTTCTATATCTTATTTGTCTTTATAGCAGAATTACTCTGGTACTACTCACCAGTAAAATCTCAATGGCACCAAGGATATACATGGCTCCTGCAAATGTTGTTCCCAAATAAAAACACAGCCCTACAGCTCCACCAAACTCTGGGCCCAATGACCTAGAGATCATGAAATAGGAGCCACCAGCTGTGAAACAAGAAAAGTGAGAGCAAAATTATCATTTATTGCTATAAATGTTTAAACATTCACAAAAATAATACAACAGAATTATATACAGTGTATCTGCTATTTTAAGGTTCAATTGAAGTATCATTTTTGCTAGCACATGGGTAAAAAACCAAATAAATTGATCTTTAGCCTGATTGATAACAAGAAGAAATACTAGATATCAATTCAGGCTATGTATTCTGGATTATGCAAATTTCTCCAGAATAAAACCACATTAACAGCTTATAGCAACTTAGGTTTTGGGGGTTTTTTACCTGTAACACAACTGAGACACTTGCTAACTACACTTACCTGGAACAACACCGTTCGTGGCAATTGCACTCATTGATATGGTTGTCAACATAGTCTGGGGAAAACAGGGAAAAGGAAGCAATTGTGTCAACAACATTTGTTTTTTAAAACATAACTTATTTCTTGATAAAATAAAGCTGCCACTGCATACACGATACAGCATTTCTATTTATTCTGCCTGTCACTATCTAAAAGAAAACAAGGGCAGCAGGAATTTAATCACTGAGCTGTTGAGACTTCTGTTTGAGAGATGGCCCCTGCTTTATCAGGTCCAACAGTGGGTGTCTGCAGACAAAGCAAGATAAGGGAATGCAGGTGCTCCTCCATCTGCACAGCTGCCATTCCAGCCAAGGCTGGTCCAGCAAAGCAGGCAGCCCACACCTGGGGCAGGCATGGAAAACAGCTATTTGCTGAACAAACACTATTTGTAAGACTGTATTTACACTACAGATTGCCAGTTTAGAAGTAACAGTAAAAAAAAATTAAAATCCTCCAGCTACGAACATGGCAAAAGTGCCTGGCTTAAACCTGACTTTTCTTTACACAAGCACCCACAATGACACCTCCCCAAGTTTCCCAGTAGTTTCACAGAGGTTTTGTCACATGCATTATTGTATTAAGTACTTACACAACAGCAGCACAGCAATACAATCAGGAAGGACTGAAGAACTCCAGCCATTCCCACCATCCAAGTCAGCCGAAGGAAGAGAATAACCCCGAAGATATTCTGCATGCATGGCAAATACACCCCCATCAGGGTGCCCATGCTGGGTGACTGGAAAAAAATAGTTGACATTCATCAACTGAAATTATTCAAAGCAGAGGTAACCAAAAAGGCTTTGAAGTTCATTTTTTTAAAGGGTAGAAACCTGGGAAACCTAAGGTAGACACATTCAAATACTGTTGTGCTGGACTTCCACAAAACACAACATAAACTCCAAAATCATTAATTTCCAAACAAAATGCTGTCCCTGTCACAAACTTAACTAATTAACCTCAACATTTAACACTGACTAGTAACAACAGGAGATACATTTATTTGGTTTTTTGTAGACCCATAGAATTTTTAGTATGAAATGTGTCAAGTGCTGCAGGCCTCAAGATAGATCCTTACCCTACTGCCCAGAGTTCACAAATTACTTTTAAGGAAAACATACTTTTGTCATGTTACAACTTGAAAATATTTGGAAGCAATCTGGAGACATGGATAATGTATTTTCCTCCATTTTACATATTTCATATAAAACTAATGGTTCTAACCTTTCTTAAGTTTAATGTCAGCATCAGACTCTGAATTGCTTTTGACAGTGACTGAGAAAACACAAGTTACAGGAAAACACAATGACTACAGGACTGGCCTACAACATAGCATCCTGCAGAATCATCCAAAATAATGGCAACAAAATGCCACTGGTGAGGGCTTTATTCCAAGGAATATAAAAATGTTTGTTGCATTGGTACACCTGGCACCAGCAGCACTTCAGAGTCCCAAATCTCTGTGGTTTCCTGCCAAGACATTTCATTGCTTCTGCTTTTTTAAGGTATCCTTTTGCATTTAAAATTATACTGGATTCTAAAACACAGGGGCAATACAGAGTGTCACTTCTAAAAGACACATCCTTTTTCATCCCTTCTATAAATAAACATGAATTCCAAAACACAGTACATAGACAGCATTTAAAGAAGCCCTTGAACAATCATTCAAATGAGAAGGATATTAAAGGGAGATGCCAAAACTTGTTCAAATTTGACTCCCCACAGCATTAACTAGATGCAAAAATAAATAGAACTTTTATAGACAAATGAAGTCATGAACCCAGAGCAACAGTATGTCAGACAAGCAATAAAACGTGTGCCAAAAACTTTACATAAGGTAATTCAAGAATGTATTTCATTACACAAAGCAAAACCCTTAAAGAATCACATGTTTACAAGATCACCAGGTCAAAAGCAACCAAGGAATTTTGTGCTTCAACTTGCAGTTACATGTTACAATCCAGAATTTCCTCATCTCACTAGAAACCTGCCCTGCCAGACATGAATCAAAACCGTGCCCAAGAACATGATCTGAACTGTTCTTCGTTAGAAGTGCCAGGAGCTGCTGACTGAATTTTTTGAAGTCAGCTTTGAATTCCTTGCCTGACAAAAGCTGAAACAGATCAACCAGACTTTTCTCATACACACCACAGCTCAGGTGAACCTCCTGAAGGAAACTTGAATCATGTGCTGAGGGCTTGCAGGGGAGTTACCCTGTGAGACCTGCAAGCACAGGGCCAGAGCTGGTCCTCAGCTGTGCCAGTGCCACAGTACCAAAACAAATTAATTCCCTAGACCATCACCTGCCATTTTATATAAATTACCATCCTAAATATCTAACCTGATCAGCTTTGCCAGGTCTATGTATGAGGACAAAATGAATTGTTGTCTGATAGTAACAGAAATTACACTTGTTACACAAGTGGCCTGATCGGGGCAAGGTAAGGATTTTTTACTGAGTTATTCCAGGGCTAGAATTGAGAAGGATCTTCATGGAGTATTATTTACAGTGCACTTGTTTCCTCAAGGAAGGGAAGGTGTAGATACTTTTGACTCCAACACCTTCATCTGATTCACACTTTGTCTCTAACTCCATAAACACCGAAAGGACTAAATAATGTTGCCAGGCACTGGGCTGATATTGCCCAGCACAGGGGCTTCCCACTGTCACATTAATGCACACTTTGCCTCTCAGGGACACATTCCATATAATTTTATCATCATCTATCTGACCATTCATCCATCAACCCCTCCCTCATAACATCTCTGAGCCCATCAAGTGAATTTAGCAGATATGTGGGTATCTCAGGATAAAGGAGTTAAAGAGTTTGTCTAAACTGGCATCTGGGAAAAGAAGCCCATCCTGTTGCTCCTATTATCATCATCTATCTGACCATTCATCCATCAATCCCTCCCTCACAACATCTCTGAGCCCACCAAGTAAATTTATCAGATATGTGGGTATCTTAGGATAAAGGAGTTAAAGAGTTTGTCAAAACTAGCATGTGAGAAAAGAACCCATCCTGTTGCTCCTGCACAGGAGAAGTAAATGGACCATGGTTATTGTGTTTTGTACGTGACAGTCCTCCACACACCATGAAAGCAGGTGAGATTTCAGCCTGCCCTTTACACGCCTCCCAACACCTGCTTCCTTTGCATAAGAATCCACTTTAGCTCAGCTCTTTCCTGCCTTCTGCCCTATGTGGTCCCTGCAGCTTTGCTCCACTGCTCCATTATCTTCTCCCCCACCCTCCTAAATGGCCTCTTAAGCCTATCAAGTTACAAGCTCACTTCGACCACAGAGGAAGAGAAATTGTGCATTAGTGG
The DNA here is from genome assembly GCF_014805655.1 of Passer montanus. Taxonomy (NCBI): domain Eukaryota; kingdom Metazoa; phylum Chordata; class Aves; order Passeriformes; family Passeridae; genus Passer; species Passer montanus. The sequence goes on along the minus strand of NW_024369373.1, from coordinate 7,071,526 downwards.
TACACTTGTGAGACCACTGCAGAGCAGAGCAGCCTAGGAAATTCCCAAGTGTCTGCCCAAGCAAGTATTAGTAAGTGTATCTCAGGAAAAAGAATTTAGTCTGGATTATTTTATCCTGTGGAAAAAAATACTCATATGAAAGAACAATTTACAAATATTACTTGAACTACCTCATTCACAAAAATATTTAATAGCAGTAATCTGCAATGACTTGATCCTTTTTTTCATCACTAAGTGACACTAAACCAGTGCTGAAGTTTTAACAGAATGTGATCTTAAATAAGGGTATTATTAAGTTCAGCCTCAACAGCAACCACATGAAAAAATGTAACACCCCATGCTGCATAAAGGAAATAAAAGAGAGACAATTTGGAGAACACCATTTTAGAACAACCAAGAAGGGACAGAAAAGTCTCGAAAACAGTCTCAATTTCAGTGATGTAGATCATGTTTCTGTTCACTCTCATCAGCTGCAGACACATAATTTATGTAAATATTGATCTGAGTCTGAAGGACATATTTCCATTGTGCCAGTGTGATGGGTTATTAAAGCACTTGGCTGCAGGGCTGAGGGACATTGATCAGCAATGACAGCTCTCATGGTTGCTCTGCAGCATGAGGACAGACAGCAGCACAGAAATTAACTGCCTTGTTAAAGATACATGAACCAAAACAGTATATCTAATTTTTTCCCTCATAAGAAGGGGATATATCTATAGCACAGTGACTGGTAAGTGCTTTATTTCAAAACTGTGTTTAGAAAAGGAAAAGCAATCCAATTTCCACCTTATTACATTGGAGTTCTGACAATTTTACCTGATGTGTACCCTAAGAGGCAATGCTACTACCAAAAGTATTTAGTGGGGTTGCTGAAACAAGATCCTAGGTTCATGTCAAGATGTCTTGCACTGAAATGAATTTGAAAGGATGTGATTTGGCAGGCAGGGCTGTGCTAGGTCCCAAAAGGTCCTCACTTTGAGACCTGTCTTACCTACTCAGAGAATTACAGTCACTTACTGAAAGGATTTCTTTCCTCAGATCATTTTTTAAAAATATCAGATTTAGAGCCTGCTCATCTGCCTTGCTCCAGCTCTTGCCTATGAGATTCCAATTCCAGCAAGTGACAGGCAGGTCACTCTTTGTCACAGCAGCTGAGCACACCCAGTGCAGCACCCACCAAGGGAGGATCACCAGTGAGCTGCTGGTGCTGGAATGTGCCAGACCTCTGTTCTCATGCTCAAATGGCAGGATAAGGCAACTGCAGCACAGTGATTTATACTTCAAAGATGACTAGAAAGAAGTATGTAGAAGAATTCTGTTTGCGCTGTTCCTGAATACTTTCAATCCATACCCTTGTCCAGTTACTGCTTTTAAACTTCCTGGGTTTAATGGTTATAATTATTGGCCAAGGTTTTCAGTAGTCTTATATTCTGCATGATGTTCAAAATTTTATATTGCTCATGGCAAGAGAGGGAGAAGAAATTCAAACTGCAGTTATGATATTGCAGCTGATGAAATTTATCTCAGAGACAGACATGCAGACAAAGGTTTGCCAAAGGAAACTGCAGTGTTTACACAGAAAACACTGAGATATTAATACAGCATGATACTGTCACTTTTGGAAAGGTCACCAAACCCATCCTACAAAAAACATCTGAGAAGTCTGTGAACACACATTTTTGGGACATGGGAAAGCATAATTCAGGAAAACACAGTTATTAAACCTGAACTCCATTTTGCCATAGAAGTAAAGCTTTAATAAAGATAATAGACCTTTTTAATGGCAGTAAACAGCTTGAAAACATGCAAGCATGAATCATATCTAAATGCAAAAATATTAATACCATACCATGCATGGTACTCTACCAGGGATTGAAAACAAGTTCTCAGTTTTCTGGTATTTGACCCATTTTTACCCTGTGAAGTTTTATATACATTTGCTTTAACCAAATGTATACTACAGTCCCATTGCCAAATTCTCCCAATCCTTTTTCCATCAGGGAAGCAAGGGACTAGCTTGCAGACTGCTCTGCATCTTACCCTGGTATTCTGGTCAGGCAATTAATATGGAAATGAAGAACAAAAGTGATCAGAACTTCCTCAAAATCACAACAACTGTATCTGTTGTATCCTTCACCATTCTGCTTTTGTCAGAGAAATAACCAATCTGCTTCTGAGGCAATTAATATGGAAATGAAGAACAAAATGATCAGAACTTCCTCAAAATCACAACAACTGTATCCACCATTCTACTTTTGTCAGGGAAATAATCAATCTGCTTCTAATAGCAAGAGGATGAAAATTATTTTAGATTATGCAATAATACCATATTAGCAGCTGATGCCTGACACTATTCCCACCAAAAGCATGCTAAAACGGAGATGCAGCTGACATTCCCTATTAGTAATGTGAAGGTAAAAGCTTTGGACAAGACTCAGCCATTAGTATAATAGCAAGTACCACACAAAAGAAAATCATAATTAAAATGTTTAAATTACTTTTTTAATGTCAGCTTATAGGACCAGAATGCAGCTACTTCACCCAGGTGACCTTAGCTCAGTCCTGTCATGATGTAACATTAACCATAATATTGCAGCACTTTTAGTGGATGTGGTTTCAAATAAAATTGAATTTTAAGCTTCACGTTAACAAAACAATTTTGTTATACCCAGTGTAAAACTGCAGAGTAAGGAACTGGAGTGTGAGTAAGGGCATTCAGCATGGGGTAACATGCATGTTTCTTGAGAGCACTATTGCTTTGCAACATTATCACTGCCATCTCTCTCTGAAATGGCTCAAGCTTTGTAGGGCAGTGCCAGAAAACCTGCAGAATTCAAGTGCTATCTCAGCTTTTTTGGAAACCTTTCTTTTGACAGAACTTGTAAACAAACTGACATGCCTGCCAGCCATAAAATGCAAGCAGACCACTTGCAGGTGCAGCAGTAACCAAAGCACCTGCAGCCCTGCCAGAGGAGAGAGGAGCAGTTAAACACTGCCCTCCTGATGGAAATCAACAACCAGCAATCCAACCTCACCTGCTGCAGGCCCTCCAGGGCCAGCCCCATGGGCCAGCCATCTAAATGCAGAATTCTGCTTTGGGGCAGAATTCAGTTGCCTAAGTGCCTGACACCAGCATGACTCCTGAGCTGCCCCAGGGTGTCCAATCTGACCTCCACCCTCCAGTCCAGGTGGGTGTTGTCTCCTGCAAACCCTGTGTCATTACCTACCAGCCTTGTAGAGATGTGTCAGATCAGGGCAGCTAAAACAGCACTAGGGAAAAGCTGGAGGGTTGTTTAGTTTTTATTTGTAGTCCACTAAAAGCCTTCTTATCTAAATCCACACCAAGCATAGGGAATGGCACTGCAGTACACAGTTTTAACCACCCCAGCTCTCTGTAACTGGCAGCTAAAACAGCACTAGGGAAAAGCTGGGGGGTTGTTTAGTTTTTATTTGTAGTCCACTAAAAGCCTTCTTATCTAAATCCACACCAAGCACAGGGAATTGCACTGCAGTGCAGTTTTTACCACCACATCTGCCCAGTTCTCTGTAATAGCTGGTTCCCTACAGCTTCTATGGCATTTCTTTGCACCATTGTCATGGCTCCTGAGAGAGGTTAAGAACAAGGGGAGGCCCCAAAAATCACACAGGGAGTCATCCCATTCATCAGTTTTGGCCATGGAGAGAATCTTCACTTACTTTTGATACTTTCTTCTTCGCTCCATCAGTATTTTCTGCTTCTTCATGTTCCTTGACACCTTGAGTAAGATTTGTGTAGTTGACCAACTTGCCAAGCAGAGATGACACTTTTGGTCGTATATCAAGTTCTTCCTGTAGAAGAAGACAACAAGTCAACTTCTGCAGTTCACAGCATTGCTGAAGAGTGGCTGGGATCACACCTTCCTGGGCATGCCTGAGGCCACCAGGGAACACACCAGAAAAATCATCCAGGAAATGACAAGAGTATTTCACTGTGCCTCAACCACTGGTGAGAGGTTTTAATTTTCTGAAAGGAAGGCAACTCTGATAGGAAAAGGCCAAAATTATTCACATGGTGCAGACATTCTCCTTAGGTGCTGAAAAGCAATGAAGTCTGAGCCTTAGAACTGTGAGAAAATGAATGTGTAGCTTGCATGTATCTCTGATGTCAACTTACATCAACAGATATACTTTTTAAAAGGTCAAGCTGCCAAACAAATCAGAGATTTAGTGATTAAACTCTGCTTATTGTAGACATGTATTCAGTCTGATGATTTTATTACATTTTCCAAACTATGTTATCTAATTCATGTGGATCTAGACAAAATTCCCAAAAGCCACACGTATGGAGGGCCTGCCACCTTTATATTCATCCCATCCAATTTCTGTTTCTGGTTTTGGAGCAGGGGGGATAAAAAGAGACCCAGAACAAAATCATTCCATTTCCCTTTCAAAGTAAAGTCTTGCATGTCTGCTAGCACAAGGAGGAATTGCATGGTGAAGAGAAACAACTTTCCACACAGGAAATAAAAACCAGTTGAGAAAGATTTCACTGTCTGCAGCTTTATCATATCTTTAGGTATCACCTTGAACAGTTTTTGGTAAGATCAGTAGCATTATGTGCTTTGTACATGATGCAGAAACTGAGCCCAAATGGGATCATCCCTTAAGGGATGACATGAGCCAAGCACCCCTTTTCTTATTCCTTCCTGTGATCTGACCTGCAGTTGATATGTTTAAAAACCTGATTACAATTCCTTCCAGAAAGGGGCTGAGATAACATGTACCTCCTGCTCAGCACAGCAGCATGGCCTTTGGGATCCTGGTGCATCCTCCCTCTCCTTAGTGCCTGCACACCTGGTGTGGTCCCGTGCTTATGGAAAAGGCCTCCAGCAGGAGTGCCTGCCCCTCCTTAATTGCAGATGTTCACATTTATACAGAGTTATAACTCTGTCTCACAGACCCAGCTGTCACCACACCTGAGCTCTGTCACCACACAGGATGTCCCTGTCTGCTGATGCCCCTGACACCCACAAGAAGGCATGTGGGGGAGAAAGATGTGCTCAACCCCTCCCATCAAGGAAGATCACAAATTACAAATCAGAAGTACAAAAAACAGCTAGAAATTACCTCAAACAAGGCCAGATTTCTGTCATAGTAGTCGCCTCCCTTGCCAGCTTCTGAACTGTTCAGGAAAGGACTGTTTTCTTTATGGTTGCCATGACCTGTGAAGAAAAAAAGAAGGTTTTGATAACCACAAAATGATACTGTAACCTTGAAGAATCCGTAGGGAAAAAACTCATTTCATTAATTGAACATGTTTCTTTTTAGTATCTCAAGTCATGCAATGTTAATAATATCAAAGGTGTTACTCTCAAGGTAGAGTTATTTCTATTTCTACTCCTTGGTTTCATTAAAATAGAACAAGAAGTCACCTCAAAATAAAATTTACAAGTGGGATCACAGCAACAATGCTATATATGCCTTGTGTGTGCTCACTTCTGTAACTGTTTTTATATAGAACAGTGGCAAGCACTGGGACAGCTCCTGTGCATTTAGAAATGACTCCTAATGACAACAGCATCCTTTGAGCTGTGTGTCCAACCCAGTTCAGTACATTTAGTAAGACTGAAGTTTTCAAAGACTAGTAATGACAATACAAAAGAGCCCTCAAAGCACCTTTTTAGCTCTTAAATGCTGTTTGTTATTCATTATGCCCACTAATCCCCAGACATTCAACACCCTTACTGTGTTTTGGACATTCAAGATGCGCATTCTTCAAGCTCCTCTTATACTCTTATATTAAAACCTAATATAATATACATTAAAATCAGAGCATTCCCATATGCAATGAACAATATTTTAAAAAAAAGAACATAGAAGATCTGTAGAGTTTTCTGTAGTGAGTAGTAAAAAAAAAAAAAAAAACCAAAAAAAACCAAACCAAAAAAAAAAGCCACAACCAAGGGCACTATAGTTTAAAACAACCTCTGAGGGGGAAAAAAATTAAATTAATTTCCATCTTCAAAATAAGTTCTTGAACCTAAGTCTCCCATTACCTTCTGCTCAACAAACAAAAATTCTTCTCTTTTGCCTGTACCTCTTCACTCCCTGCTCTCCCAGCCAATACAAATGAATTATTTCCAAGAGCATCTCCTTAAGAGAGGATTAATCCAAGGAATACCTTTTTCTATTTACAAAAGATGTAACCACTACAGAAATTAAAAATGAAAGAAAAAGACATCATTATCTCAAATGAAAATACTACAAGTTAAAATAGTCTACACTGAATACACCAAAAGCAAGAAATTAAACATCTGGATTTTTGGATGCATCTTTTCAATTATTACAGCAATCAATTCAACAAGGCTACACTAAAATATTGTAATACAATTCAAGTGAAAATCTCTCTGCAGTTTGAAATTTGAATCAACTTACAAAATTAACCTAACAGGCAAAGAGGAGAGTCCTCCACTACATACAGTGATCAGCACAAACCACACTGTTACAAAAGTAATTGTTATAAGCCGAAAAATTATGAGAACATTCAGTCCTACTCTTACTGAGGGGAAGGCATGCATGGAAAGCAGCACAATTTTCTGGAAATTGCTGACAGGTGCTTTGACCAAAACTGTTGGAAAAACAATATTCACAAAGAACAGAGGGATTTTTAAGCTTCTGTAAGTAAATACTTAGATGACCAAAATATATGAAAAGAGCAGCCTACTGTGTTTATGTGCCTAGTGCCCTTCTCACAGCTCTGACAACTAACCCCAAAATATTAATGAGCAGCTGCCTTGAACAAGGGGGCTCAGCTTATTTGCTGACCCCACCTACACATAAGTGATGCTCACTTTGCTGTAATTGTAGAATTTTTTACATTACTAGAAAAACACCAGTAAGCTTAACAACACAGCATCAAAATCAAACCGTTATCAACTTCAGCAAAGGTTAAAATCTGCAAAAGCTGCTTGCTTGCTGTATTTGTTATGCTTATACTGGAATATACCAGATCAATTTTGCTGCAGTGTGTGCTGCAGTCCCCCCATCCTGTTGTGGTTGAAGTACATTTACAATTTTTGCTGAGGAAATGGAGTTATCTGCCATACACCTTTTACTTATTAAATTGGACACAAATGATGGTGCAAATTATGACATCAACAGAAATACTGTCTGCTTGATTCTTATATACCCTGGTCTCTGCAGTATCTTCTCCATTACATTTATTAAACTTAGCAATGTCATGAGCAATTTTGGTTTGTTTCCTCAATTCCTATATTATGCACTATATAGGAAATCCTATATATTGGCTCTGGTGACAGTGTTTGGAATATCAGCCGGGGGATTTTTTTATCACTGAATGATTTTTAAAGCAATTCTTTGCTGCCTTAGCTTTCCTCCTTCCATTGGGAACCCTACTTTATCACTGCCTCAAGTCAGGGTGTTCTTTTACTTATAACACTTGGAGAAACTCAACCATTTTATGTACAAAATTCCACTGTTGCCAAAATACATTCATACATTCAATCTCAGTTATTTAAGCAAGATGATAATTCTTTTGCTCTTTCAAAATGTCCTCGTTATCATAATCCACATAACCTCTCCTCAGTTAGTTAAGATTCATACTATCTCCTTGAGCCTGACAAAGACCAGTAACTTAAAATGAATGTTCAACTTGATTGTTATTATTTTTCAGATGCATCTTCATTTTACCACCAGTGAATTTTTCACAACTGATCTGTTCAGAAGACCTCTCTCTCTCTCTAAAGAGCTTCCATCTTCTCTCTCATTCTTCATTTATATGTTCAATTATCACTCAGACCCTTCCCATTAAACTGTCCTTCTGAATTTGACCCCTTGGTCAAATTTATACACCATCCTGCACAGAGGAAGCCCAAACTGAATAGGAAATTCAGTAGAACTAGTAACTGGAAATATAGTATTGATTTTGCAATTGCTAGAGCACATTTTCTTCTTGATGGTTCAGATGATAGAGGAAAAAAAAGTACAACTGGCTTTTTACCACATTCACAGCACTACCTCCATTGTCCTGAAATAACATACATATGAATTACTGCAGACAATGCAAAAATAAAAGTGAACTTCCCTGCTGATCTAATGAAGTGCCACTTTAAAGTCCCTCTCAAACACTGTAGGAAGTGAAGGAGTGTGAGTTTATATGCAAGTTCTTCACAATGACATCCTAGCTCCACATCCCCAATAAGCAGAACTGGAGCTGCAGAGATGTGTGCTAATTCAAGCTACTACATTGCTAACTTCAATACAGCTGATTAAATGACAGCCAAAAATCACCTCCATTACAGCTGCACATTCAATGCAATCTCGTCTTTATGCACATGTTCTAAACCAAAGCATTCCTCTCACTTTCTCTCTTCTCACATTGTGTTTCCATTTCAGGAGTAAAACCTCCAGCAAATCACCATTTCCCCAACAACAATCACAACTGCATTTCAAGAAAACACACCAGGCTGCAGCACAGGGCAGGAACCTCACTGCAAGGAAAAACTTTCTCCAGTTGATTCCCTGTGCCAGTGAGCAACAGCAGCAGCTTCAAAGAGACTTACTTGCACGGGAGCAGGGCGTTATCTCCATCAGTTTGGGGAGGGAGCGGATGTGACCTCGGAAAGCTACTCTGGGGAATTCTGGCCCCAGCTTCACCCCAGGACAGTTCACATCCTGCAGCACGGAGTCCCCGGGGCAGGCACCATCCTGTGACATGCGCACAGTTTTCCTCATCCTTAGTTATCAAGTCTTTGGTCCTGGCCAGTAGCTATGGTGTTAGTTTTCATCATGCAAGATTGATTTGCAAGGAACATTTCTCAAAGAGGGAGCTAAATACTCTGCAACAGAGAATAATTTATTTGCCTTAGTCCCTAATTAATCTCAAATTTTGATGTATTCAAGCTGTATTCCAAGCAGTTTAATGTTTCCTCTTCACTTGTTTCATTGCTCCTCAGTCTTCATTATCTTTCAATAATTAAGGCATTTTATTTCTGAATGCTACTAGTTCTCTTCCAAACCAGATAATTCTATTTACAAACACCACATCAACTATACAGTTTATCTAAACATCTTCAGCAGAGTTCCCCGAACATTCTACTCTCCTACTCAGATATGGGCGCAGGTCCAGGGAACAAGTTCCTCATCCTGTGGATCACCTGAGTTCCTTAAAACATCAGAGATGATCCATGGAACAAAACCTAAAACTCTCAAGTGTGCACGCTCCCACACATTCAAACACAAGAAGCTCAGGAAACACAACAAAAGCAATAAATGGATGTCCAAACTTTTGCGTCACAGCCATGAAAAAACACTGGGACTAAACCGTAGCAGATATTCTACTGACTAGCTTTACTTTGTTCTTCTCCAAAAGGTTAATGTTGTCTTTACTAAAAATAAAATTTAAAAAATTTAAAAAGTATTAAGAACACGGAGGACATTATTCATGTTACTGGTCTCCTTCTGGAAGAGGATTAAGCCAGACAAACAGTTTCACTGCTTGAGCATGCTGAATGCAAGCCTTTTGTGCAAGCCATTGTGTTTCCTTAAGTAACTGAGAGATGAAATCCAGAATTTAGAGACAATTACAAACAAAAGGCATACATGAAAGTAACTAAAAGGCAGATTAGTGAGGATAAATGAAAGCTGAACAATTAGGCACAGTGATACATACTTTATACAGTATTGTAAAGAAAAGACCAGGAAGCTTCACAATGATAAGGCCTCCTCTGCCAGACTAAAATAATCATTGAGAAGGTGGCAAGAGCAGTTGCATGACTTGACCTGTCAAGGTTTTATTTTTCTCTACTGCCAGTTTCTAAACACCCTTACAAAAAACCACCACTCCCCTGCTTCATCATATTCAGATAAAGAAGCGGAAATTAGTACATCTTTAAAAAAACTACAGATTCTTTCATCAGGACATGACTAACCCAGAGATGCTCACCTACTTCTTATGGAATCTTCATCTACCTGGCAAGTTAAGACGTGCTGAAGGCACAGATGGACAGAGCTTTAGTCTCACCCACACAGACAACAAAGTGAACAGAGAAATGACAATTAAGCTACAGCAATATTAAAACATTAAAGAAAAAGCAAATTCTGAAGAGGGCTGAACTTTGATAACAAACTTCTGCCACTTTGCTTCTCCAGGCACATCATAGCAGAGCTCATGCCAGCTGGCAGAGGCACACACAGCCTGCTCCCAGCATCTCAGGAGGAACACAGCCTCCAACACTCTGGAGGCAGGAAAGCTGCACAAAGCTCCAGACACTGCTGTGACAGAGGAGGGTGGCACACAGGGCTGCCACAATCCTCCCTGCCTCAAGTAGCAAGTCTTAAGTGAGGGACTAAATTTCTTCAGATAATTTCAGTATGAATCAGAGTTCAAGTCAGAGCTGGAACTGAAATGCTCAGCTTGACCAATAAACACGTTGGTTTATTTACCCCTTTATAACCAACAAACAGCAGGTATTTCCTAGAAAACCAGCTCAAAGACAGCCCAACACTCCTGCCCTCAATGTAACTTAATTTCTGGAGCACTGTAAGAGTTAGTATCTCACTTGTAATTGTACTATGCATGTACAGGCTCCTTTGTGTCCACCACAGTAACAAACACTGTGATGAAAGAGCCTGTCTAGCAGCTAACACCACATTTTGCTGTTATTCAGACACTATTTCACAAGTATTACTGGCTACAAAACCTGTGATAGTTAAGGGCACAAACTGAGCCATTTTCATGCAAAGGGAGCACTACTTGATCTGCCTTTTTTTTTTTTAATTACAACAAAAAAAATTCATACTTATAAGATTTCATCTACCAGTAACACTGGAATCTAAGATTAGAAATCAGAGTTGATACCCAAGTAGTTGCTGCAGGTTTCCTTTAATATAAGCAATCTAACAGCAGGCTGTTAAAGCCAACTAATCACACAGGCTCACTTCTCTCTCAGAAGGAGATGACTCAATCAGCTGACCCCTGGAGTGCCTTGATGAAATAGCCTGTCTAGCAGCTAACACCACATTTTGCTGTTATTCAGACACTATTTCACAAGTATTACTGGCTACAAAACCTGTGATAGTTAAGGGCACAAACTGAGCCATTTTCATGCAAAGGGAGCACTACTTGATCTGCCTTTTTTTTTTTTAATTACAACAAAAAAAATTCATACTTATAAGATTTCATCTACCAGTAACACTGGAATCTAAGATTAGAAATCAGAGTTGATACCCAAGTAGTTGCTGCAGGTTTCCTTTAATATAAGCAATCTAACAGCAGGCTGTTAAAGCCAACTAATCACACAGGCTCACTTCTCACTCAGAAGGAGATGGCTCAATTAGCTGACCCCTGGAGTGCCTCTCCTGTGCATGCACCTTGACACGCTGCAAATTACCTCTAAAGAGAGCCTAACCTAAATAAAACCCAAATAAAACCCTGATTTATAGATGTTTTAAGACAGGCAAAACATATCCCACTTTGGAAAGCAAGTTAGTTCTGTGTGATTTATTTGTGCTTTCTCAGATTTTCATGTGCCAGTATGTTCTGCAAATTTCTACACAAGTGGCAATTAAGACACAATTTACTTTGATTTTTGATCACAAAATCAAAATATGTTTGCTACATTTAACTGTTCTCACAAGACCTAGAAGCAAATTAACACACCCACGTTAGGTATTCTATTAGGAAAAAAAAAAAAAGGAGAAACAATGGGATTGCCCCATTGCTCCAAACAGAAATTATTGCATAATCAGGTTTTATTAGTCAGATTATTTTGAGGGCATTTGTTCACAGCCTTATGGATAAAGTTTAATATAAAAAGTTGTCCAGGTCCATTTTCATCACACTTTGGGGATTTGGTTTGTTTTTTACAGCTCTTGAGACACAGTTTCCCAGATGTCACTGAGGATCATGCTCATGCTGCTCCTCCCAAAGGCTGCGTGATGTTCACAGTGCTCATCACTCACAGGCCATCAAGACCTGCAGGTCTGGGTATTGCTGAGAAACAGAAAATCCTCAACAAGCTTCCTGGACTCTGCCAGCAGTCCAAGAACCCAGGGATTTGCACATCCCAGCAACCAAGTCCTTCTAGCATAACCTAAGAAACATGCAGACAACAATTTGATTTCAAATACATTCCAAGTCTGCTTCTATTCATGTGGTTCTCACATGTGTTTGGACTAAACAAAACTCATTCATTCTCAGAGCTGTTATGGAATATTTTTCTTGGCTCATTCGTGAGACTATACCAAATAATTTAATGCACAATTATGCTTTTGCAGATATCGCCACCTTGACATTTCATTAACAGAAATCAGACATTGCTTCTTTTCTTAAACTACTTTCAACAATTTAGCAAAAATCCTAATCCAACATCAGCAGCAGTCCAAAATAAAGATAACTTTAAGCAATAATAAAAAAGACAGACTATTAGAAATACTTGTTTCTCCATGGACAACACACAACTAGCCAGAAACACAAAGAATTTCTAAGATGAAAATTCTGGTTACAAACTCATTTATGGCAGCAGAACAGGCAGCTGGCAACATGGGATCTGATAATGAGAAATACTTATTTTCCCTTTAGCTACAAAGTAGTCAGTAGCACCCAAAACACTTTTTCATGAAAAAACTGAAAGTCAGGATTTAACTTTCATATTTTTAAGAACTGAAAACAATAACTCCTTTATTTTGCAGTAGGAAAAAGACAAAAGTAGCAAAGTGACATTCCAAGCTCAGGAAAAAAAAACATTTCTCAAAATGTTTTGAAAACTCCACTAAGTTCTTGTTTTGAGGCTGGGCTGGTTTAGGTGTGGAGGGTTTTTTAATAGGATTATTGTATTTACACCAGAAATAGGAGAAACAGGAAATAACCACTATTGCATCTAGTTAGACAAAACTCATTCACACTACAAATAAGGCATTGCTAATGAAATAACCAATTGAAATCTGTTAATGCCAGCTCACACAAGACCTTGGGCTACCAGGTCATTTTCACTGAAGGTGGCAGAAAGCACAAGCTGTAAAATCCCAGCTGTAAAATCCCAGTATTTCATGAAAATAAAGGTCAAAGCCACACTAGATAAGAACCCACACAACAATGAGGCTTATGAGTGGGAAGCACTGCAGAATGAAAGGACGGACCTTTCCCTGGAGAGCTTTGAGATCCTCTGTACTTGAAACACAGGCTCAAACAATCAGTTTCACTGAACACTCACATCCCTGTTCCAGACACAATTCCCATCAGAAACTGCAGCTTAAACACCAGACTACTGACATCTGTGCTCATGTTAACACTATATGTTGTTCATTCACTATTATAACATTATTTACTTTGTTGTTAATTGACACTGTCAATATAGTTTGAGTTTACTGGATTTTATCCAACTGTTAAAGCTGTGATTCTTAAGACTTATTACTAACTACAGTACACATTTATTATCAGCAGCAGTGATGGCACAAAAAGCATAATTATACCCAAAAACTAAAATAAAAAGCTGTATTATTGATAATACAGTCATTCCTCTGAACCAGTTCAGAGTTTAAAAGAAGGCACTTGCTTGTGCTTTGCTTGAAAGGAACAGCCAAAACTTACCCAGACAACATCCTATGCAACAGATAGGCTGGAGCAGAGTACCAAATTAAGTATACAATTAAGCACAGATCTTAGATTTATCCCTAGATAAACATGTGTGAAGACTTCTACTGTACTCTTCAAAACTAGATTAGAGAACAGCCTTACCCATCAAGTTGTCTGACCCTACACAACTCGAAGGATTTAACAATTTAATAACCCTGTGTTTCAGAAAGTATTATGACTTTATTTTTCAGTTAAGATACATTGATAGTTTCAGAACACTTAAAATTCTTTGTAGGTGCTAATATCAACATAAAATACTTACCCTTTAGCAATAGTTCTTTGACATTTTCAGTAACTTGGTTTACCATTATTCTTCCAGCTCTTAGCACATACTTCAGTAAATGCTTCCTCTGTGAAGTCTTGAGGATTGGTCAACTTTAATAACGTTGTATTTCCAAAAGAACTGTTTTTACCTGCTCTGACAGAGTGCTGGCTGCAATGCTGAATTGGACTGATCTCTTCCAAGAAGCAAGAGGTCCTTACAGAAAGTTAAGCTGACACTGATATAATCCTGGCATTATAATCCTTTCAACACCGAGAAAATACACAAATATCAGGATCTTAGTGAAAATGCTACTTGTGAAATCCAAGCCCAGCCACACTCAAGAGGCACATTGCAGTTGTTTGCACACTAAGAAAAGCGTGCCACAAATCTGCTGCTTGCTGAGTGTGGAACCAGACAGGGTTTTAAACCTGCTAGTGCCACCAGAAGTGTAGCTCTGTGACGTTAGCCCTGCAGGCATTTCAGCTTTCAAGTGATCTGATTCTTTCCATCTTCAATACACTGGATGACCCATTAATGGATGAACCACACGTGAGACCACAAAAAAAACTAGCAGCAGGATGAAATGGGAGGTTTATATAAGACACACAAGAAATACTAACTTACTGATTCTAAGCACTTCATAATTACCAGAGCCCCCACCATCCTGCCCATCCACAAGGAGATTCTCTGCATACCAGCACACACCTCACCAAGACTTATCTACATGCTGAGGTAGGTGCAGTCACCAGGAATACCTGTGTAATTAAAGATGCCAAGTCACTTTTGAGAGATTGGATTTAGGAACTCGCATCACTTGGGAGCTTTCATAATATAACCTGTCACTGCCAGATGAAAAAAAACCACTATAAAAACAACCTTTATTTCACCGTAATCCACTTCAGAGGTTCTTTCATGTGGAATGACTCCAAAACCATTTCTCACAATTATCCTTCCCGAAACTCCATCCCTTCACATGCATGAGGGCACCTCAGATACAACACACCTTCTATCAAAATAGAGGGAGCAGCATTCTGGTATTTTCCCTACCTCAGGAAAAGCCTCTTATCTTGCTGTAAGATGTTCTCACTTTCTTTGTTGAAGGACTGCAAAATACATCTATGAGACCAGTATGCAGATTCCATGCAATATTCAACTCATATTCAACTTTCTTTCTGATACCAAAAACAGAAAATTCTTTTCAGCCCTATACATGTTCAACTGACCATGGCTTCACAGCACAAAAGAGAGAACAGAAAAAAAGCCCAAAAAACACACACCACCATTTTGGACGTACCTGTTCCCTCCTCCAGCTCAACACAGAAAAAAAAAATACAATTGCACAGGCACAAACCTTGGAGTGAGAGGAAGCAGATGGGAACAGTGACCACTAAAAGCCAGTATTGCCACCAGCTCAAAAAACTTCCTACAGGGAACAACTGGAAAGAAATAAGATAAGAGCTAGGATGCTAAATATGCTCCAGACATGCAGAAAATGACAGAAGAAGGGAGATTTAATAACTTTGAACATTTCAATGTATGTACACAATGGCCATTTACAGACATCTATCTGCTATCATCCATTCCTGGAAGACAGCAGAAAGATTTTGGTGACCACTTACAAGCTGATTGTGAAACCCTGAATGTCATTAGTTTTCAGTCAGTTAACTCATACAGAAAGTGCTGAACATCAGATATTTCTTTCATTTGAGAAGTACTGTGTTCCATGTGGAAACCAAGTTCATGAGAGTTTGGGGTTTTTTTAAGGCAAGGAAAAAGGAAAGGGGGAGGGTGTTTCAAGGAGGAGGAAGAAAAAAGAAAAAAAAAGTTAAGCAAATCCAAGGATGACCTTTCAGTGTGAAGTGCTACAAACAGCCAAAACTCACTATAACTCTGGTCAAAATACTTAGAGAAATTACAAGTCAGCATGATACTTCTCCAAGTAAAGGGAGTAACTCCTTCCCACTGAACATCTCAGAGGGTGGAGAGAGATCTGACACTGCACATGATAAAGAGCAAACCACTGTTCTTCTAAAATGCAAATATTTTGACACACATTTACAAAGAGCCCACAAGTCTCCCAGAACAGCACAACACACTTCCCACAGTATAACACAGCACAGACCAAGAAGTAGTTAGATATCTGGAGAAGCCACAGTGGCTTTTACCATCATTTTACAGAAAGTTCATCTGTTTGCAAGAGCATCAGAGCAAGTGGGTATAACACAATAGCTTAGAGAAACTCTTCAAAGAGCAATCAACAGCATTAGATCACTCTTCTGCTTCACCAACCAGGAATTAGGCAGCTGGAACACAATCTAAGTCAGAAAACACTCCAAGATGTGTAATAGTGAGTTTGCTCCCACTAAATACATGCTTCTACCAAAAGGTCTACAA
This sequence comes from Passer montanus, assembly GCF_014805655.1. Taxonomy (NCBI): domain Eukaryota; kingdom Metazoa; phylum Chordata; class Aves; order Passeriformes; family Passeridae; genus Passer; species Passer montanus. The sequence goes on along the minus strand of NW_024369373.1, from coordinate 7,055,234 downwards.
TACAGTGTCTTAAAAGGGCAAAGGCAAAATATTGCAATTAAATAATTCTCTCTGTGTTGCCTTGAGTTAGAGCTTTAAAGCTCATTGCATGTGTGCTTAAAAGACATCTTAACACAAGGCAGATGATCATCCCACTGTCTGCTTACACAGAATTGGGATTTACCAATCATGGCTCAGCTATCTCCTTTCATGATTGGCCACCATGTCACAGAAATTAACCCCTGACATTGTCACCAGATTTCCTGGAACACAGAAACACAACAAGAGTGAGTGGTTTGTGTTGGCCTAGACAAAGAAGACAAGACAAAAGTTCCACGCAGGAGCTGAAGCAAGGGTTGGCTTGTGATGCTCTCGAAACAGCCATGCCCCAGCACAGGGTGCAGAACACAAACAGGAATCAAAGGAAAGGAAGGGATGTTGTTGAGGGGATGGGAGTGGTCAAGTGGTACTACTGCCAAACACTTCACATTGTGAAATCACAGACTGGACATTAAAACCTTAGCAGAACAAAGCCAAAAAGATACAGGAGCGGGAGGTTCTAAAATCAGATCTGCAAGACAATTAACAAACTTCTACCTTTGTGTCAGCTCTGGACACAAATATATATTACAGCAAGTAGTAGAAAAAGTAAGATTAATTATACTATTCAGAAGAGGATCAGCAAGACAAAGCTCCTGAATGCAAAGGCAGAGGAGAAACAGTAATGTGCTGTCCTCCACCAGAGACAGCAGCAGCTATGCCATCCTCTTGAATTACTCCCAGTCCTGACTCAGAACTGACCTCCTACATGGAAATCCAGAGTGGACTTTGCACACAGTAACTAAGCTCAGGGCTACTCAGCTTGCAAACAGAGACAGGGCCATAAAATAAAACAGCATTGCTATAGATAATTTTATGGAAAATAATTATACTCCAGGGCATAAAAACTGTGTTTAACTGCAGCAATCAGCAATGTAAAGTATGCAAGAGCAAGTCTCAACAAGTTTGCCCTTCTTAACTCAGCAAATGAGCAGCTTCTAATGGCACACCATAAAACTCCTTTTTTCCCTTTGACATGGAAGTGAAAGTCAGAAGGTTGTATGGTCTGCTTCATGATAAGAGGGTAAATGCAGTGATTGAATGATGTTCTAAATCCCTCAGATAAATAGAAGAAATTGCTGGCTACTGGTAGGAGATGAAACTGAAGGCTGGTAATTAGACTGCAGGGGGAAAAAAAACATGTAGTCTTGTTGAGGCATAATTACCTTGAACCTGTCCGTAGCACAGAGTGCCTCTGCCCTACACAGAGCTCTGCATTGCTCCCCTGCAAGGATCTGGTTACACAATCCCTGCCAGCCAGCCTCCAACAGCAGCTCACAGCTTTGATTCTCGTTCCTAAAGCAATCGATGGATTGCATCCTCATGACAGCACAGACCACGTGCCAATCAATGCAAGAGCTGGGCTTCTAGGACAATGCAGGTCACTTGGGTGGAGAGAAAGGAGCAAATGAAGCATTCTGCATTCAGGAGGATGGACCTGTGGGCCAAAAACCCTGGAGAGATTAGGCAAACCCAAACTGTGAATACCTGTGGAAATGCTGGCACGCCATGCCTTACACAGAGGAGCCTCCTGGAGCAGCACTGTGACCTTCAGTACAGAGGAGGGATGACAACCACCCCTTCACCAGCCCCAGCCACCTCCTCCCTCACGCCCTGCCCTGCCTGGCACTGGCCTCTCATCTTCTGCTCAGCAAAATGCCATTTCATTTACATTTCCAATAAGTCTAAAGCATAACTGCCAAGTTATCAAACTCCCCATTCATCCATAAGCTAATTGAGTAAAAGCTTTTTTGGGGGCAATTAGCACTTTATTCTGCATGTCAAATTCCATCTCTCTGTCCTACAGAGCACAAAGAAGATCAAAAGATGATTAAGAAAGAACTCCACCTGGTACCTTTAACAGCAACAAAAATTTGAGAAAATGTATTCCCAGAACTGTTCTGACCTGTACCTCTGCTGCTCAGACATGATTTAATACTGCTGGAGAGTAAACAACCTTCTTTTCCAAGCCATACCTAGAACCCACCTCAAAATCTAAAGCCCTATTAAATGCCTGTCAGGAAAAAAAAATGCTACTCCATTCACTCCAGGAGCTTCTTTTTATGGTTCAAAAGTGACAACTTGAAACTTGTGAAACAGTGTTTAAAATAAAAGCCATAGGGAACAAATAGGCAGTAAACAGGCTACAAAATAGCCTCCACACACAGTTACATATATATATACAGATATATATGCAGTTACAGTATACAAAATGTTGTCATATTCAAATTCCAGAAAGTTTCAAATTCACTACACGCATTGTAAGGGCTGTATTTTTGCATAGACCTTTTAAATTTAAAGACAGACATATTAACTGTCATGTATTTGAGTCTGTGAAAAGACTAATTTTTTTTTGTGTATGTATTTTATGTTGCTTGCTTAAAACAAAGATATTGTTTGGCAATTGCTACAGCAGCCACTGTGAAAGATGCTCAGTCCTCCATGCATGACAAAATCCAAGCATGCTGAAAGAAATCATCCAAAGCAGCTCAACTGAAAGAGCAAGAACAGTACTACTCATTGCTAAGGGACCACTTGGCAGCACTTAAACAGTTGCCTATTGAAAACTAATAATTAAGAAAGAGATTTTACTAAATCAAACCAAAAAAAATCCTGGAACTTTATTATCTGAGAATAAAAAATCAGCTTAGTAAAATTAAGAGATGCAAAATTTCCAATTCAGAGGTTACTGAAGGCAAAGGAAACTCCCCTAAAATGTAATTCAAATAGGCTTTAACCATGTCTGAAAATGGTGCATTTTTTTTCTCTGTAATTCAGGTCACAGAACAAACTATTTAAAGAGCAACCTTGAACCAACAACTCGAAGATGTGGACCTTTTGATTAAAGAAATCTTGCTCCATGCTAATAGCAATTTTTCTGTAATTTAAAGCAGTCTGCACATTATTTGCTGCATCACAATAAAAAACAGATGTAAATCCTTAACTTGGTCTTGAAAGGCGAAAAATCACCAAATGCAGCTTTTCTCTGCCTGTGGCACTGGGTATCCCCCATCCTGTTACTTGCACTTCAAAACAAGGCAGTGATCACTACTCTGATCTGTCTCAAGGTGGTTGTTCCACCCTCAGCCAACAGCATTTATTAGGATACGTTTTTAGGTTTGGCTACATTTACAAGGCTAAATTGATTAGGTTTAGCTACATTTCCTAGTCAATGGGACTGCAAACTACCCTAGTCTTCATTCTACACTTTAGAGCAAAAGCCAAAATTAAATTTTACATTGAAAAGCACGCAAAAACTTATGCTTTAATTTTGTTGCAGCAGGGAAAAGAAAGCAGATGTCACTATTTTCTTTGAGGAAGTGAAACACTGAAGAAATTTGTAAGGGGAATTTGAATAACACACACAGATCAATTTCATACACAAGAGAGATGTAACACAAACACAAGACACCCAAAAACGTACTTAAAATTCTTTAGAAAAGTTCAGAGATTGTATGGGAGATATCACTTCAGCATTATGAAAAATTTGGAAATTTGTTTGCCTAAATTCCCAAACTTAGTCTCAACTCAAGTTTCGAACGGCAGCTTAGCGAGCACAGGCAGAGAGAATTAGGTAGAAAATCCATGTCTTTTCATGTACAAAGGAAGGCTTAGCCAAAAGAAAGCTTAGCCTTTTAATGCAGGTGTTCTCCAAAACACCAAAAATCTGCAGCTGCAAAAGAACAACCGAGGGCTGTTTGTATTTTTCAACAATCTTCTCTCGGGTTTTTGCACCATGCAGACCCAGGCACACACGGGTACGGGAGCTGCTTTCACATCACCCAGACATATCACGAAGATTCTTCCCAGAGCTTTTTCAAATAACTGAAATACCAGAGAACCCACAAAAAGGCCCATGTTTTCCTATATTTAGCTAAGTCTCCTGTCCACCAGCAGCTGGCACCACGATCCCCTTGGTACTGGACAGCTGCAGCCTCTCCAGCTCAGTCCAAGCCACTGCACAATTAGAAGAAGTAGGAGACATTCACAGCAAAAGTAGTAGTTTATGCAGCAACAAGAACTTTTTTGTTTTTCTAGACAAGCATTTTAACAATTTAAAGCTTACTACACTACAAGCCAATAAAATAAATTAGAGGTATCGACCATGGGCTCCAGGAAAATGAGCTCCTCAGAAAAATTCCTTTGATTACAGGGTATAAAGAAGTATATGCCACCTCCTTCACCCACCCAGCTATTATAAACAGCTAATTATGTCACAAAGCACTTTTCCACTCTCATTTTTCACATGCCAAACTCTTATCTTTCCTTATCTGAAGCAAGAGTCCACTCCTCTATGCACCTGTATTGCTGAGAAAAGCATTCTGGAATTTAGCACAGCAATCAGTGCTGTGCTAATTGCTGATTGCTCAAACAGAAAGAAAAAGAATTTAAAAAAATAAAAAAGAAAGAAAAGGAAAAAAATCCCTAACAATAAAAAACCTTCCAGGACTTCTAAAGCATGATCCTGCTGCTAAGACCCCTTTCAGGATCTGCACTGAAACCATAACTACTGCTGTGGATCCCACAAGTACTCTTTCTGAAAAGAAACAAATATTGACATATTTAGCACTGACAGGACACCTTTAATATTTCCAAATTTGAACATCATACTTTCACAGGGGGAAACCAGATGCCAGCAGAACAGAAAAAAAAAACCCTTCCCATCAAAATGCCACTACACTGAAAAAGATGTGGTCTCCATTCCATTTTCAGTAAGAGAACAGTTAACAAATCACCAGAAAAGACAGTTCACTGACATCAGTATTGCTATTCTCAGGTTACTTTCTTTTCTCTGCAACAATTCAGAGGTTCTGCCTCAACTCCACCCCAGGCTGCCTCCTCTATGACCTCTTTCTGCAGCTTTTAGACAACACAAAAAATGCTGAAGACGCTTGTTCTACAGAGGTTATGCAAAAATATTCCACTATGACCACCATAACAGTGTCATTTAACCACACTGCTGCCAGCAGAAGTTCTTAAGATAACTTAAATGAAATTTGGACATGTTTCTGTCATCCTATTTAACCCTACTGTCTAATTTATTACGTGACTAATTTTATCTTATCTCTGAGCTTGGCCAAAACACACCTACATGTAAGAATTAGGTACTTTGAAGAAGAATTTTTGAGTGATTTATGTGTCCCCATTAAAAGTATCTTCAGACACATTTCATGTGAGTTTCAAGTCTTGCAAAAGACTAAAAATCTTTACTAGTAAGTTACCACACATTAAAGCACTGAACCAGGAAGTTTAAAGTAAAAGCACACTGCTATCACAGCAGAACTTTACCCACATTTTCCAAAGCAGCTCGCTGCAAATGAGCAGCACAATCTGCTGCTGCACAAGAACACTGAACACACTGACCCAGAATGTGAGCTCGAGGTAAAGGTCCCAAGCCTGGTTAGAGAACTCTGGGCTTGGGAGGAAGCCATGTGATAACTGCAACATAAGCAGAGCAATTCCTTGGCAAAACCAAGGGTGGCAGCTGACCAAAGCTAGTTAGTGACACCAAGCTGATTAGTGTCTCATTTCCACACAAAAGTCAAGGGAAGATAAATAACTTCCCACAGGACACATGATATTGCCACACTTTGGTTAACTGGGTGCACAATGACTGTGGAGCTGAGATTTCTATTAAAGCAAAGTGTATTTGGTATTTTAAACACTTTCAGACCCCACTGTCCCTCTTTTTGCCCTGTGTACCCAACCTAATATGCTGGCTTTATTTCAAAGACGGAGGGGATGCCAAATTCACATTTCTCATCCCTGACGATCCATGAAGAAGGGCTCACATGTTTATCATAGGATCACAGGATAATTCTTTGTACTTCTTTTTCTAAATGAAAGATGTCAAAGTCTATTACAAGCAGTGGCAGCCAGTGGAACCTACTTAGAAATAAAAGGCTGATTTTATTCATAAGCAAGTACTGGAGCTATCTGACAAGGCTAAATTATTGCACACTGACTAATGTCTTCTTATGGAAATGGTTGACAAGAAATTCTGTTGCAGAACAGTTTCACATCTGCAGATGTGAAACTAGATGTCCTAAAAAAAGCAAAATTCAGGGGGGAAAAAAAAGCCTTCAAAACCAGAGATATGACAAATGAAGGCAGCGGTAAAAAGATCAAACCAAAAAAAGAACCCTCCAGAATCATAAGCAACAGCCTAAGATACTGTGCAAGGAGTACTGCACAACAGAGCCACTGCAGACTGTTACAGAGCAGCTATAAACACTACAGTGCCATGGGCACACTCTGCAAGGGCCACGTCCTTACTGAGTCACCTCAACCAATCCAGCCAAACTGAGCAATCCCAACCAGCCTTGAAATCAGGCTCCAAATAGCAAGCTGATAAAATAAAATCTTCCCAGCAGAAGGTTCACCAGAACAACTGCAACCAGTTTCTCACCCAGCCTGTGGTGGGGGTACTTGAAGGCACAGACAGCCTGGAGCACGGGCACTGCTCAGGCAGCTCTGTGTGCATCCATCCATGTGTCAGAATCAACTGTGTGCACCTCGAGAAGGCCACAACCTGCAACTTGAACTCTGCACTCAAGTCAAACAGTTTATCTTATCTCGAATCAGGGGCATCCCCAACACCAACAAATCCCTCCGTGAGCCCTGTAATCAGCTGCCACAGAAGGCTCTGCAGGGTCACCCTCTTGCCTCCAGTCTGCAGGCTCCAGCCAGTGCTGAACAGCTCTGAGATATTCTGCCTTCCATCCACCTCTGCTCTGTCATATCATCAACACCCCCCGAGTGAGAGGCCAGGGTAACTGCACAGGATGTAGAAACCAGCACCAAAACTGAAAGGAATAACACAAGATTGAGTTCAGATTCCCTTCTACAGAGCTACAAACCCAAGAAACCTAAGGAAAAACAGAAAAGGCTAGTAAGGAAGAACATGCTTGTCAGGACAGGTAGGCAAGACACAAATCTTTATACACACACCCCGAGGATATGAAACAATAATTACTGTGAAAGTAAATTAAAAAATAGAAGGCAGTTAGAGTTCAAACAAAAACAGAACTAGCTACCATATATTAGTAGAGAAATTACTAGATATTTATCAGCTTTAAAACAGAGAGACTCAGCTAACTTCCAGCAGCATGGCTGTGCACTGCAGCTGGGACAGCAGCACGTTAGAGGCCACAGCTTGCCAGTGACTGATGGACTGTGACAGGAGCTGAGTGAGTACCCTGAAGTGTGCTGGTTGCACACATCCTACAGGCAGCCTCATACCTAAACAGGAGATGGTTTGAGTTGGCCTTCCCTTATCCACCATGGCAGCAGCTTCCACAAGCCACACTTACCAACCCATGGCCAAAGCTAGCTACTGGAAAAAGCACTCCACGAGGTGTCCACCTCGACCTGCTGAGACGGGTAAAAAACACCTGTTACTTTCGTACACACAGGGACATAGGGTAAGTAGCCTGAGAGCAAAACAGCCCTATTTTACAAAACAAATTAAAGGCCCTGCACAGCCTTCCGGGCTAGTGCCTCAAACTGTCTGTAGTAATAGACAGCTTGGGAAAAGCGCCTCCCTTTCATCACCCTAAAACACCCACACGAGGCATGGAAAGAACGGGCGCTGGGGCTATGTAAGCTAGTTGGTATTCAAAATCTAAAATTTCCTTGAAAATTATACAAAGAAAGAAAAAAACACCCAATGCACACGTAATGGAGATTGAAAAGCATAATCGCAGAGAAATGAGCAAGTTAAGAAGGCAGGAACTGAACTTTGTTCCTATGACAGTTGAGTATCACTCAGCAGAACAACCCTGTTGCCTTCCTTAAGCACAGGCCTGAGCAGTGCAGGCTCCCTTCAGGGATTACTGTACATTCAGTAACATTTGCAGCCTGAGAAGTTTGACTGCACGGGCAAGGAAGATCAGGTCAGGTGGTTACTGCTTTTTCTTTTGTTGCCTAGAGTCACTCATGATTCACAGAGGGTAAGTCAGATTCACCAGATGAGCCCATGGGAAGATCCTCTTCCTAAAGGTTGCAGAAAGCTAAACATAACCAAGGCAGGGAAAAAAAAAAAAAAAAGAAAAAGAAAAGAAAAAAAAGGAACAGATTGCACAAAGAGCTAAAACAACCTTGTACCAGGACTACACTACTGCCCAAATCCAAGCGTCCTTCACATTTCCACTAGAAACACTCACTGTATTTAAAGTGATTTATATCTAGAAGTCACAGCAACACACCAAGACAGGCAGAACACTCATATCAGCTGCCTAGTTAAAGAATGTTCTTCTCACCACCCAAAATCCCCTCCTACTTACGTGATCTTCTTCTGTAATTGGAATAAATTAACCCCTAAGAAAAAGCAGCTCTGCCTGGCAGAAGCACTTGAGAGCCACACAGGCACAAAGCACTTGCTGTAGTATTCAAGGGCCCGGTTTGCAGGACAGAGACCTTGCTGGGCAGCCGCGGGTTTTAAGATGATACAAACAAGGAACGCAGACACCGTTAAATTCGGCTAATTTAACTGAATTCTCTATCACCCGGTTATTTTGGCAGCGGAGCGCTGAAAACATCTGAGCCTATCTCCACGTACTCTTATCACCTCTGGAGAAGGCAGCTTGTGGGAGCACCGATAAGAGCCATACCCCGGGCCAGCCCCGCTCCCCGCCGCACCCCGGGCTATCACCAGCGGCTGGGGGGCGGAGGGAACCCCGGGCTGGCTCCGGGGAACCCCGCGTCCAGGGCATCCCCGGCTGCCCCCGCTCGGCCCCGCCCGGCCCGGGGCAGCGCTGCCCCGGCGCGCCGNNNNGGCGGGGCGGGGAGCCGGGCTCCCCCAGCCCCGGAGCGCGGGCACCGCCGCCCCCCGCCCCGGCCGTGCCCGCTCACCGTCGGAGCTGACGGTGTCGTAGGAATCGCCGGGGGCGGGCGCCGCAGCCGGCTCCCGGTAGTCCACCCAGCTGAGCCCTTCTACGCTGTCGTACTCGGCGCGGGGCTTGTCCTCCACCGGCACCACGGTGAAGTGCGGCATGGCTGGCGGGGCGGAGAGGGCTCCCCGCGGCACCGCGGCGAGGCAGGCGGGACGCGGCGCGGAGCCGGCGGCGCATTCCTGCCCCGTGCGGTCACTTCCTCTCAGGAAACCGCGCTCCTCAACTCCACCCATTCCAGGGCGAGCGCCGGGGCGGTGCGGCCTCCGCCCGCCGCCCTCCCTTGCGGGCGCTGCCGGGCCGCCTCGGGGAGGAAATTTCCCCTCCGCCGTGGCCCGGCTCCCTCCCCTGCTGCCGCCGCCGCCATTTGCTAGGCACGAGCGATGAGCGAAGAGCGGCGGCGGGGATGGAGCCGGGTGGTCCCGGAACGCCCGGAGGGACGGGGTGGTGCGGGCGAGCATCCGCAAGTGAGCGCGGCAGGGCAGCCGAGAGCCCCGCAGCGAGAGCGCTACCTGGGGATGTTATCGCGGCCCCAGCAGCCGGAAGGCGCAGCGGCACCCCGAGAGCCGGCTGTGTGCCGGTACCGGGCGATGTGCCGCTGTCCCCGCTTCCTGTGCCTTCCCCGTTTCCCTGGAGCTCGCTCTGGCTCCGGCGACACCAAACCCCCGGCAGGGACGCGGAGCGAGCCCACGGGAAAGGCGGAACGCGGCAGCGCCCAAGGCGCGCGGGGAGCGCTGCCCGCGGGTTTGCATGCGGGCCGGGGCTGGGGTTGGTAGCTGTGGCTGAGCAGCCAGTAAGGCGCGCGGGGAGCGCTGCCCGCGGGTTTGCATGCGGGCCGGGGCTGGTAGCTGTGGCTGAGTAGCCAGGTGCTAAGGCAGCAGAGGGATGGACCGTGGCCCTGCCGCTCACACAGGGGCTGCGGAGCCCGGGACACCATTGTTCGGTGCCGCTCTGGAGGCAGAGCGGTGACATCCCCTCCGTGAGGCACGCCAGCCCCCCCGCCTCTTCCCCCCGAGTGAGCAAAATTAGATATTGCCTTCACATTTGTAGAAGCTGGCGCCAGCAGCGGGTATCTTGGCCTTCATTTTGCATGTGGTAGCCTTCACGTGGCGTTTAAACTTGAATTAATGGGTGATAATGCCATTTATTGTCTGCATTTGAAAGCTGGCCTTGACAGTAGAAGGATCTCTTTTTAATGTGTTGGGTAATCATGAGAAAAAAAACTCTGGAAAACAGTTTATTTTACTGTGGACTGTCAATTCATACTAGTTGTGTAGATTTCTGTAGACTAAAATATTCCCTAATCAAGAAATGGGTGTACAGTGACAAGACATTCCAGCACAGATGTAAGATTTGTCTTTGGATCACACAGGAGTCTGCAGGAGGATGCAAAGCTTAGAGCAGAGGAAGGGGCTAAGGCTGGACCTTTCCTGTGCTCCCACCTTACCCCAGCTTTCTGAATGTGTCCTGCCTTTCTGACAAAGCACCCCCCTGGTCACTGAGAGGAAAAGAAATTTGTAATGAGCAGGAGAGAGACAAACATGAGGGAGAATGCTTTGTTCACAAGAACTGACTAATAAGTCTACTTTTAATTAGTTGGGGTTTGAAATGAACATGAGGGATCCATGCTGTGGAGTGGCTGCTGCCAGGGGGTGCAGGTCTCTCAGTTCACTTAGCACAGGGTTGCTGCTGGACCACCTCTGGGGCAAGTCAGAGTAATTCCACCTCTTGGTATTGATCAGACAGGTGGAAAGACTTCTAAGACTCCTGTGCTTTCATATAACCTACATTTTACTTTTGACACTTAGCTCTGCTGGAGGAAACAACAAGGATCTTCATGTGGCCTTGTGTATCTCTGTAAACAGCGTTATCTCTTCTGGAGGAGATGGGAAAAACAGAACAGAATTTCCTCTTTTGAAAACAGCTAGTTTCTTGAAGACTTAGGGTGAGATTTTTTTTTTCCAGTAACCCTAAAATGAGCATGTTTGTAAATGTGGTCCCCTGAGATCTAGAAAGTTTTGCTTGCAATTTCTCTGAGCAAGCAATAATTTTATTGCCCAATGGAAAGCAAAACAATGGGCCAAAAAGTAGCATTTTCTGGCTTACCCTCTATGGTTGAATTATATTTCATTAGTGTTCATAAAAGTTTGACCTAACAAGATAAACCCCACCAAGAAAACAGGAGTATTAATTGGTAGGGGACAAATAATTTTATATAGAAAAGGGGCAAGATGCTAATTCACCATTAAGCATGCTTGTTCATGTTCAGTCTTCTTTCCCCTGTTTCACTTTATAAAGTTTTGAGTGAAAGTGTCTGCTCTGAGTAAGCTGGCCTAGAAAAAGAAGGCAGGGACTGCAAGAAATAAGTCTCCAAAGTTAGTGTTTTTGGAGTCATGTTTATTCAGGAAGAAGCATTAAAGTGGGTGCTTCCCTCTCATGGCACTTTTGAAAAAATATGTGGCGAGGAGACACCACTCTTTAGGCATCAAAACTGCATCTATGCTACCACAAAACATTTAGTATCATAGAATCAGTGGTACTGAAATTGTAACCCGTGAGCAGAAAAAGTTTAAAAAAAAATTAGGCTCATGCACATATACCAGCAACTCCCTTCTCTGGAATGGAAGCTATATCCAAATGCCTTACAGAGAATTGAGCCCTAGGAAACCATTCAAGTCTACTGAAGCAAAAATATTTCTTTTGTCTAAGGACAAGGGTGCTTTACTGGCCTGCAGAAAGACCATATTTAGAGCTGAGAAGTTATCTACCCAGATCAGCTTTGTTAGCATCTGGTTTGTAAGAGAACAGAATTTCAACCTGGGTGATTTTTTTTTTTTTCAGAGGATAATAAGTTACTTTGAATGGTATGAGTGGCCATCAAAAGTTGTCTGAATATGATGCTGGAATGAAACTGGATGATCTACAATACTACAGTATTTACCTGAAACAACATTGCTCTCTTCTCATTAAATAAAAGGGGTGAAAATTAGCTGGTTTTTACAAAGCTAAATAGGATTTTTAGGGGTTATGGTTTCATATCGGTACAGACAGGTCAGCAAAAACAAAAAAGCAGAGACAATAATTTTAATTTCCTCTTTTTTTTAATCTTTCTACACATCCCACGCCAATATCAACAGAGAAAAACTGCACTTCTAAGAAAAAAGCCTGGTGGTTTCACAGCAGAAAACAATGAGTTCAGTTCTGCAGAATCTTATTAGATTATTAGAAGGCTTATTAGAAGAGAAAAGGTCTGTATTTTCAGTAGTCTAGTTTACATTTACAGCATCAGTGAAATCAGCAGCCTGAAGATCAGCAAATCCATCACCTCCCCTCTGGTACACAACCAGGAGCTGCTTTTAAATTGGTCCTAACTACAAATCCTGTCATCAAAGGCACAGTTCAGCTCTTCATTAGTAAGCCACTGGATATTTGTGAACTACCTTAAGCAGGTAAAGCTTCCAGCTGAAAGGTCAGTGCCCCTCCACAGCAGAAACTGTGTTTTCAACTCAAAGCCTGTGTGAGAAACTGAGTCTGCCAGAAGGGTAGCTCAGCCAACTGCTGTGGAGCCTGATAGAAATCCTCAGGGCAGGCAAGTGAGGTCAAGTTCGCCTTGAACACTTCTTACTGCAGGTGCCCACCTCTGCAGCACTAAAAAGGAGCTTGGATTTTACAGAACAGCATGAGCCAGGGGCTGCACACATCCCCAGCTCTCACACAGGCTTGGCTGTGTGCAGGGGGGTTCATCCCTTCCCTCAGAGGTTCCCCCAGGACAGAATTACCATCAGGATTTGTGAGCACTTCCAAGGGTTCAGCCCTCGCAAGGGTGTGGTGCACACCCTGGTACAAGCTCTGGAGTGTTGTTAACTTCCAGACTTGCAACATGTGATGTTAGCCTCAATCAAACAACAAAAAGCAGCATCATTTCAATTATTATCAAAGCGAGTGATTTCCCATTTGTTTAAAGGATAAACACAGCATCTGACACTATGTTTGAAGACAGCTTTTCTTTTATTCTTCCTGAATTTCATGGAGATATATCTAATTTTAAATAGTTTCGTTTTTTCTAACTAGGAGACTCAAGGCCAAGCAATAAGTATCATCTGTAGAAATAAGTAATGACCTACATTGCAATTCAGATTTTTTTTTTAAATTCATCTCTGTGTTGTCCCTAACACATCAGGGAATCTGTATCTGTTATTTATTGGTTTGAAAGATTTTTCCCACTAGAGTGGAACCTGGGTGACAAATGGGCAAGAGCTGACCATCAGAAATAAAATAACAAAACAAAATTCACCTCTGCCAAGGCATAGTTTCCCAGGACATCAAGCTTGGCAGGAACTCTGCCAGTTCATGGCCAGCATTTCACCAGAGTGAACTTTGGTTTTCAGCACATTCCTGCTTCTCCACGTGCGAGGATCACACCAGCCTTGTGGACAAAGCAGGCTGGAAGGGTGTCCCATCACAAAGAGCAGCACCCAGTGCCCATGGCAAGGACAGGCAGGGGCTGGAAGAGATCCTTTGGAGAGCACCACGAGAGGAACATCCATGTAATAAATGCTTGTAGGAGATGCAATGTGCAGTCCTCCACGGGCCATTTCCAGGAGAAAAGTGAGGCAAGGAAAGGCCACACTGTCGCAAGACAGGAGCTCTTCTGCTAAAGACAACTGGAAATTTTGCTATTCTGCTAGAAAACATATCACAGCTTAAACATTAAAAGACCACAAGAGGACACTATGGTGCCACTTACCTTCAAAGTTTATTTACTTTAAGGAACTTCTGTTTCACTTGTAAAATTATTTGTAACTGTATTTGGTACATGGAATAGCCATTTCTATAAAGAATCCTTGATCTCATCTTTAGAAACTAAAAAGTTGCTTAGTCTTTGAGATACCATTTCTTTCCTACACACCCAGGTTCTGCACATTCGAAAAAGAAAAACTATATCAAGGTCTTCTACAGCAAACTTGTTAAACATGGCAGTAATTTTTAGTGTAGAATTAAGATGCTGGAAAAAAATACCACTCTGTGGATCAATTTTCAGATCAGTTACATTTTTAGCATGGGTAGATTTGTCATGGTCTGTTTAATTTTTAATGAAGGGCTCAGAGAGAAAACTGAGCACAGGCCTAGACAAGATCCTTGAGATGCTGAGTTTACAGGAGGAAACTCAGGAAGATTAATCCAAATCCAAAGCTGTATTAAACTTTTTTCAAATGTTTGTATTCCAGGCTAAAGGGACCTTCTTTTGATTTGTGTGATGAAACTTGTATTAGCTTAAGTTTTAATCTCACTTAGTTTGATCTTTATTTTGTTTCTCAGCAGCAACCCTCAGGGGAACTTGAATTCTTGTTTCCTGGGCTTTATATTTTCCTTTAATTGCAGAATCGACAAAAGAAATGTTTTATGAAAACAGATAGGCCAGGTTCTGACAAAGGGCTTCAGAGGAAATACCCATTATACAGAGGAAAGAATCATCTTAATGGAGTTTAAAAAACAATCTGGGGAGAAGCAACAGCAAAAGAGCAGAATTAAGTGCCCTCTTGTTTGAGTTCTGATTGTTAGGGCCAGAGCCTTAATTAGAAGCAGCAACATTTTTCTGTTGTAAGATAAATGCTGAACTTTGTTTACTTAGCTTGGAGTATTTTTTCCCCTCCACGATTTGTTGTCTCATGACAGAGAAGCAGCTGAACCAAGTCCAATACCTTTCTGAGGTCACAGTTTTGGAAAGGGTTTGTTGTTGCTTTTGTTTGCAAACAAAGAAAAAAAGCCATAATGAAGTTATAAATAAACGTGAAGGTTAGTGAGGAACTTTTTCCATTTCTCTGGTGTCAGAAGATTAAAAAAAAGATAATTATAATACCAGCAAATAATCATTCCCATGTCAAGTTGTTCTATGTAGATGTAAGGCTTCTAGGTAAAATAGCAGAACAAAAAATGAAGACCAGATTTAAAAAAAAAAGTAACAAAAAAAGGAAAAAGATAATTCTTGAACCACTGAATCAAACCTTCCAGAACAGTCCAAGTAGGGTTATCCAGGACCACAGTCTGCCCTGGAAATGGTTCAAGAAGATCAACTAAAATACTGCTCTGGGTCTGGAAATTAAATCCAACAACTCTTAAGAGCAAATAAAAGCCACTATTAGTGGGAAGTATCTTCTGGTTATTTAATTCTTTTGTAGTTTAAACATGTTATGTTTTCAGAACTTGAAGCAATTTGATC
This sequence comes from Passer montanus, assembly GCF_014805655.1. Taxonomy (NCBI): domain Eukaryota; kingdom Metazoa; phylum Chordata; class Aves; order Passeriformes; family Passeridae; genus Passer; species Passer montanus. The sequence continues at coordinate 7,040,045 of NW_024369373.1, read as the reverse complement.
ATTTCCATATGTATAAATGCAGAGAAGAGTAAACAGAACTGTTGTTTTCAATAGGAAATGGAAGAAATCCAAGTTTCTGCAGTCTCGCTCTGCTTTTCACTCCTCCCCACCCCAAACAATGAGCATGGTTAACCCAATCACTGGCACCATCAGCAGGAAACTCATCCCTTGGAGGAGGAGAAGTTTTCAGCTTAGACAAACACCAGTGCTGTCCCCAGGAGCAGGGGACACAACCTGCAGCCAGGGACAGAGCAGAGCACACCCACAACTGGCTCTGGCATGAGCTGCTGGGGCACTGCTGCTCATTCCACAGCTGGAGGACACAACATCTGGCTTGTCAAAGTTGGTTCTGTGGGGCAGATGCCCACTGAACCTTAGGTGTGCAATCAAACAAAGTTAATGAGCTCATATGCATATGGGTGGTTAGACTTAAGGCACAGTGTTTGCTGAGCTTGAAACAGAAATATGCTGGCATGTTGCTTGAGCAACTCAATGACACGCAAGAAGGAGTGTAGGTGTTAAGCAGAGCTGAGCAGTTTGTATCCAATGTAGAACACGCAGGAGTCCTTCCATGGCCCAGACAAGTCACCTGCTGGGGGGAAGTTTGGTACAGGAGCTGAACTACTCAGATTTTAGGTGGCAGAACTGTCATGTGTGTCAGACCAGCAGCAGACTGGAGCTTTGGTTTCCAGCATCACCACTTGCCCAGATGAGACAACTGAGAAGTGAAGTTATTTATTTCTGTGGATGCTACAGTCCATTAGTCAGGAAAAGGATAGTCCTGGGGGAAGGGCCCTGGCACCAACCTTTTAGAACCAAATCAATACTGTCTGCATCAATATTATCTCTGCAGTTCTTGGCTGCTCATATCACATACATAAAAGCATGAGCATTTGATTGTTTAAGATGCCTTCAACTTTGGGTCTTTTGAAAATCAGCCTAAGGTGCTTCATAGTACATAGATTTTGACATTTACAGAAATATTAATAAATACTTTCAGAATTCATGTTAGCACAACTCATTATTTAGAATTACTTGCATTCTTTCATTTGGCAGCCAACAGAGCTTATTACAAAGTTTGTATCTCAATGACATCTGGTACTTCACTGATACCAGCAGCCATAATAGAATCTGTTAGCTGAACTTGAATGCATTCGAATTACCAATGCAAATGGCTGTTATTAATTGGGGCAGGGCAAAGGCATTCAATTGCAACATGAATCATCCTCCCATTGGGAGGCAGAAAACAGAGTACAATCATTTTGTGCTTGAGTTGTTACAAATGCAAAGTTGTGAAGACTAAAAGTGGCTGTCAGGGCTGGAGACACTAGCACCAGAATGAAGGGTCACTAGTTTTTCTGAGAGCAGTCATAGCTGTAACTTACATGATTTTACTTTTGAAATAAATTTCTAATAAGATGCCTTCCTACCATGTTTCAAGTTGTGTGGTTTTGATCATTTAAGAAAAATAAATTAGGTTAATCTATTAAATAAGCTAGATAACATGGATAATCAGTGCACAAGATTCCATCTGCTGATTTTGACTTCTGATTTTGTTTCTCACAAGCAGCTTATTTGAAGCATTCTGAATTAACATTGTGACTGGTAATGGAAAAGGGACTTTTAGATCACACACACGTGAGAAGTGCTGTGAGGCAGCATTATCCTAACCCTGACGCAGGCAGCCCCTTTTGCCTTGTCCTCCATGCCTTGGCAGCTTGAGCAGGGGTTTGCTGCAGGTACCACTGTCCTCATGGACCCACTGCAGTGACTGATCCCTTCCCATGGGCACTTGCTTGGATGGGTTTAGCAGTATCTGAATTGAGATGAAGCTGACTGCCTACATCCAGGATTAAACCTACTTGAATTTCAAGCAGGGGCTTGAAGGGCAACCCTTCCCTTTGTTATTGACCCAGAGTTCTCACGTTACTCTGGCCTTCTTTCTGCCACAAGGGTCCAAGGTTGTTTCAGAGTCTCATGGGGCTCTGAACATCCACACTGTTCTGTGAGATTACACCAGTATCCTTACACAATTTTAAACAGTATTTTATTGATATTTCATGTCTCTGTTTTGCCACAAGGTTACAAATGACTCATTGCACAAACAGTCAACAAAAAAGTACAATACATTATACACAAGAAGTCACAGAAAAGTATTGTATGTACCTTTAAGAAAAGGAATATATGTTTTTAGTCAATGCTGTAGTATGGGAAGGTAAAAAAGTAAAAATTAGCAGGCGGTAAAGTGACAGAACACTATGAAGAAAACAGCTGGAAGGAATAAAGAAACATCTTACATTTTGTGTAATGAAGCAAATATCAGAGCCCTAGTTCTGAGAAAAGAGACCATGTATGGAAATGTTCCAATGGCTTATGAACCTGTTAGAAGAAGTACTGATGGGAATTAGAACTAATCATTTTACCAGTAAAACATGTTCTTATTACAGTCAAGCAACATCAGGAAGGCCAGCCTTCTGAATCAGTAATTCCCCTTTCTACCTGCATATCCAGGATCAGTATTTATTGAGAAACTATTCTTTTAAAGTTGGTTTGTGTGCAACTAGGTTGTTCCACATGATTTATAAAGAATTTGGTAACATACAGAAGTGTAATTAGAATATGTTTATCAAGGAGACTATCTTATCAAAAAAATTAATGAAGCTTAATTTTGAAGCTATAAAAGAACAGGGTCCTTCCAGAAACCCGACTTGTACAGAGAGCACAGAAATGGATGGTAGGAACAGTCTCAAATTCCTCTAGAAAAAAAGCTAATGTGCTGGTTTTTGATCCTGTTCATGCTCAGCCTTCTCTTGTTGTTAAATACTTCTGTGTTTACAAATGCTTTCCTTAGATCAATTACAGGACTTTTATTCTACACTAAGTCTAAATTCTGTAGATGTCACATGAGTAAATAAAAATTGGTATAATAAAATTACCATTAACAGCAAGTATCATGGGAAAGCATTTACCAGCAAGCACTGGGAACTGACCATACAAACATGTGGTGCTGCCATCTTATAATTTCATGTTAAATCTCAGTATATTTGACTAAAATGTCGGTTTTGGATGTACAAAGAGCAGGCCTATTTCAATATGTGCTCTTCTCTGCAACAGGAGTTTCTAACCCTGCATACCTTGTGTATTCCAAAGGCCAAAACAGCAGATTTATAATAAAAAGATTTCTGTCTAATCTCAGTCTATGAATCCACTGGCCATGGTCTGATTTTAGCTACAATAGAAAAGAAATAATGAAACCTGTTGTTGATACGGATAATTGTTTAAATGTCAAAAAGGATTTCCACAACCCTCTTGTTGTTCTTGCTCCCATCATCATGAAAATGCTGCAAACAGCTGTCCTCAAATTATAGAAAAGTATCCACAGTGCTGCCTGCACCTGAACCTAAGAGATCTACCTCCACCCTTCAGTAATTGTCCAGTTGCCCACTGTCCTGGTCAGGGTTCAAAAATAAGAGTTTAGCACCGTAGGATGGGTCTCTAAAGCTAGGTGTAGGCATGCAGTTCAAACTGGACTAGGCTTGTCACTCATCTTGTCATCTTAAAAAACAAAACATAACCCCAAGCAAATCAAAAAAGCACTTCTCTCCATATGGCAGGGGATGATCTTCTCCCATCTCTGATGAGTAAGCCATCAGCTATTGATGGAAGTTATATGATTTAACAAGAAGGAATATTTGAAAACTACTTGGCACAGATCTCTTAATCATAATCTCTAGTTTCCTGTGTGAAACTGGTCGTTCTGGATTCCAGTATTTTTTCCACAATATGGGTACCAAAACCATGGATCAAGTATTACAGAATTTATTCTTTAAATTTGAATATTTTCCATTAACAATGTTGGTCCTGGTCCAGCCAAGGTGATACAGAATTTATCACTTCAAATTCTAAACATTTTTACTACGTCATTTATAATTTACTTGATTTTTCAAGTATGCAGATGAATTTATAAAAATTATGTTTAAAATTTATTATAGTCTTCCATTAACGAATCATAGAGAGATAAGTAGTTGCACTGCAGAATATTCCATAAATCTCTAGACTCCATAGATCTTATGATACATAACACAGCATTAAACATGATACAAGTGTGAGACTGAAAGGCTGTGCCACAAAAGGAAATCCAAAGGACCTGGATGGCTGAGGCCGAGGCTTGCGCAGGTCTAGGCGACAGGAATTTTGTGCTTCTTGCAGAATTTCACTTTCACCTACGTCCATTGCTCCAAAAGTGTTCCTCACCTACAAAAATTCAAAAGGCTGTCCCTGAAAGCCAGACTGGCACAACAGCAAAAAGCTTTATGCAGCTAGCAAATTCAACACTGTTTCAAGTTACCCAACTCAAACTGTATTGCAAAACCACATCTGAATGTGAGGAAATCAATGTCATTATTCTGCTGTTTGCATTCCTATGAAGCACTTCCCAGAATTCAGCACATTACAGGCAAGAGTCACAGGTCTGGCCCTTCTTTGGCTTGGCTCTCCCTACATATGGAGCAAACAAACTCATGAAAGGAGCTCACACTCTCAGGACAGAGCTTCAGTGTCTCTAATTTGGAAGGGAAAAAAACATTACTAAATCCCACAGATTGGTTAGGAGTGGTGAATTTGAACCTCTTCCTTATGTCAGTCTGCCACACAAGGAGGTCAGCATTATGGAGATATTTTGGCAGGTTAACTGGAATAGTACAAATTTCTCTCATTTCAGTTCATCCAACATGCCCAAAAAAGACGAGTGGAAGAAAGGTCACTGTGAAATATCTGTTGTCTATAAAGCTTGTTATGTAATGTCTACTTACATATCCCTGACAATAAAAGTAGGAGGCAAGCAGTCTGGAAGTTTCAGCAGAGGCATTTTAAAAGTTACCGTTGAGGGGACCCTACTCTTATCCAGTCTCCTTCCCTCCTCTCCTCCCTCATCCTTCTGGATTAACTTCTACCCTTTATACTTAAAGCACATTGGGATCTAGTTGTTATGTTTATGGCTTGTTAATGACATGGCCATGGCAGAAGCCTTTTGAACAGCAGCCCAATCCCATGACAAGAATTAAAGTGATTTGCAGGAGTCAACATTCCTTCCTGCCCCAGCGAACACGGCCAGACTGTGATGCTGGTACATCTGCAGCTTCTCCAAACCATGAAGTGATTCCATTTAGAAGTCACTGATGTGTGCTTATCAGATTACTGCAGAGAGAAAAACTTCCAAAGAGCTTTGTCTGCTCTTTCTCATTTTCCTTTATGCTGCTAACACTCTCTTGCCATCTTGGTTTCATTCCCAGCGTTTGGATTTACTGAATTAGGTGCTTACATTCCCTCATATCTCTCTCACTTGAAAAAAACCCCTCCAAAACAAAATACATAAAATTGAAAAAAAAAAGCCAAAGAAAAAAAACCCACCCAAAAAATAAACAACAAAACACCAACAGTTCCTCTTTCCCTCTTGGTAAGAATCAAGATTGAGGTTGGATTTAAATCTTACATTTTCTACTTCCCTGAAGACACGGAGAAAGTTCTCCCTTAAGACTCCTTTCAGTTCAGTTTCATTCCATCCTCTTCTGAGAAGTTCTTCTATCAAAGAAGGGTATTTAGAGACATCTTCCAATCCCTCTGGAAAACTGTTGGCAAGAGTCACACAAGAGCATTCAACACACATCACTAACAAACTGGAGAAAAAGGGTTCTAATTAGTCTTTTGCACATATTGACTTTTGTAGTGAGCTGACTTTGGACCAAATTCTTCCTTTGAGAATTCAGCTGACAAACAGAAATGGGACTGGGACAAAACAAAAGTGTTTTCTTCACATAGGACCCAATAAACAGAACACAACTGGAATGAAGATGCACTTCTATAGAGGCAAAACAACAGCATGGAAGGATATAAGAACAAAAGGGGAAAAAAATAACCAGAAATTCATGTATTTGGCAATCCACACTTTCCATCAGGCCTTCAGAGTAAGAGGAAACATCTGCATCACAGATGAAGTTGGGGCGAGCCACTCGCAACTGAGGACAAAAGGAAACCTACAAACACATGGTGAGCTCTGGAGTTACTGGCAATTTTGTAAACTCTGTTCTTTACAAACTATTTTCAAAAAAATCCCAATTAGAATAATAATATTAGTTTGAATTAAGCCAATTGTTTAAGCAGTAGAAAGAAACCTATTCAGAGCCCTCTACCAAAGGAATTACAAAAAGCAAAACTGATCTATGCCTTATGCTAATTCTTGTCAGAATAAAAAGAATTTAGAAATAAAAAGCTGCAAAACCTGCATTAAACAGCTGTTTTAAAGTGTATTTCCATGAGACTTTGATGTTGTTTTGAGAGAATAATATTTTTATTACTTTTCTATTCCATGAAGGTATAGTGATAAGCATATCTCAAAAAATCTGTAGCAGTACTACCAGGAATTAGGACTCAACAACTCCAACACCAATTTAACTGATGTTCTTTGAGAAAATTAATGATAAAATGTGTCCTTTTGTTGCAAACTGTGTTTTTATTTTGAACATTATCATTTCAGAGCTATGATATCATGGGAGCTGACTCAATGGGTTTGTGTTTGTACTTTACAGATGGGGGCCTGACTCTGACTTTCATTCACAAGCAGGCTGAACTCCAGGAGAAAAAGAAGAAAGAAAAAGGAGATAATGATTTAACAAAAAGATAAAAAGCAAAAAAAAAAAAGGTTAAAATTACAGCAGCAAATACCACCCAATCTGCATTTGTTTCCTGTGCTGTAACTGCAGTAGTCCAGGAGTGAGGAGAGGTTCTGTGGCAGGCTGCTCACCAGGTTCTGCTTGCCTCAAACACTTCCCAAAAGCAGGAGGGGTTTCACAGCACCAAAACTCTTTGGCCTTTCCCCAAGGATAGTGGAGGAAAGAGTTTTGCAGCACCTCTCTAGACTGAACCATTTACCATAGAGAGGTTTAAGCAGCTTTTCTGTCATTCATTGATGGCTTTTGGAGAAAAACAACTCCTCTCACTGGTTTTGTATGCCCAAACCACCACCTAGAACACATGGCTTCAGAATTCAGAGGGCATGAGGATCCATTTGTAGCACTGCTTCATGCAGTTCTAAAAAGCAATCATTGTGCCCCTCTTTGATAAAACTTGGGTTAGTCTCATAACAAGACAATCTGATACCAGGTTTTTTTAGTCTGCCTTCTTTTTTCCCTTAAATGAACCAATATGAACCCACATAATTTAAGGAGCAGATATCCATGTTTGTACAACTTTACTCACCGTTCCACTCCATCATAGTCACCACCAATTCCTATCGATTCTGAGCCTGCAATTTCCTTTATATGGTCAAAATGATCTGAAAGAAAATATCAAGATAACAATATCTAAGCACCTAGCAAAAAAGAAATATTACAGTTCACACATATTGGCACTGGGTAACAGCTCTCTCCTTAATCATGGGTTCTTGATCAAATCCTTTCTAAACAAGTCCAAAGACATCCCAGCAGGCAGCAACCTTCAAGATAACACCTACACTGATGAAATGCCAATGAGGAAAGAGACATTCATTCCTAACAAGCAGCCCAATTATACCAATAGAATTTTCATTATCCATTACATACCTATGTTTCCCACTCTTAATTACATAGGCTTAAGGTGTTTTCCAGAAAGTAACAACTCCTTTGGGATTAATGGTTGTTGGCTCTGTTTGTGAGCATCCTGTCCTCCAGCTACACACACACCTTGTACCTCTTGTTATTGTTTAATGGGTATTAGCTCATAAAGTACCTAGAGCTGGGCTAAGGTGTGGATGGAATAAACAAGCAGGGTAATTTACACAGCCTTGAAAATGATGCATGCCCCAGGATATTCACAGAATTTATACAAATTTGTAGAACCCATAAAAACTACAGTATATAAACATCAAACCTGCAAGGGTAGAAATATTAACAACTTTTCTGCCACAGGCCAGTACATCTGCATTGAAAGTCACCATGATAATTCCCTTGTTCTTTTTCTGAAAGATATGAAGAGACAAGTGATGAATGAACACTCATGCCCTGCAAACATCATAGGCAACTTATATAGAATCTTCTACACCCATCCACCAGTGAGAACAGCAACACTAAGTCAAAGTTCAGATGGCAACATGAGGTTTTGCCTCCCTGTTCTTTCCCCTGGGTTCATTTTACTTTCACGTCGACTGAATCAGCAGAAGTGCAGTGACTACATCAAACAAACTCAACCAGAATTTCAAAGTATTTGCAAACACTTCATTTTTGTAGTCAGAGGCTAAACACAACCCAAAGAAAATGCCTCAGAAACAATTGTAAGCTGCTGCTAAAGGATCTGCTTCTAAATCAAATTCAGGGATGAGGAGGTGGAAAGTAAACATCATGATTTGAATGTACGTTTGTGGCAGCCCATGCAAACATTGCCATTAAAACAAAAACCAAAACCCCCAAGAAGCAGAACCAAGAAATTCCTTCCTCCAGAAACAAACCCAAGATCCCTATCACTCACCAGTTGCTGGAGGATATCATCAGGAACATTTCTTGAGTGATTACAAACAGAAAATGCTGCCGAGTGGCTGAAAATTACTGGTGCTTTTGAGATATTGAGTGCAGCTTTTACAGTGGAGTAGGAGGTGTGAGATAAATCTATCAGCATACCCAGGCGATTCATCTCCTTTACCACTTCCTAGAACAGATGTACAGACAACAGTGTCAGTATTAAGTTTCCTGAAAGGAAACTGTTTAGCTAGTATATGGAAACAGATAGATTAATTCTGCAGCTGCCAGCTAGTCATAAACATGCTGTGCCTGTATTGGTTGCTATGTACCTATTAATTCATTAGTGATTTATTCACTCAAAATCAGCCAGCATGCCACCACATGCTCAAAACTTAGAAAACTTAGGCAATCTAAAATAAGTAATTGGAAATGTTATTCACATTTTATTGCTTGCACATATGAATTCATACATCTAATCTATATTAAATCAACTGTAATTAAATCTAACACTTATTTTACCCTAAGAAACATCACAGGGAATTTGATGATCACCTCCTAACTATCAAGAACTTCCAGAAATTAATTTTTAATGTCAATTTGCTTTTGAGAAGATAAGGCCAGAAGTTGTTAGTTGCATGACAGATTGCCCAGATTAGCGTTTGAAAGAGATCCTTACTTGGCCAAATGCAGTCAGACCAATAACATTAGGATAAAAGTTGTGTATTCCTTTAGATGATGATTCAGACCTTAAAAAGGGGAGTGAGGGAGAAGAAACATCTTATTATTCTGGAGAATACAGTATCAGCAGCTGAAATCTCTTGCACTACACAAAAGAAAAATGTCACATAGACAAATGTGTGGATAATGAGTTACGTAATAGGCATCTTTTTCAGGCAGTGCTTTTTTTGTTTATAACTGCTTCCAGGTTGACTAATGTTGATTTTTGTGAAGGAATTTAAGACAATCAGATTGTCAAGGGTCCAAATTATGATTATAACAAGCACTACATAATGGGTGGAGTCTCCTACTGTATACATGGAAAATTATTTACCCCCAAAACCCATCACCTTGACTTGGTTCAAAGTCGTTCACAGGATAAGTTTGTGTCTGGATCCATAGTTCTCCCACCATGCAGCTGCCACTCCTTTGCATTAGACAGCCACAGAAAAATGTGCACAATAGTTACCAAGGAGTGTTGCAGGAGTGTGTTAGAGTCATGTAACGAACACCCAAGTCATAGTACATCCTCAGTGCTGCCAAGCTGCTGTCAATGGAGTGGCCACCTTCTATTCCAATCAAACATGCAATCCTGCTACTGTCAGAGATACCTGGAAAACACAGAGGGAGATGATTCCAAAGTAATTCCATGACAGATAAGAAGCCAGCACTCCCAAGCAGCAATTGTCTGTGTAAATTGCAAGCAGTAATTAAGATATTTTCATAGAATTGGAGCGTACAGAGTGCATGTTTATATGGCAAATTTTCTCATGACTGCGTGGACCAGGGCTGTGCACAGTCAGTGGCTGTGGTTCAGAAGAAACGTTGAAGTTACTCTTTAAAGGAGGACAACTTCTCTGCTTGTCTCTCTCTGTACACATCTCCTGAAACCACATTTTAAAAAATTCCTTTACAAGAAGGAGCATCACCTTGGGAAGTCATCACCAGCTCCAGCTCTTCATAGCTGTTGCACATCCTCTTGACAGCATCGATTTGCTCTAAGGTCAGGCGCACAGCATCCTTGTTCTGAGCGCTGCAAAGAACATACACTGACCAAAACTGAAAGAGACATTGACAAGTAAAACAGAGAATTTGTGTTTTGACTTGGACTTCCGTTTGCTCATAGCTCAGGAGCACAGACCAAAAGGACTTCCTGCAGTTTACAAGGGAGTTGCCACTCCCCAAAGAAAGCTTTTTCTCCAAAGAAAGAGTTATGATACAAGCAAGAGCAGCCACTCCAGACATGATTAAGGCCTCCTGATGCACTCAGCTACTCTACAGTACATGCAGGAAAGCAAATATAAGCTTTCTTTAATTTATGTATCACAAAACAAATGCTGCTGTTTTGACTAAGAGTATCTGAATTATAAAACCCAAACATTTGAAACACAACTGTTGTGAAAGAGTTTTTGTGGCTTTTCAGTTCTATTTTTTTTTCTTTTTCAACATAAAGAAGCAAAATCAGGGCTAGGAAGGAAGCAAGTGTAGAAATATATTCTGAGCCCTGCCACCACAGCAGTACATACCTGAGCTCCCACATAACCAGCCTGAAGTTTCACAAGGTTTGTGTGGGTCGTGTTGAGTTCCCTTAAGTTGACTCTGCTGAGTCTATTTTGGTAAAGTATTCTCAGCTGCAGTACAAAGTCATTGTGGCTAAAATGGAAAACAAACAGGGCTTGTAACAGAAATAAGTTGTTCCCTTTCTAACCCAAGTGTAATTTCTTCCATTGTTTGAAGTCCCTTAGACCATTAATTGCCAATAATCCTTCCAGCAATAGACGCCTAAAAGTCTCTCTTATTTTCTGCTTCTCACCCCCTGCCACCCATGAGCAGGTTGGGGGTGTACAGTAAGTTGGGAGTGGACACAGCTGAGACAGCTGACCCCAGCTGGCCAAAGGCTATTCCAGACCATATGCTCAGCATATAAAGTTTGGGAGTAGAAGGAAGGCAGGGGGCATTCATAATCCTGATGTTTATCTTTCTAAGAAAATGTTATGAGTGATGGAGCCCTGATTTCTGGAAATGGCTGAATGCCTTAGTCATGGGAAGTAGTGAATTAATTCCTTATCTTGCTTTGTTTGTGCATAGCTTTCCTTATTAAGTTGTCTGTGTCTCAACTCATGACTTTTCTCACTTTTCTGATGCTCTTCCTCATCCCACCAGAGGGACAAGTGAGCAAGGGCTGTGTGGGGCTCTGTTGCCAGCTGGGGTTAAACTGTGACACCTGGCCAGAAAATCAAATGATGTTTAGGGTAACACAATCCTGCATTAAGTATAATCTGAACCAAAATTCTTTCCCAATGTATCACTGCAATGGTAGCTCAGTCCATGTCTCTGCTAATCTGACACTTCAGCATTTCCTCCTCACTTGTCAGACTCACAAAAAGCTGAACATATTTTATATACCCGTCAATCAAACGTGCGTTTCGCATCAGCTCAATAGCTCTTTCTCTCATTGATTTCTCACAGCTGAATGGCACAATATCAGAAAAGGACATCAGCAGCCACAACAACTTTGCCATATTTCTCTTCATTTCCATTTTTCAGTGGAAAAAGTGCTAGAGCACAGATCCCACAATTGTTCACTGATGACAATGAAACACCAAAATTTCCAGTCTGCAGAGGATGTAGGTTTAACAGTGCAGGCAGAGCTGAATGCCCCTCCTTCTGATAAGGCCACTGGGAACTCTGGAGGAGGAAAGAAAAAAACAAAGAAATAATAGTAAACAGAAGGGAAGATAGCATTGGAAACTCTGAAACTGCTACATTCTCACAAGGATTTTAGGGTCTCTGGCTATTGTGCTCTTGCACATATACCTGTCCTAAAACTCTGCTGCTGCCACCAGCTCAGTGCTGAACCAACTGCTCAGTCAGAGCTGGCAGGCTGAGCCTGCTACACCCTGGACTCACAGCTCCCAAAACCAGCTTCCAAAACAGCAGAAGAAAATAGTGTTTTTAATTATGCTAACTTGTTTGTTCTCTTTCTGTGGGAATCTCACACTGAAATGAGCACTGAAACTGTTTTCTGAGAAAGTTGAGAAGTGAACTGCTTCTGAGTAAACTGTCTTAAAACACACAGAACATCAGATGGGATGAGAGGAACAGTAATAGCTACAAACAAAACCATCTCAAAATCCTTCCTCCAATAGCAGTACAGTCTTAGAAGTTTTTCTTCCATCAATATGCATCAGAAATATACATGCATTGTGAGACACAAAAGCTTTAGTGGCACAGCACTTCTACAAACCCATAAAGTTTAGAGAGCAATCAGAAGCTGTTCCTTTTCTGCTCTGTGGCAACCATAGACATCTCCCTCAAATGTCAAAGCACAAATACAAACTTACCCTTTTACCACAAATGCAGATTTTGTTACCACAGGGGAAAAAGTCTTTGTATCTCCAATCTAGAAAATGTTAAATTTGTTTGTGGCAGCTCAGTATGCAAAATGTTAAAAATACAAGGTCACAAAACTGCCCAAGCAGAAGAATTCTGACAAGTTAGTACCACAAAGGCAAATTAGTTTCTGTAGGCATGTTTTGGTTGCAAATTCCTCAAGCTAAAATATAGGAGAGAGCTACAGCCCGAATCTCTATAGAGCTCTGCCAGATCCTGACAAAAGGACTCTAAAGGAAAAACTACGATTTTATAGCTTATTATCTGCTCTGGCCTCATATACATAATGAAGTTCGTATAATATGTCAGTTCAAACTGCTCTAATGAGAAAGTAGCAAATGTTTTTCACACAATAAAACTGTTCTGGAGCTATAAAAACTGATACACGCTGTAGATTTTGGCCCAAATATTCACAATTTTTTCCTGAATTCAACAGTAATTTTCAGGAAGATTTTTCACCAGGAACTAAGTGTTCTTCCAGTGGTTTGACAGCTAAAATAAATTATTTTCGTCTATATACATTAGCAAATCCCCTTTCTGTGTATGTGTACAAAAATACAGTTCTTTGTAGCTACAAGAATTTTCTATCGATTTGCTATATCAAATTATCTTCTCAGTTTCATGCAAAATATTTTTTATACTTTGACAGTAAGACTCATTTGCCTTTGAAACTGTTTAGGTATAAAAAAACCTCATAATTAAATCATCATTCAAAGATCAGTACTTGAAAATTGAAGGAGTATTGCAAGCACTACACAAAATTAGGAACATGGTAAGTTAGCATCCCTGTTTAAACAACATTTGAAATACAAAACCCACAGAGCTTTTTCCCATGCTGACTGAGCAGAGCTGAAAAGTGGAAGCTGAAATAAGATTTATAGCTTTTCTTTTGTTTATCTAGAGGCTCCTTGGAGCAGTTACCTTCTTCAGATAATCCAGCCGAGTCGAAATCCACATTTCACTGTGCTGGATCCAGCAGCTAAAGCTTGGCACTGGAACTGCTTGGCATCACAGCAGCAACCAAGAAAGCTCCTGTGCTTCTTTAGCTCGTGTCACAGGCTGCACACACAGCAGGCATCTGGAAACTGCCACTTTCTGAGATGCAAGGGCTGTGCACGAGCTTTCAGCTCAGCTACACCCACGGGGAGCCCCACCAGGCTTCTGCTGTGCCTTGTTCCAAACCCAGCATTTCCTCCCTCTCGTGGCAGCCTGGCTGTGCAGTGCACAGTGCCTCTGTTCACTAGCAGATGATGTGTTAAAATCACTGTTTGTGTGGCTCAGAAATAGGCACCTCTCACCACAGAATGATTTAGGTTGGAAGGGGTTTTTGGTGGGATGTCACATTGGTGGGATGTTACCTTACCTGGTCCCAGGGAACTTCAAAGATAGATCAGGTTTCTCAGGACCTCCTCACTCAGTGGAAGATTTGATATCTTCAATGAAAAAGAACATACAATCTTTCCAGCCCCTGTTCCAGTGCTTGCTTATTCACATTGACTATACCTCAGCCAATAAGTATCTACTTTGTGTTACTATACCTGCTGTACTTTATTCAGGACTTACAGTGTATTATATTTACAAAGGTCAAAATAGTCACGAGGTACAGGTGACATTTCCAAAAATAATTATGTCTCTGAACCTACTGTGACTTTTCACTCCCTTTCAAACATGAAAATTTGGAAACAAGGAAATATGTGCAAAACCACGATGCTAGAGTTTCACAAGAAGTGGTTTGCTTATCATAATTTTTATTTCACTTGGTATTTTTTACCAGAAACCAAAAGGGCATCATGCTTTTGTTTATGATTCCATAGCAGAGAAATTACCAAGTCTCATGATCCAATCTCCCACAGTCCTGTTGTGCAAGTCCTGTCTTAAGTGAACACACATTTCTCATCAATCCTCTAGTTCCCACTAACTGGAAAACTTAAACAGAACCCCACACATTCCTGGGAATTCTGCTGCACATTGCTGATTCGGTGAACTTCATTTATAAACATTTACTATCCACTTCTCTGGACTAGAGAACCCTAAACAATACAAAGGATGTAACAAGAGAAAATACAAATGTTTTCTCTTTCTAATCTGAAGTTTGATCCAGGCCAGAGCCATTATTATGCCTATGAAAGAAACTATATTTCATATTGAAATTAAAGCAGCAATCATCAAGCTTAGACTCCTTTTCCATTTATGGTCTAGTTCTATCCCATACTTCATTGTTAATTTTAAACTTTTCAGGTTCTCATCACTATCTTCCAGAGTAATTTAATATCACATGCCTTGCAATTTATTTTTCCCCTTTTATGAATCTTCTCTCCTTGCAAAATCAAGTTAAATCTCTGATCTGATTTCTACCTGATACTCTTTTCCCAGATGTTTGCAGTAAAGCTAAACTCACCAACTCCTTGTTCAACAACAGTGTTTGCTGATCCACTGAACACCTTGAGCTTTTAACAGCTCACTTTTTTGCAGATTCAGCAAGTTAAATCTCTGATCTGATTTCTACCTGAAACTCTTTTCCCAGATGTTTGCAGAAAAGCTAAACTCACCAACTCCTTGTTCAACAACAGTTTTTGCTGATCCACTGAGCACCTTCTTGAGCTTTTAACAGCTCACTTTTTTACAGATTCAAAACATAACTGATTTTTAAGGCTGCTAAATGCCAAATGCTTCCTTTGGCTCATCATGAGCCATATAATGAGTTTCGTCTATAATTTTATTCCAATAACCCTGTATTAGTGTTAGCAGCTGTTTGTGTATTATAATTCTTACCATGTGGCATTTGTGATGTACATCCTTCCTGCAGAGTTTATCTGGCAGGACTGGTGTCTTGATAAGTATCCCAGGAGCTATCTTTATTGTCCAGAATATTGATACACAGCTGTCTCTCCCTGATAATAGCTATCCCTCTGTTTATAGCATGTTTTATTCACCTCACACATATTTTGGAGCAGGCTGAGATGCTGTAAAATAACTGCAGCACTCACACTCAAGTCAGCTGCTGTCAGGAGGCAGAGGGATAACATTATTGTTGGAATTACTTTTCCCACTAGGAAGGTTTGTTCCAGCCCAGAGCCTCTTCATTAATTTCAGCACTTACACATCTAAAACACTGATAGATTTTACTACCAGCACAGACTGGGCAGTAGATGACTGCAGCTGGGAAAGTAGGACTTTGTATGTGCAGATGCCTATTGCAGCAGTCATTTCTAACTGCAATTTTGTATTCTATCAAATTCTTCTCTTCTACCAGCTCCTGGAATCAGCTACACCACATAACAGCACTTCAGCATTTGGGATGGATATAGTTTTTTGTGTCAACAAGCATCAATTGCTTAGGGACAGGCCACATTAACATAGTGTTGTAAGTCCTGCTTATCAAGTATTCAGACTTGCTGTCCTACCTCTGTGTGAAGATTGCAATCTCCAGGGCAGTCAGTTTAGCATTTCTTGAGGGTAGGTATCAGTGTTTTAATTAGAAAATGTTACAACATGTTAGGAAGAGGAAATCCTGTGTATCAGGATTTCAGTTTGCATAAAAATAGCAATACAGGCAGAATTAACTATTGCAAATTGAGTTCCATCTGTTTCTTCTACTCATCACAGCATTAGTTTCAGGTCCTAAAATGAAGTGAGTTCACACTCAGAGGGGGTGGTGATGGGAGGTCTTTGGTAATTTTTATCTGTTTAAATCAGCATGGTTGCAACATATTTCTTAGACGAGACCTAATGAGAAATATTCATCTTGGGAGATCAAAATGGTTAAAAACCAAGTCAATAAAAAACTTCTTTTTGCCATGTTGCTCTGCTTTGGGGGTGGCTGAAGCTGCCCCAATTTCATGAATAATTTGACCAACATCCTGAAGGTAGTTCAGAGGGTGCCATACACTCTCAGGACATGAACATACAGAACCACATCAACTGGCACCAGTTACCAAACACAAAAGAAACAGGAAGTACCAAGACACGTTGCTCTCTTCACAGAGGAAAGCTCTCATGAAGCACATGAAGATATCACCAAAGATCTTTGGATGGAATCAAGAGCTGAACATTGCCTATAGCTGAAAGCAAATAGTCCAAAATGAATGCAGGTACCTTTCAAGGTGAACACAAATTAGTACTATTCTGACACCCATCAATGTGCCTTGTCAACAGTTTTTCTAAAAATACCAAAGTTGCTGTGGATTCTCCTGGCTCAATACTCTGACAGAATTAATTTCTGTACTTTCTTGGAAAGAAAGGTGGAGAAAGCAGCAGTGCAAAAAAAAATAGCTGCAAGAGCTTATCTAGTAATTTATATTATGTTTATTTTAAAATAGTATTAATATTTACAATTGATAATGCCCAAATGGCAAAGCAAACCAAGCAAGGCTTCTGTTTGTTTAGCTATTCACTTGTTCTACAAAGGTATCAGGTATCGAGTTTAACTCTTTTGATTCAAGCAAGGTGAAAATTCTTGCCACGAGGTGGCAGGAGCTTCCCCATTAAAATAATGCATAGTCTGTGATCTGATGACAGATTGCTAATTGGCAGGACTGAAGATGACTTCTGAGAAGCAGGATTTAAACCAGATTGCTTCAGACGGATGGGCTCTTTTATTTGGAGGTTGTTCCCCCACGCAAGAAAATAAAAAGAAAAATATTTTTTGAAAAGCAGTTGAAGAGGTCACGAAAGTCTCAAGAACAACAGAAGTTGTTGCCTAATCAGTTTAAGAATTTTATCTGAAAAGGCTTCCAGAAACACTTAAAAAAGAAAAGAGGGGGGAAAAAAGACTTTCCTGTTTAAAAGCAGAATTGTCAAAGCTCTATTTCTGCCACTTCCCACTTCAATTTTTCAGGAAGAGCAAACCCATTCATTTCTAATTAAAGCAGCTGCTGCCCTTGTGGCATTAGGCACCCACAGCCAGGCAGGGCTCCACTGAATGCCACGTTTCCTGCTTAGCACAGGTTTCTGAGAAGAGCCAATCGTTTTGGTATCAATGAAAAAATCCCATTTAGAGCAAGTACACTTAGCTTCATTTTTGCCACCTAATAACGGGTCCATTTTTTTCCTTTGTTTCAAAGACTTTGCTTTGAGTTTTGGAGGGATACCTAAAATGTGCCATCCTTGCCTGATGTGCAGATGATATCCAGGTAATCCTTAAGGAAGGCCTGATTTTTTATTCATTCCTATGCTTATGAGTAGAAGCTCTCAACCACCTTTAACTGCAAGGATATTAGAAGAGTGTAGGTTCTTATACCAGCTTTCTAAATAATCAGTTGTGTGCCAGTGTCTTCCTTAGCAGTTCTGAAAGGCTTAAGCAATGCCTTCTCTTTGCTGTGTACCTGCAAACACCTGTGCTCAGCCCACATACAGTTACTGTTTGTTTTCCTACCTCAGAAGCATTATGAAGTTAAATGGAGCATAGAAATAAATTGACTGGTTTTGTCTCTTGTTCAGACCACATTGAACAAACTGGAAACTAAGTAAAGTTGCTCATTCAGTCTGTCACTTTCAGAAAAATTTAGAATTTGCTGCAATTGTTTTGAGTTAGCTGACTCAGAATCTGACAGGAAGCACAATCAGATGCTTTTAAACATTCAGAGCTGTGAGGAAATAAGAGACCCTAAGTTTTTGGGGTTTTTTAACATAAGTTTTAAGAAACTTCCAAGTACTTTTGTCTTGGGATGTTTTTGTTAGACCAGAAAATTTATCAACCTAGGATCCATTATTTCTCAATGATCCATTATTTCTGAGGTGTTTTTCTCAACATATTGTGATGCTTAATAAGAGGTTTCTTTATTTGAGGAATTTAGCAGTAATTTCAATGAGGCAGTAGACAGAAATTTGCCATGGTTCTATTGGAAAGAGAGCTCCCTTGCAGCAATGAGAGCAAATCACCATGGAAACTTTTTGCTAAGATGGTATTAAAGCACAGCATGTACACTTACATCTCTCCTTTTGTAATAGACAGCATTTTGTGATACAGTCTGGAGTGACTGAGTAAAAGCGTTATTTGTACATGGGGCACCAGGATTTTCCCAGAACTGTTGCAGGATTTTGTCATGCTGCAGAGCTGGCCAGTTGACAGCACATCTTGTTACACATAGAGAAGTGTTAAGAGATGAGAGGACAAGTGATTTTACCCAGTTTGGTACCATCAAGCTGATACACACACAGGGAAAACAGATTTGTGAAGAGGCCTTAAATCAGTTTATCACCATGGGAAGCTAACTAAATGTTCTCATGTTGTCCTAGAATGATCTGCTTTTCAAACCAGGATGGACCAAGGTCCATTGAAGCTGCAGTATGTCCTTACCTTGCTTCTCATAAACACCAGGTCTGGTGCTGAGCAGGGAGCAGCACCTCTCCAGGGTGACATTGTGCTCCTGGCTCCCACAGTGTGTCTCAGACTCTGCCCTGGGGTCTGGCTGTCCTTTGAACAGAGAGGCAGATGTATTTATGAATATATCACATCAGGCCCAGATAAAGACATCTTGTTCTCCTGTGTTAAGGCCAAACTGCGAGAGATCACTCACATCACTTTGTCTCCTCTGACTTCACAGAAGAGCTGTGCACAAAACCACAGGAGCACACAGGAAGAGATACATTGTCTTGAATCTGTTAGCATAAGCCAGAACACGTTCCTTATTCCCTACAGAATACTAAACAAGTATCTACAAGCATCCTGTTTTGAGGTTCATTATGGTTTTGACATATTCCTCTCCTAGTTTTCTATGTGTCTGCCAACACTGGATGCCAAACAGACTTCTCTTTTTGCAACTTTTTTCTAGCATAACTTCTGTTAGAACCAAAATCATTATTTTTTTAGTCAGTTGGTTGGTCATAAATGAATAACAAACTTTATTAAACAATTTTACCTGCCTCATCAAAAATTATACTGCAGAAGAAAGTTTGGAAATGGCGTGGATATAATGTTTTTGACTGTTTAAACAAAGTTGTTCTGTTTTTATTATAAATTCTAGGTAAGGGAAAAGGAATTTGCAGGGTATTTGTAATCAGGTATCTGTCCAGTAAGGCAACACACAAAATTGTGTGAGGACTTGATGGCCAGAGTGAGGTACATAAGTTCAATTTTGATTCTTCACTGGAGAGACTCAAAGGTTACAGCTTACAAAAGGTGAAGAATTTACTTATTTCCACCATAGCTCCTCCATCAGCAAGGCTACCCTGCACAGCTTGGCTGGGGGCCTGGTGGACAGGTAACTTCTAGGGGGATGAAGGTTTCAGTTCCTTCAGGAGCTGTCAGATGCTGCTCAGGAAAAGGATTATGTGGAGTTGGAAAGGAATTGAATCTGGGCTCTCATTTTTGGGGACAAATATGCAGAGCAGTCAACAGGACCTGCTGCCTCTCCTGGGGTCACACTTCGACAGGAATGGCCACTGCACCTTCTCTTTCCAGTCAGGATCACAGCTGGGAAGGGTTGGTGTGGGCCAAGTGCACAGATTTCTGACCTACCACTGCTTGTTTCCCAGTTGCATCCAGGTAGCTCATTAGTCAGCCAAAGGGCTTTTCAGCCTGAATCAGCCTTTCAAAAAGCACCAAGAGCTGCTGAACCTAAAGCCACAAACAGGCTTTTGATCTGGATGTTTGTTTTTCTTTAAATGGATCTGAATCTGAGATGTAACCCACATTCTCCAGAGAGAGAGAACAGTGTGAGAGTAAGGTTCTTGCTTGCTGTTATGCTTCAGGACCCTCCTTCCACTCCAGAGTCAAGAGGCTTGGAGAGCTAATGCACAAGTATCAAAAAGCTGAACCATGACTATCAAAACAGTAGGAGTGGTTTACAACATACCTGATATTCAGTGCAATTAGGAGCTGAAGCACCCATTAGCAATCAGAAAATGGACAAATTATTTTGTACCTAGACAAGCTAAAAATATTACCATTTAAATACTACTATTTAATATTTTGGGGTTTTTTTCTCCCCACCCTTATTCTTAGGGTTGACATTTTCCCACTTTTCTCCTTACTCTGGGACTGCAAATTTTTTCATAGATGTCCAGTACTATCCTCTCTCAAAAAGACACATCTAATGCCTGTTTAGTCAGGGATGAATATCCAATGCTTTTAGCCCAAAACAACTCAGACAAAAACAACAGCATCTGGCCTCCAGTTCATTCTTGATCTTGATCATCAGTGATGGTTGTCAGACTTCTACAGTTTTTTTCCTCTCACAGAGATTATTCAGCGTCCTTTTGCTACATCCTCCCACTTGTGTTTAAATATTTGTTATCCTTCTCTAAGAAGCAACAGAATTTCTAAAGAACAGCAGAATTTTTACAGCTGAGATATTTCATGCAGCTCAGTCCACAGGGCATTAATTGTTTCAAATTTCCAGATGAAACACTGTGAATTTTAAAATACCACACATAATGTGAGTGTTCCCAGCAAATCAGACACTACAGGTTCACTTGCTGTTTATGCTTCTGTACTTATTCAAGACTTGACCTTCTGCTAGTTGGACTAATGAACAGGTCTTATGGCAAGTACTTTGTCTTGGCATGGTCAGCTCCCTTCTGAGTGTATTTGGATTGGGAATTCTCAGGGACAGGAGGTTTCTCACTGTCAAAACCAAATTATTTAAAGCAGCGGAGAAGTGGCACAATATAAAAAACAGAAGAAGAAATGTTTTCCTCTGTGAAACTTTTGATTGCCATGGTAAACATATGTTCAGGATAAGTTTTCATCAAAGCATGTAAATTAACACTGGAAATTACTTCCTCGTGAGTAAGGCCAGCCGGGAATACTTCCACACCAGCCAAGCTCCATTTGAAATCAGATTTGCATTAGTTCCCTAATGAAAACAAGCTGAGTTCCTACACATAGGTTTCTGGATATCTAATTCAGCAGGTGACTGCCACTTTTTATCCAGAATATTCACCTTTCTTCCCCCTGCCCCAGTTGTAACACTTGCACAGAACTGGAATGTTCCTTCTGTAAGAATTTAAGTAATTGTTGAATTTTATTTTTTTAAGAAATCTAAACAATTCTATGATCTGTCCCTCCTCATTGCCAAAACTGTGTTATTTTCTGCCCATATTCTGCTCAGCATGCCATGAGATCTTTCAGATCTGCAAAGCTGTGTTTGTTCTGCAGGTGACACATACAAGCAATTCTTAAATTCCTGCTGGCATTGTCTCAAATCCCCTGCAGCAGAAACCACACATTCTGCAGTTTTTATTATTCTTCCCAAACCCACTAAAAGACTAAAATGCATGTTCTCATTTGCTGTGATTGTTACAGGTTCTTTTTAAATAATTCTTTCTGGTATGACTGTCCACCAAAGAAAAGAGGAAAAAACAAAACCACAAAACCCCCAAGCATCGAAAATACAAAGATAGCCATTGAAATCACTTTCAATAGCCTTTTCTAAAATGCTACGTGTAGCATATGAGTAATATGACAGAAGTAACTACCAAAGAAAAGAGGAAAAAACAAAACCACAAAACCCCCAAGCATCGAAAATACAAAGATAGCCATTGAAATAACTTTCAATAGCCTTTTCTAAAATGCTACATATGAGCATATGAGCATATGCTACAAATGTAGCATATGAGTAATATGACAAGAAGTGACCTTACAGTGGTCACATATTATCGCAAAAGGAAAAAGGAAAACATATTTAAGTTTGATGATTTAAGGGGGTGGGGAGTGGGTGTGCATAAGGACGAGAGAGAACCACAGCAGGCAGAGGCGAGTAGTGAGCTGGCAATGTTTGAGGGAAAGAATGGAGCTGCCTGAAGGCAGCTGAAGTGTCAGCAGATGGCACTCGGGCTGCAGCACAGCCCCACGGCTTGCAGAAATCCCAGAAACACACAAAACATTCGGGAACTGGAAGACTGAGAGGAGTCTGTGGTCCTGGACCACTGAAAGGTGTCTGCGGTCTGCAGGTGGCGTCAGGTCCAGCCAAGATTATCTGCTCATGACAAGGGGAGATCATTGTTTCCACTGCAGCTCAGACATTTTTCCCTCCCTGGCATCACCCCGTGAGTACCCCAAAGCTGTGAGGGAAATAAAGGATTGAGCTCCAGATCAGTTTTAAGCAAGGGTATAATCAGAGCGGGCTACAGAAGGCAGCACTGTCACCTCTCAACAAGAGCTTAAGAAAAAATCACAAGGCAGAGCAACTCTCAGTTCCTGAATTTCCTTCCTAGGATTAAGGGGCTCCCCCCAGTCAAACCCTCCCATTCACAAGAGCCAGTGGTGCCCCACTCTGGCCAAGTGCCTGGAGTTGTAACCACTCATAATAGAGGTGGGTACTCTTTGCAGGCAGCGGTGCTGCATCCATAAATCACTGTGTGCAGGTACTGTTAATGTGTGTCTAAACTTTGTTCCCTCCTCACTGCCTGAAGAATCTCTCAAGAAATGTGAGGAAACAAACCATTAGAACTAACCTGTTTATTACCTTCCAAAACATATGTGCTGTTTCTATAAGTAAGCATTATAACCACAGTAACTCAGCCATTAATCTTAAATAAAACTTCTGTTTAAAAAAACCCCAAACCTGTCTCTCTGTTACCTGACAGGGAATATTACAGCTGCTCTCAGCTACTAAGACTGAACATTTCCTTTTCCAGTGCAGATGCTGTTGGCACTACTGGGCTGAACCCAAAATGTCTTCAAAGCTATATCAACAAGGTCCATGAATATTCAGGCACTAAGGAATTTGGGCAGATATCCCAGAAGTGGCAAGACCCAGTGCTGAATCTAAAGCTCTCCCAGGTTTTTGTGTTAGAAACACTATTATGCTCTATTTATGCTCTAATGGGAGCATTGAAGACTGTGAAACAAATAAACAACTAAAATCATTCTATGCTGATTAAAATAAAGTGGTTTAGCTTTTTTTCAGTCTTATACAGCCAGTGACAGTTCTGCCCCTCACAGCACTGCACACACTATTGTTCAGCAGCTGCTGCTTATCCATCCCTTTGGACGAGAACTGCTGCTTTGCTCTTCCCCCTCGTGAGCAGTAATGCATGGGGACAAAGCTGGCCAGGGATTGTTTTCTGAAGGGCTCAGATCACAAACAACATTTGTTCTCTCTGCCACAGCTCAGGGTGGAGCTGGGAAAGCAGGTATGACAGCCACAGATGCAGGCAGTGTGGGAGGGAAGCAGAAGAGGAGGAGCATGTGGAAAGCCGAGCTGCTGCTGCTCCGCTGCTGCTCCAAGCTCCCAGGGCAGCCTCATCCTCTGCTCTTCTGGCACAGAGTTTTTCTCTGCCACACCAGCACCAACTGCCAAACCTGGATGTCACCTCTTGGAGGACACAAATTCCTCAACTCCTTTTTTTTTTAGCCAGTCCCTGGAATAAACTGCACCAGAGACAGAGAGAACTCAGAAGAATCACATGAAGAAAATTACTCCTCAAAGGAAAGACACAGCATTGGAAAAGGCAAAAGTTCACCTCTGGCCACCCCTGCCAAACACAGACGTAGCTGTCAGCAGTCAGGGCTGCAGCAACTGTTCCTTGCCTGGGTCCATGGAGGAGCAGGAATACAACTTTGTGCTTTCCTTTGGAGCCAACACCAGCAAGTGCAGCCTTGAGACCAACCAAACAGAGGCGCCAACATGCTGGGCAGGAGCAACCAGGGGCGGCCCGGAGGTGGTGATTGTACCAGTGCTTTTTGGGTTGATTTTTCTCCTAGGAATGGTGGGAAACACGCTAGTGTTGGTTGTTTTGGGGCGTCTCCGGCCCAGGGGACGGCCATCGCGCAGTGCCACCAACATCTTCATCCTGAACTTAAGCATTGCAGACTTCTCCTTTCTGCTCTTCTGCGTTCCCTTCCAGGCCACCATCTACTCCCTGCCAGAGTGGATCTTTGGTGCTTTCTTTTGCAAGTGGGTTCACTACTCGGCCATGGCGACGATGCTGGTGAGCATCTTCACCCTGGTGGCCATGTCTGTGGACAGATACATTGCTGTGGTCCACGCCAAACGCTCGCCCTGCATCCGCAGCAGGCGCAACGCTGCCCTCGGCGTGGCTGTCATCTGGCTGCTGTCCCTCCTCATTGCCATCCCCGTGGCCCAGCACCAGGCCCTCATGAGTGGCCATCAGCAGGCACCCAACAGCTCTTTCTGCTGGGAGCACTGGGCAAACGGCTCCACAGCCAAGCAGATGTACAAGATTACCATCCTGCTGGTGGGATACCTCCTGCCCCTGCTGCTCATCACCTGCTGCTATGCCAAGGTGGGTGCCAGGGGTGGGAATAATGCTCAAATGGATGGAAAGGTCCCAGACTCTTGGTGGCCTGTGTGTGTACACAACTACACAGCCAACCCTTTCCATACCCTCTCCTGGGACAGAATAGTTTTTTGAGGTGGGGGGAGGGAATGAAAACAGAGAATGAAATTACACCAGTACACAAAAAGGATTACAACTACCAAGATGACACCCAGCCTGTCACCCAAACCCCCTAAAGACTCTTGCTGTTTTTCGTATTTATCATTTTGTTCTTTCTAAATAACAAATATTTGCTACTGGCAAGAGGAAAAACCTATGAAGGGATAAACATTTCCAGGTTATTGCTGTGCTGTAATCAGGTTTCAAAAGCTACATCTAGATATTGTTAAGTGAGAATTGCCTAGAGTTCTCCAACACTCCTTAGGACCCTCCCTCTGGAGGGTGACCCACTCCTACCACTGCATTTGTTTGTGCTGCCTCCAGGAGCGACAGGACAGTCCCACCAGGGTACAGGACTGGCAGCCTGCTCTCTGCCCATGAGTATCATCAGCCTAGGGAACAAATGAAGACAATCTGAGGCTCAATATAAAATTCAAAGTCCATCTGAAAACTCCTGTGGATTTTAGCATAGTGCCAGCTGAGCTCTTAATATATGCTGAACGACTGAAAGCTTAGCAGGTTTAGTGCTCTTTGCAAACCTTGTTTCTTGGAAGAGAAATTGGAGAGCTTAGAATTAAAAATTTGAAACATCAAATTCATCTTTGAATCATGTTAAAACAATTACTTCAAATTTTTGCTGCTTGTATGAGGAGTTCAAATATTAATACACAAATTTCAATTTCCCATTAAATATATTGCTCCTTTTTTCTCCCCAAGGTTTTATACCATCTCCATACGAAAGTAAAGAACATTTCCAAGAAGTCAGAGAGATCAAAGAGGAAGGTAAATATCTTTGGTTTCATCTGTATATTGATTATAATACAATAGATATGCTAGGTTTATTAAAAAATCAGCCTGCTCTGTGCTGATTCCAGCTGATATAGAGCTGTTACAGTTTCTGCCAGTCCTTTTTGCCTATGAATCCTAACCACACTTAACTGTATATTTAGTTTCTACTGGTTCATTACATTCACTAGTATACACTCAGTTTTGTTTGCAATATACTTATGAGGACCAATTCATAATTGTTGTTCATAATTCTTGCACCTACACTGTCTGTAAGGATACAATTTAACAGGTATTTGCAATATTATCTCATAACACAATAACTATCAAAGTTATAATACACCACAAACAATATTTATTAGACAGCTGTTACTTACCCTTTCCTCTCAGAGTGTTTTGAACATGTTTTCTGTGTTCATCTAACTTCAAGAAGGTTCTGATAAACATTCTTTTCACCACTTTTTCTAAAGCAACACATTATGCAGCAATGAGCTGCTGAGTATTGCCTGCTGCAGGAACACCACCAGACCCAGATGGAACAGACTACCTTGAAGAACACCATGTCTTATTTTGCCTACTGACTTTTTGATAAATGCTGATACTTCAGCAGATAAACTGTGAATTACAATGTCAAAACCAGGAGTATAATTTCTGGATCAATAGTGAAGACTACAAACAGAAAGCAGAGTCAGAGTTTTGTGTGTTTAACAGCTACTATGAGAAAAGGCAACCAAGATGTGCTGACAATTTTGATAACGTAAAATGCAGCAAATAAAGTGCTAAATAGAATGACACTGTCATTCCACATAGAATCATTTCTCAATTTCACAAGTTTGAAAAATTAATTTAGGTCTCAAAATTACAAAAAAATCCCTAAACTGGTCAGTTTAAATTTCCCTCTAGAATTTCCTTACTTATGTGTGAATGGCATTAGCAACATTTGGTTGCTAATTTTTAAGAGAATGCTACCAACAGCTGAAAACAACTACTGTTACTTTCCTGTAAAGAAGTTAAGAATTTCATTTATGACATTTTTAAATGTATCCACTTGTTTTATTTTCAGATTTGCTCTGTAGAGTTTGATGAAAAAATAGCTGCGCAGTTTTTTCAGTCTCAACTTTTGGTATTAGATATTGCCAAGAGGATCAATTTTAAAAACACATTTGATTTTTCCTGTTCAAACAAGTTAGTGGTGCAGCACTTCTTCCTCCCTCCCCTTAAGTATTTCCCTGGCCATAATTATGAAACACCCAACAGCAATTCTTGTTCCACGTAGCACAGTCAGACCTAGTTAAACAGGTGATCCTTTCAGATAGAAGAAAAACTAAATACATTCCTCTACACACGCACATCATCCTTCACAACGTCTTCTTCCAGCCCTGTCTGTGTAGAAATTGTCCATCTAGCCTTAATGCATGCCAAACACCTTCTTTAGTGTACTTAAAGGGTTTTTTTTGTTGCAAACGCTATTCAACTTTTCTTAGGGAGACTTCCTTGGCTTGGTTGCAGACACACTCAATTCTTGTATACGCTTTCAAAGCATACTTGAAACTCAGGAGTGAGAGTCAGTTTTTTAAAACACATCTTCTTGAGAACACTTTGCTTTAGAGCCTAATGGGAAGCTCATAGATGGCTGTCAGCTCTGTTAATCTAGCTTCCTTCATATGTACTTAGTTTGTCCACTTGGGAAGGTAGCTGTGTTTGGGTTTAATTAATAAACTTCATCAGGGATTAAGTGAACAGCTTTTGTTTATTTAAAAAGGTTTGAAAAATGTTTGACAAATGAATCTTGATCCACATTTGGAAGGTAAATTTAGTAAATACAGAACACTGAGTTTGTTCTGAAACAGGTGTGATTTCAGTGGCTAAACCCTGATTGCCTTGAGCTATGAGAGAAAGTGTAGCACAACAGCCAAGTCTTCCCACATGAGGTGATAAAATTGTCTGAGTCACATCTGTTAATTCACAGTGTGCATCTTCACCAAACTGATATGGAAAACAAGATGTCATATTCATAAAAAAAAGGATAGTCTGAAATTATGGCCATACAGTTCCTGCTTCATTCCTATAAATTCAAGAAAACAGGGCATTTGAGCTACTGTCCTCCTAATACCTCCAAGAGATTGGGGTTTGGGTTTGCTCTTTTTGGGGTTTCCCCTTTGGGTTTGGTTTGGGTTTTTTCTGTTTGGTTTGTGGGTTTAGTGTTGTTTTGTTTTTAAACAGTTAAAGAGCAAATTTTGCAAGCAACTTTTTGTTCAAATCTCCCAATGCTTATCTGGGCTCTATACTTGAGTTAAGGTCCAAAAGAATCAAATTGCAGACTCAGAATCCTTGTTGAACAAGATTTTCCAGTGAAACCATTGCCAACATTACCACTGCAAACAGTTTGCTCTGTCACTCAGCATTTCAGAAGCTATAAGAAGTCTCATCAAGATTGAACACTTCAAGATAAAACATAGTTAAGAAAGAAAGCAAATGACATAGAGCTCAGGGAATGGTCTTGCCATGTCACATGCTGACTGGGAAACACATTGCTATTATTCTCCATTACAGGCTGCTTCTGAAAAAATAGCATTACCAGGTAAGATTTTTTTTTTAAATGTCAAGACTTATTTTAGGATCTTTAGCTTTCACTGACCTTGCTGGAATTTTGGTGTAATACCAGTCCCTCCTCACCCCCAAATCCTATAACACTGATAACAGGCAGAAGAGACATCATTCTTACTCACATTGTTTGAGCCACAGAACACAGTAAGAAGCATTACTGGGACAAATCCAAGTTAAAGCCACCTGAAAGGTCATAGAGGAGCTGGTATTTTATCTGCTTAGTACACCCTGGAAATCTGGAAACAGCATGTGAACCTCAGTAAGAAAAACATTTACAGAATAAGTGGGACACTGCTGGATGCAGACCTAAGGTGATTTCTAAAGAGATGATGATGGCATGGCCAAATGAACAGCCCCAGTGCTGTGCAAGCACATGCATGATTTTCCTAGTTGCAGTGCTGTAGCAAAGAAAGCAAAATAATCCTGGATTTAACTGACTTTAAGTATGTGAAGCATATTACTGGAGCCCAGGTACTTGATACTGTAGCTCAACCTCCCTCTTTAAAGGTCATACTGTACCAGTAATTTGTATCTATGCCTTTAAAATGGAAAGAAAAAAAAAAAGCCTTTTTTGTTTAATAAATCAAACCCATGGAAACAGGAAACAAAGCATAATGAACTACATTATTAAGAATTCATTTTTCCAAGAAGTCTCTGGCGTGATCCTCTACCCCTTTCTGCCTTTTTGTGCCACAGCATGGTTCCCAGTGCCGGCTCCCTCCAGCTGTGCTCCCTTCCCTCCCTGGTGTGTGCTGCCTGCTCCCAGCAGAGCAGCACCTGCTGCCCCGGGCCCTGCAGAGCTGCACGAGCAGGCAAGTGTGTGATAACTCTGTCTGTTATCACAGTACGGAAACAAAACCCAGCTAAAAGTGCAATCAGGGCTAGGGGTTTGGCTATCCACACAGTTAAGAGGAACTCTGACATATACACCTACAGAGTGGCACTGCTGCCCCATTTCCTCTCAAAGAGGTCTTGTCAAGAAGTTCCCAGTATATGCTATGTGAAGCATCTTCTCTAAACAAAAGTCTCCAATACCAATCTTCATTCCACCAGGATCTGAAGACCCAGCTGTTGTCTCCCAGACCACGGTGCCACAACATATAGCTGGGCTTTCAGCATCGGTTTGATTTCCTGTACAATGTTTACAAAGTCTCTTTTCCCTTCTCTTCCATTACTGGTGATCTTTCTACTGTCTGTCACTGTCCCATTTGCCACAACATTGTACTCAAGGTCTGTTATTTGAAGATATGTAGGGGCTAAAAGGACAGCCTAAGAGGGCCCTGGTTTTTAGGACAAATTACTCATGGGTAATGTTTAGACCCATTATTGTAAAGTCAGTTACAACCAGATTTTGTTTGAATGGGCACAGTTTATGAATAATCCAGAGAGCTCTGACAGCTGTCACCCTCTCCACATCAGTGTTCAAACACCTGCTGAAAAGAGCAAGTTTGCATTTGCCTTTAGCAGAATCCTACAAATGCCATACAGGCACATATCATGAAAAAAAAAAAAAAAAAAAAAAAAAAAAGTTTTGTGTTTGGGTTGTGATCTTTAAGCTTTTAAGTTATGGTTATGTTCAAGCAACAGCAACCTTTTCAATTTATGCACACACGAAACTTTGCAAAAATTTTCCTTGCACAAAGTTTGCTGCATCCTGACTTCACATTTCATTATCAGAAGAATTTGACCCTTAATTCAGATTCCCACTTTGAAATTTTTATATAACTTTGCCATCTACATGTCAAATGTTGGACATGCTCAATTTAAAGTGTTTTTCCAAATTTAAAGTATTTTTCCATTTGTATCATCTGCATGATACAGCAAGGAAGATGTTTAGAACTTTTTGCATGCCTAGGCTGAAATTCTTCATGATGAACTAAGACTGTGCCTACAGAAGAGAGATATGACTGGCTGTTTCCCCATTTAATGCCATACTAGCTGTACAAGTTTGCCCGCCTTGAAAATCAGATGGTGTGATGCTGCAGGATTCTCCTTTGAAGTTTTGGATAATTGTTTTTTGAGGCCAGCTGGCAAGACTGCATACTAAGAAATTAGTTTGTGAAATTAGAAATTCTGTGCCCCCTCTATGACAATGAAGTATATTTCAGTTCTGTTACCTCTTTTCTCAACTATGCAGAGTACAGCAAGTCTGTAATTTGGCTCCAAAGAAAGTTAACAATCCCTGTCTGACAGTGTTGCAAAATGTTCCATAAGAGCCCAGCCCCAGGAACTCTGATCTTACATCTGCCTTAAATAAGATGATTTAATGATGGAAATTAATGCAAACTAAGGTCTAGCATGGCCCTGTGGTGTTTTACTGGCCTCTGGAGCACACCAGGGTTCCTCAGTGTTTACTCAGTTCTGAATTGTGCATCTTTAAAGAACAAATGACAAGCTTTGCAAACTGAACAATCTGAAATTCTTTTCCAAGTTTAAGAACGTGTCTGGTGATGTGAATTTCACAGCTATTTTGCAAGCTCCCTTGACAGGATAGTAGAAGCTGTGGCACCTTGAGGACAAAATCTTCAATTAACAGACCAAATGAGCCACTTAAAGATAACAAATTAGTGCTATGTTTTTCTATTGATTAGCTATAACAGAAAGGTGAGCCGTGCCTGCGTGGTGGGTAAGGAAATCAGCTGTTCATTGCTTCCAGAGCTAAGTAAACACAAAGCCACACCGAGTTTATTTGGGACACTCCCTGGAGTGCTGCACTTTGAAGGTCATACAAGAGCCTGAGGTAAAAGATACAGAATTCCTTCAAGGCAGATGGGTATTCCTGAACATCTTGGCCGAGAGAGGCAAATAAAAGTTGCTCTGTGACTGCTTTCCTGTAGCTAAGTGAATTATTTGTCTATTGTTCATGCAGATTGAAGGTTTTCGTGTAGACAATGAATGTGATGTTCAAGGCCTTGGCAGTTGAACAACAGTAAATACAGCAAAGGAACATGGAAGATCCTGGGATCATTGAGCAGAAGAATATAATTCAGAAGTGTCATCCATTGTTTGGTTAACAGGAGCCCAGGGCAGCAGGAATTAAGAGCATCATTACTAATTAGGGGGTAATAGAAATATCACAATGCTCATACACATTTATGAATAGAAAGTGAATAAATTTCAAGGGCACCAACAGAGAAGATTAGTGGCATAATCCCAGAATGAGAGATGTGCAGATGAGCAGCTGGAACAGTGCAAGCAAGCTGCTGGGAAATGAAGAGTCCCTCTTAGCACATAAAGCAAGTAATCAAAATGAGCTGATAATATCTGAAAATATATTTACTTCAGTCTCTCCTCTTCTACATGACATTCAGCTGCCACCTCTGGCTCCAAGAAAGAAAACAGAGCAATTAAAAAGAATACTTTCAATGTGCACTGAAGAGTAGAATTAGACTCAAGTGTAATAAAAAAAAGACCAAAGGGTAACAAGAAGTGCTTCAGTAGTAATTAAAAGATGTGTGCGCTCTGAAGTAGAGACAGCTGCTATCCAACATTTAAGCTATTAAAGAATAGGTATGTCATTTTCTAAACATTTTGCACTTATCACTAAGCTATGGGCATATTTCTGGAGATCAGATTGTGCTTGGAACGTTTCTGTTAGAAATTTATGTGCAAAAAGGAAAATAATGTTTGCAAATCCATCAGGGCAAGTCAGATTTGCCAAGAAAGCAAACAAGAACGTGGCACCAGGAGTGAAGGAACTGGCAGTTTCACTTTGCATGCTGGCTCACAGATGGACTCTGAGCAAAGGGATGTTCTCCGTTGGGTATCCCTGAATTTAAGCCACAGAAATTGTCTTCCTCAGAGGCTGGTAAGTTCCTCCAGCAGGACAGTGGTATACTGCACTAAGCCACATGTCTTTCATGGGCACTGACACTGGGTACCTGCAGTATCTAAAAACAAAAGCTTAAGGTCACTACATATTTTCCAAGTCTTCACTACAGTAAATTACAAGATATAATGAAGTCTGTAACTCTGTAGTTTACCATAGTGAAGTCTGGGCAGTAAAAATCTGCACCAATTCTCTCTCAAATTTAAGGAAAAGAATCTACAAGTTAGAGACGAGCATATCAGGAGAAAAGATTTATCAGTAAGTCACATAATCAGATATCTTCCTAGAAAGCAGTAATAAAGGAAGCATCAATTGTAATTTGGTGATAAGAGAGTGTGGAAGAACTGGCATAGGCATCTTTATGCTTCTTCATTTAGATTATGGAAGAAAAAAGGACAAAAAATAATCTCACCATATTCAGGAAACAGCAGTTGTCTCACTAATGAAGCTCAGTTTGTCTGCAAGCCAGTACTGTTTAATAAAAACCTAATTGAATGTTCTTTCCCATTTCTGTGTGGCTGAGGTACACAGTAGAAAGGGATGGTCTCATCACCTCTGAAAAATGATGAGCAGCTGGGCTGTCTCCAACTGGGACTAAATTAGGAAAGTGACAAGCCCTCTACGCCTCTAGACTGTTCTGTCCATTTTATATTTTAATCTTGGGAATGTTTATTAATCTAACATTCAGGTGGTTCTTCCTAAAATGTGTAAATCCATGGAATACTTGAAGCATTTGAATCAATACAGGAAATATTAATTTTGTCCTTGACAAGATGCCTGACAAGTTGAAGCAAGAAACTTCTTTAAAAGCGTATCAAGGATAACAGCTCTAAACACAATTAAATGTTAAAGACTTCATCATCCTCCTGAATGAGGTATCTCACCCAAAATGTTTTTTAAACACATTTTCCAATGCTTTTTGAAGGATGGGGGAAGGCTAAAAGCAAGAAATATCTTGTCCAGGGCCAGGAGAAAAAGCAATCAAAGGGCAAAACAGACAAAGAAAGGCTGGAAAATATAAGTGAGAGGCAGATGACCTACAAAGATAACAAATGAATAAGCAAGGAAATTCAACACAATCTGCACATGACAAACGAACAAAAGTTCATCTAATTATCTGACAAACAAAAACATCTCCTTGTCTTTGCCACCATGCTATTGATTCATTGTATAGCTTCAATGCACTTATTTTGCCTGTACAACAAATACACTATAAGTTATATCCTGGAGCTGCTTGCAAGGCTTCTAGGAGTAGTAAGAGAGATTTAAGTGGCCAGTAGTGGCCATTATACAGGTCTATTATGGACCCAGAAAAATTTCAGAGTCGAACCAGAAGGTTTGCATTAAGTGGGGACAGCTTGATCAACAGTAATGCAATAACTGTGCAAACTATCCCACCCCATGGAAGAAGCTCAAACAGTACACAAACTATTTGGATCAGTCCTTCACAGCTGGTCACAGTCTACACTAACAGCAGTTTAAGCTACAGCAAAGTTACCACACTAAAATCCAAACAGTGGTTTTTTTCAGTTTTCTCTGTCTTAACTCATATCCCTAACTTGAAAAAATAGACACAAGTTCCACTTCCAAAACCTGTTTCTTGAGTCATGAATTATATACCTTAATGCTCTAGTATTGTCTGTGTTTTCCATCTGCAAAATCCCAAAAAGCTGGACCCCAGAAACAGCTCGGTGCTATTACACAGCAACTGCAAACCCATTGTGTAATACTCAGCCCTACGTTACATGCACAGTTTGTTATTTCACAATAAAAGGGGGGGAAAGCTAGGTATATAAGCCTTATTCAAAAGCATATTTCAGTGCTTGTAGCCCCCTAATTTAAGCAGATGGATGCTATGAAAGGTTGCCTGGGTAACAAGCCTAAGCTACTTAACATTGCTAGAGGGTAAAGAAGTAGCACCATTATTGCTGGTGAAAGCTAATGATGGGACCTGTTTATTAATCATTTCTTTGGTACCCATCATACCACAGCGGGTGAGCCAGACCCCACAAGACCACTGGGTCTGTGTCTTTCAGTGTCATCAACTTACAATCATTCCAGTCTATTTTTAAGGACATCATCTGGCTCCCAGCATGGCTGGTTTGAGGACACTTGGCAGGGTAGTTTGTTCACTCTTAGGGGAACATCATTGTTAGCTCAGTTGTCTGACAGCATTCTGGTAGGTGAAACAAGGAAGCACCTGGAGCATGCCAGGTACACAATGAACATACAGGTTATTTTCTTTCAAAGTTAATAGAACCTTATTTGAGAGACCCATTTGACAGAAATCCCTTTTTTTTACTTGTATTGTAGTCTTGATCTAACGTAATAACATCTTCCTTGGAGAGGTTAATGGGTTTAACTAAATGTAGCCATGATAACCACTGACTAAACAAATTTCTGTTCACTAGAAAATTATCCTTTTTCTAGGAAAGTAACTTTACACTATTCACTTGAAATCATGCAAGGGAATTATTGACAGAAACATTGACCTAAACTAGTAAGGCTGTAAATCTTGAGCTGAAATGAAACCTGAATTTTAAGTTTTCTCCATAGCTTTTCTGCTACTTGTACAACAATTTTCCTTAGGGGGAGGATATCATCAGCCTGTTTGCAAGTTGTTACATTTATTAATATGACAAAATAGAAATGAGAAACACTAAATACCAAAGTTAAAAAGCAGACATTGTGCAGAGAACCAAGTGGGGCAAGGGGAAGGAAGTCACCAGCTGTGCATCTGCTACAGAGCCCCAAAACTAAGGGATTAAATACAAAGCAATTTCTCACTTTGTATTACCATTTGTATTTTTGAAAATTTGTGAATTCAGGTGGAATTAGCCCTACAAAAACATAAGGAAAGGACCTTAGGGTACCCCAAGTCAGTAATCTCTGAGACTTGCTAGGCATTCACTGAGGGTTCTAGAAGTAGAAAGTGAGAGAAAAGCAACACTACCAGCTTTCCTAAACTTGGAATGTGTGGTCCTGCTCCCACAGGCCTTGGGGTCTTGCAGAAAGAAAGTTGAAGTGAGTTAGAGCTTAAATTTTTTTACTGTCACTGTTAACCTTCATTTCGTATGGAGATTTCAAAGAACACTGTTTTTAGGAAAATTTTACCTCAAGTCAAGCTTTGGGTCTTACAAATGCCAGACTGTTCCAGAGGCTGGCCAGCTAAGTGGGGAGCAAGCACTGCAGGGACACACGTCTAACCCAGGCAGCACAGGCTGGGATCCCACAGGCACAGGGATCACTCAGGTCATCACCCAGCTAGGAATGTGTCTAACCAATGAGCACTGTGTATTTAAAAAAAAAAAATCTTCTATGCATTGGTTTTCTGAGTTTCTTCCATAATAGGGACAATACTGGAAAAACCTTTGTCCTCAGGGAAGCCTTTGTTACTGCTCTCAGTGGCGTGCTTACTTGGAAGTTGTTTTCCCCTGCTGTTGTTTTCAATAGCCTCAATGTTCCTCACCCTCCAAATGTTAGAGACTATTATTTCCACTCTTCCTTGTAACAGTTAGCATTGTTGCAGCCTTTGAACTGTGTGAAGTTTTATGGGCATTACCTCAACTGTCTATAGTTATTTGCTTGAGCCAGAACCAATCAGTCCAAGTTTACTGGGTTTTTAGCATCCTTTTTCATATTGTCATGATTTGCCCACCTGAAATGTTGTCTGTATTACGTGCCTTCAGTACTGACGGAGGAAAGCAAACTCACTCATTCCACAGACTTGCTTGCTCACTGTGACCATTTAACACACGATCCTCTCTTCTCCAGACAGCGCAGACAGTGCTTCTCGTGGTTGCTGTGTTCCTGCTCTCCTGGCTGCCACACCACATCATCACCATGTGGGCAGAGTTTGGCCACTTTCCCCTGAACAACATCTCCTTCACCTTCCGCATCATCTCTCACTGCTTGGCCTACGGGAACTCTTGCATCAACCCCATCCTTTACGCTTTCCTCTCGGAGAATTTCCGCAAGGCCTGCCGCCAAGTCTTCACCTGCAAGCTCTTCCTGCGGCCGGCGGCTGCTGAGAAACTGGCCAGAGTGCGCATGGAGAACTTCTCTACCACCCACTCCACCACAAACGTGTAAGCTGGGCTCACAAAGACGTTTCAGGAGGAAGAGGAGGGAAGAGGGTTCTGACTGGGGAGAACATGCATGTAAGAGCATTCCAGGGACCAGTGGAGTCTGCAAAATTGTGGACCTGGAGTGGTAGGAGACATATTTCCCTCTCGCTGTGATGACGTGACAGAACCTGTCCTAGGGTACCTTGCTATACACTGGGCTATGTGCAACAGGATTACCTGAATGCCCATAAGAAAAAGCCCAAATGAAGTTGTAGTTACGACCATAGGATCTAAAGTAAGATTTACACAGAAGGTAGAATATGTACAGACAAGAAGACAGCAAGTGAATTACATCTGTAGACAGTCATTGAGAGGTGAACAAGGAGTGATGCGAGGGTAGTTTGGGAGAAGTCAAACTGAAGTCTTTGGATATCTTTGTTTCTTCAACAAATTTGACCATGTATGAGCTGCACACACATTTAACTCACTGCTGGGTGTGAGGGTCTCTAAATCCCCTTGAAGGCTTTTTTGTAGCATTTACTTATTGAGCAACTACATCTTTCACATGATGATGAGTCAGTGGTGTGGCTGTCTGCATCTGAGGCTCTGTATCAGCTTTTACATCCCAGTGTCAGTGTGCTCCTGTGTGTGATTACTGCTTTAATCACTTGCTCCAGCAACTGTCTCTTGGTGAGCAAAAATATGAAAGTGATATTTCTCAATATATGCTTAAAAACTGTGGCTTTGTTTGCCAGTGCTGTCTACAAAAGGTTTTGCTGGTAAATACAGTGTTCTCTTCAATCTATCTACCCAAGGCTTTTTACTAGCCACTTTAGTATATAAATGCCTGAAATTTGTGGTGAGGGTTTTTTGGGTTTTTTGACAAACTATTGTGATCAACAGTGCTCTAGTAACAAAAGGTAAGGGCATTTGTACCATGTTCAAGGTTATTACTTGTAACTATATGAAGGGCATATTACTTCAAAAGTAGGAAGCAAATGGCTGAAATAATTTCATTATTTCACTGTGTTGTCTAATTCAGTATTTCTGTGTCCTGCAATCCAGATTGATGTGTTCATAGACTGTAAAAATGTGAGTTACAGAAGGTAAACTACAAAATATTTGCTGTCCATGCAATGAATGGGTTTCCAGTCTCCCAATGGATCACTTTCACTAATTTCTAAAACTTGGGAGCCATTGTATTAAATAATTTTACTGTCGTTTGTAACTTCCTTTAAGAGCCCCCTAACTGTGCAATATGAACAGAGCACAGGTACAATAAGATAAAGTCACCGCCTGATCCTTGGATGACTCTGTGCAAGTTTTCTCCTTGACTTTATGGATACAAACTAGCAGCTAGACATGAAAGAACCTCAGCCTCCATCAACTCTCCTGGTTGGAAGCAAAATAGGACAAAGACACAACATTCAAAAGAAATCCTACATTCACTCTGTGACGTGAGAGTCACCAGAACCTGTGAGTCAACACACTTCTGTTATTTAACAGAAGGCATCTTTCAGTGTGCTGGGGTTGGGGGTTTTTAGTTTTTTTGCAGTCAGTTAGAAACCATACATGTCACTACAGTATGCAGAAAAAAAATGTACAGGAAACACTTTAGGGCTTTTTATTTAATATAATATGAAGGAGCAGATCCCATTTCTCAGTGAAAGGTAACCATAAAATAACAAGGCCTTGAAAGAGTCTCAAGCATTATTGTGCCTTCTCATTCCCACTGTACTTTACAGGCATCCAGTCTAGAATTCTCTAAATGAACTGCTACATCATCACGTATCCTTTGTCCTTTAGTCCTTTGTGTCTGTAACTGGACAGGTTTTTTCTCCTGCCACAGTAGCAATTTTTCCATTTTAATAACGAATGTCAGCTGATGGTGGTGGGCAGTAATGAAATGCACTAGTATTCTATATCATACAAACATACTTTAATTTGGATTTGAATTTAAATTATGTCTCAAAATAAGTAAACCAAATCAACTGATGAACTCTTCAACATTCTCCAAAAGCATTCTGTTACTCACTTACTAGTTTCCTTTGGGAAAGCCACATGTTGTGATGGCTGTGCAAATGAATACTGCAGCTTCCAGAACAGTGCACAAAGTTAACCTGATCACCTGGTTCTGAAACTCAACCCTATTCTTTCCATCTGCCTTACATACAGCAGCTCATTCACTCTGCCTTAATGGCCTCAAGGTAAGCTCCTACCAAGGAATGCCTGCCAACCTGAATCAACCTCCTTTAGGTGAAGGTTTATTAATAGAGTCCATTCCTGGGAGACCCGTCCTTTTCCGGGCTGCAGTCTCTATTTTCCGTACCAGGTCCACGTCCCACCGATGGGTGACAAAACTAACCACAGCTCCAGGTGCCTTGCTCCCAACCCGGCCAACTCTCCCGGCCCGGTGCAGGTAGTCCTGCAGGGTGTCTGGGAAGTCATAGTTGACC
Source organism: Passer montanus (assembly GCF_014805655.1). Classification (NCBI taxonomy): domain Eukaryota; kingdom Metazoa; phylum Chordata; class Aves; order Passeriformes; family Passeridae; genus Passer; species Passer montanus. Next base: position 7,001,359 of record NW_024369373.1, on the reverse strand, counting down.
ACCAGCTGCACACTGCTGGTGTCCAGCCCGCGCGAGGCAAGGTCAGTGCAGACGAGGACAGACACGTCACCCTTCTGGAAAGAGGCAAAGATGCCAGCTCTAGCAGCTGCTGACATCTGCCCCTGCAGCCTCAGATGCTTGATTTTGTGGTCGTCCAGGATATAGCCCAGCCAGTTGACGGTGCTGGCACTGTTGCAGAAGATGAGAACAGCCCCGCCAGATGCCGGGCGCTCCTTGAGCAGCTGCAGCAGTTCGGGCAGCTTGTCCCGGCCTTTGAGGCGGACAAACTTCTGCTGGACGTGAGGCGGCAGGCGGTGCAGGCTCTGGGTGCTGAGGGTGACAAACCGGTCCACGTCAGTGAACTTCGCCAGCGTCTCGCTGAGCCCCGCGGGGAAGGTGGCTCCGACCACCACCACCTGCATCCTCTCCTCGTCGGGACCGGCTGGTCCGGGAGCGCCGGCGGCCAGCGGCGCGTATGCCAGGATCTCCTCCAGCAGCTCCGTGAAGGACTCGTCCATCAGCGAGTCCGCCTCGTCCAGCACCATCCAGCGCAGCCTCTCCAGGGCCAGGAAGCGGCGCCGCAGCGCCTCCCGCAGCGCGCCGGGGGTGCCCAGCAGCACGGCGCGCCTCCGCCGCCGCCGCCTCCGGGCGGCCGAGCAGGCGCTCCAGCAGCGGCAGCAGGTACGCCAGAGTCTTCCCGCTGCCCGTCTCGGCGGCGCACAGCGCGCTGCGGCCGCGGCGCAGCGCGGGGATGGCGAGACGCTGCACGGCCGTGGGCCGGCTGATGGAGAGCCGCTCCAGGCCGGCCAGCAGCGCCGGCTGCAGCCCCAGCTCGGCGAAGGTCGGGCCCTGTCCCGCCTCAGCCGGCAGCGCCTGCAAAGCGGGAGCGGCCTGCTGCGAGGGCTCCAGCTGGAAGTAATCCCCGTACGCCTTCCGGTGCTTCCAGCCCGCCGACACCAGCGGCGGCTGCTCCCAGCGCCCCACCGTCTGCCAGCGGGGCTGGCTCAGCTCCGGCCGCCGGCTCCTCAGCAGCAGCTTCCCGGAGCGCGGCGGCGCCGCCTGCCCCTGCTCGCGCCGCCGGCGCTGCGCGCCTGCCCGCCGGCCGCCGCGGCAGCAGCAGCGGGAGGGCGAGCGCCGGCCCGGCCCTGCCGAGCGCCATCGCGGCCCCACGTGGGGCTGTGGCGCTGCCCGATGACGCCTGAAACAGGCGCTGGCCCCGGTTCTCCCCGCCCCGCGGAGCCGCGGCAGAGCCACGCGAGGAGGTGAGTGCGGCGGGCGCTGCCGCTCCCTCCTTTCCCTTTTTCCGCCGCCGGCTGAGGGCTTTCCCCGCGCCGCCACCGCGGGAGCGGCCGCGGCCCTGAGGGGCTCCGGCAGGGGCGGCGCGGGGCCCCTCGCTCGGTGAGGAGCCCGAGGGCGGGGAGCATCCCCGGCGCCCTCACGCCGGGTGAGCCCGGTCCCCGCTGCCCGGCCAGCCCTGTCACAGCTCCGGGGCACCCACCGCCCCTTCCCCGCAAAGGAACGCCTGTGCCTGCGGGTGGAAATGGCACTCCGTGTCAGTCCCCCTGGGCTCTCTCTTTCAGGTGCTGCAGCAACAGGAATGACGGTGAACACGCCGCTGTGCTTCAGAGGAAAGAAGATCCTGGCTCCAATGGTGCGGGTGGGGACGCTGCCAATGCGTCTGCTTGCTCTGGACTATGGTGCCGATATCGTGTACTGTGAGGTATGGAGAAGGAGCAGATGAGGCGGCTTTTTCTGATAGCTTTATTAGGGAAACTACAAGTGGACTTTTTCCATTGTATCATTTGTTCTTTTTACACATCGTTTTCCATTAAAAATGAGGAAAGAAGAATCTTTATGTCTTGAGGAATTTCTCTGAGCCATTCTCAAGTTATGGCAAATCCATATTTTAAGTCTGTTCAGTAACTTTAAGTAATTTAGACAAAACACCATAACAGTTTCCTCAAGTTATACTTTTATTTGTGTTTGGGGGGATAGGTTGGTTTTTGGTTTTGGGTTGTTTGGTTTTTTTTTTATTTTGTTTCAATAGAGTCAGAAATTTGAAGGAACTTTGAAGACTGACTTCATGTCTCACCTGGTTAGTTCTGCTGTACATCCGTGTATCTCACTCATAGCATTGCTCTCCTTGTTTCTTAAACAGTTCTTTTAAGCTGCCTGAAATTGAGGTGTGGGGTGCTCAGCATAAGAACTACGTGGACCTGTTAGAGTGGATCCAGAGAGGCCAGTGTGTGGAGCACCTGTGCTCTCAGAGTGCTGGAGCACCTCTCCTCCAAACACAGGCTGAGAGAGTTGGGATTGTTCTCTCTGGAGAAGAGAAGGCTCTGAGGAGACCTCATTGAGCCCTTCCAGTAGTTAAAGGCAGCTTTTAAAAAAGAGGGAAAAGAATATTTTACAAGGACAGATAGTGATAGGACCAGGGGGAAAAGTTTTAGACTAAAGAGAGGAGAGCTTTAGATTAGTAAGAAGTTTTTTAACCAGAGGGTGCTGAGGTACTGGGAGAGGTTGCTCAAAGAAGCTGGTCTCTCTAGATAATTACTTAATACAATGGGTGACTGTTTGGACCTGAAACAATTTAACTCACTGAGATTTTTTTTATCCTTTCTACTCAGGAGCTGATTGACATAAAGATGCTGCAGTGTAAGAGGGTTATAAATGGTAAGTATGGCATTTCTTTTGATAATACCTGTAAGTCTCTTTTCTAGTTAAGAGAAAGGGTAATTATTTTTCTGAAGCATTTTTCTAGGGATTATAGTGATGAATCAGTACATACAATCTCACTGAATTGTGTGTAGGGGCTTACAGTAAGCTTCTCAAGTGCTACCTTAGACCTGTCTGCTGCTCTATAGTTTCAAACTTCCAGTTTGTTTGGATGCAGTAGAGACAGTTTCCAATCATGTGTCTTTTTAAATGTTAGCATTAAATGTAATGATAATATACACACCCACATACAAGACCTCACTGTTTATCATTCAGTTATTAACTTGGCCTGGACTTCGAATAACATGATTGTCACTGCAAGTTCTTAAAAAGGTATCTTTGAGACTTGCCTTGTTTGAGTGGCAAAGAAAAAGTTGTTTGCAGTGTCCCTGCTGGGAAACAGACGCTCACTATATATCTCCTCTCTTCTCCTGCCCCTTCCCAAAAATAGTGCTGTTCATTCTGGCTGAGTCATCACTGGGCTTTGATACTTTTCAAAGAACATCAAATTACTTTGATGGCATTTCATTTATATACAAATTACATGGTCATATGACTTTTAAAAAATTTTTACATTTGTACAGAATTTTTGCCTGTTTTATCTGCTTCTCATTTCATACAGAAGTACTTGAAACAGTGGACTTTGTTGCACCTAATGACAGAGTTGTTTTCAGAACTTGTGAAAGGGAGAGAGAGCGTGTTGTCTTCCAAATGGTAAGAAACCAGATATTCTTCTAACAACACAGTTAAATGAGGTGGTTTCACACCAACGATGTGGCAGAATTTCTGAGCTGTTTGCACAAATCAAGATTCTACATTGTAAGTTCTCCTTAGACCTGTTTTCAGAAGAGGTGATTAAGATAACCTCTGTGCTCTCCAGCACTTTGGTTTTGTAGGAGGTATCTTAGATATTTCTGAACTTACGGATGTGGACATAAATTGTGCTGATCTCTGATCACACGTTGAAGTTTTGCACTGTCCTGTGAACAGTCTCACTGGAAAGACTGAACAAGGCAGCATTGTTTAGTATAGATAAGAGAGGATTAATGTGTGCATTGGCATTGCAAAAATGGATTAAAGATTCTCTGTGCTGAAGAGAAAAATACAGTAATTTGCTCTTGGAGACCACTCTGTGTAGGACAAGAAATGATGGGCTTGGAGGGAGGGGGAAGCATGAGTGGACTGCATTAGATACTGAAAAGACCTTTTTCAGTGGTAATATAGCCCTGAAATAAGTTGCTTATAGAGTCTGTAGAATTGTTATTAGGGGAGCTTCTTAAGAGCATTAAAATAGATACCTGTTGCTGAGGGGCTAAGAACATTTGGTTTTGCTGTAGGTGAAGAGGGCAGACAGACCTCTTTGGATCCTTTTTTGTATCACCTTTTAACATCCAGTGGCTGTAGGTAAATGTTTTAAGTATCCAGTAGGTCTCTGTCTATATTAAATGTTCACAACAAATATAGTTGTACACGTGTGCAAGTAAGCACCTTGGTTTTTTGTTAATTTGATAATTTATTGTAATCGTAAATCCTCTTCTTTTACCAACAGGGTTCAGCAGATGCTGAAAGAGCACTGGCAGTAGCTAAGCTTGTGTAAGTCATCTTCTCTCACCTCCTTCCCACCATGGGTTTGTCTGGGATTTTTTGTACAGAGGAGTTACTGTAGAAGACAGTTTTTTATGATTGAGAGCATCAAGGTAGCTCTTGATAGAACCAGGAAAAGTTCAGCTGCATAAGTTCTGTACTGGGATGGCTTCTTGTTAGTGAAAGTGTGTCCTTGATCTCTCCAGTATGAATTTCCCTGGGTATTGCACAGCTGCAAGACCAATACACCAGAAAATGTCCCTTATTGTTTGTGGTTTAAAGCCTCCAGTAATGTATTGTGCAGAAACCAAAAGTGGCTCTTAAAAAGGTGGGTTTAAGCCTCCATTTAAATAGATGGAAGTTTCAATAGGACTTAGTGTTGTCATTAATTTAGTGGTGGATATGCTTTATATGTGATTAAGTATAGAAGGTATTTATAGATGAGTATTTGCAGCTTCTGCACAGCACTGGTTATTGAAACCTTTGAAGAATCTGATCTTCAGACCATCATTAAGATTTATATATTTAACTTAAATAAGTGAGGGGCTAAAAACTCAGAAGTTCAAATTTACGTTAAGTTCTCATTTAAGCCTTTATGATGATGGAACAAATTACCTGGCAAGATATCTCTTTCTTGATTCTTGTTCTAATATGCTAAAAAATACTTTGATTTTCCCTTCTCTTTCAGAGAGAGTGATGTGGCTGGAATTGATATCAACATGGGATGCCCAAAAGAATATTCTACTAAGGCAAGTGGATTTTGGTTACTCTTAAATGAGTCTTTTCTGTCTTGGCAGTATGGAGTGTGGAATACATGGTCTGGTTTTCAAATTCAAGCAGTAAAATTTTGATGAAAAATTAAATTTAATTGTTTGTAGTAAGCAGAACACTCTAGAAGGTGTCATGGTCTTAATACAGTAAAATAACATAGGCTGTTAGAAAATACAGTTCTTAAAGGCTAGATAAAATGAAGTGTTTAGGATTTTTTAATATTTTTCTGAAGTCATTAATTCGTTGGGTGAATGAAATAATTTCTGCCTAGCCTTAATAAAAACTGAAATCGCAATTTGTCATCTGAGCAAATGATTAGCAAAATGCAGTCACAGCTTAGCTATGCTAAATTCAGTTCTTTGTCAGTTTTAAATGGAAGGACAATGGATCACTTAAAACCTTTTTTGTTTGTTGTTTTGTAATAAAGCAAATGCAGTTCTAAATTAGTCCTGTATCTGGGACTAGAACAGAGCATTCAAACTGGTTGTTAGGACTGTTAAGCCACTTGGTGTAGAGATAAAGGATCAATAAATTGAACCATGGCACTCCATTTTGATGTCAAATGCTCCACAGAAACGTAATTAACAACAAAACACCAAAATATCCATCTTGTACTAGGGTGAAAGATCAGGAGTATAAGTGTTGGTGAATGGTTACTCTCCAGCAATAGTTATGGGTCAAAAAAAATGGTTCAAAAATGTTGTTGGACTCTTCATCTATGTATGCAGATGAAACAGTGTGGGAAGAACAGCTAAAATATTAAATAGTTCATAATTATGTTATGGAAAATGGATGATTATGTTTGCTAAAAATAGCTTTCTGAAATCCTGTCTGCTCCCTAAAGTGATGAGAGCAAGTTGATGCCCTGAATTACTGCTTAATTATTCTGATACAGGTCTAAGAAATGTAGCATGAAGGTGTTCAGTAATGCTCCTGAATTTTACATTTTGACATTTTTCCCTTGTGCTTTTGTTGTGGTCTGCTATTAGGCAAAACAATTGAGTTGTAAATGTGTTTGCCTAGTGGGTAACAGCTTCTCTCTGTTTTGCAGGGAGGTATGGGAGCAGCACTGCTGTCTGATCCTGACAAAATAGAGTCTGTAAGTATCTCCTGGTGGGGTTGGAGCTGCCTTGGGAAGAATTGTGCACTGTGCTCTACTGGCAGCAGAAATGAATTGCATAGACAGCAAATTTGTGATTGCTTGAGTGGAATACTCAGTTAAGGACACTGGAGTGAAGGTTTTAGATAAATATTCCTGATTTAGTTCTGCTTGCCATTATCTGGACTATAAAGCTGCTACTTTTGGGGTTTTTTCAGTTTAAAAACTTTCAATGTGGTATAGTATTTGTTAGTTTGATGTGTCTATTCATGTTTTTGAAATCAGAGTTCACTGGTCACGCCATATTAAAAGCAGTGTTGAAACTCCAGCAGCAGTTAATTGCTCTCTAAAAATCCAGTTCAAATCAACAAAGAAGTGGCAGTAAAAATGTCTTAGACTATAAGTAGTCCTGTGTATCTACTGGATAAAATTGTATTATTCAGTTACACATTGTATATGTCTGTCTAGCATGTAAGACTTTATAGAGGAATAGTAAACAGTGTTACATTATTCTAACTTACTTTCAAGAGAGGAGGAGAGTTTCAGTAATGTCACTGTTGTGATCAGATTTTTGCCTTCTCTCTTTTTTTCAGATATTGACCACCCTTGTTAAAGGAATTTGTAAACCAGTAACCTGCAAAATCCGCATTTTGCCCTCAGTAAGAGCATAAATTGTTGTGCTGAAGTGTTCAGCTGTTATTGCTCTGGTTTACTATCAGTTATATCTTGTTCTAGTATGTCTCACTGTATGCCTGTTGCTGTGAAATAGCACTTGGAACTTACAATTTCTGTTTGGGATGCTGTCCCAGCATAAATCTGACCTGCAGGTGCACAGAGACTAACTGTGGACTTGTCAGTTTCTGTGCTAGGCAAGGGCACAGAGGCTTTTATCCTCTAAATTCCTCAACTAAGTCATTTTTTATGTCATAGAGGTACAAAAGGTTGTAAGCACCCTCGAGCAGCCAGTAGATGCTGTTAGTTCCTGTTTTTCACATGGGGTAGCAATAGGTGATTGGTTTCTGTTCTTTCAGACTAATTTTTTTTCCATACTGTTTTCCTGTTCTTGCAGTTAGAACAGCCAATGAAATTATGGGGTGTGTCCTTTTCAGGATTTTTTTTTTACAGCTGATGTCAGCTGATGTAGCTTCCTTACTGGGTTTTTTTAAAGATGAATTCTCTACATACTTTTAAACCTCCAAGAGATTATGTGCCTTCTCTTTTAAAGACTGATTACTTAGCAATTGGGTATTTAATTACTTCCCAGATACTATGATTGCATATGACCAAACAGATATATCAGTAGATGGATGAACTGTACCTGAGCCAGCTTTGTTCAGAAGTCATATAGGTGTTGGGATAAACAAATGAAGCTTGAGTGAAAAGAATCAGTACTCAGATCATTTTGGTTCTGAAGTATTAAATTATAGAACTGGCACCTTTCTCTTACAGCCTCTTCTTTTTTGTTTCAATCTTGTTTTGCATAATGTCATCCATCAGAGCAGCAGGTGAGCTTCTGTCTCTGCATCCCTGCCAGCTGGCACATGTTGCAGTTTTCAGACTGAATCTGATATGTTTGGGATGAGGCACAGATATTCCTCCAGTTTTTGAAAGGAAAATTCACCCTTTTTTCATTCTCCCTTTCCCTAAAGATGCATAAGACAGGCTAGTGCAGCAGTGTGTCAATTTTATTTCTGCTTTTTAAGAGAATTTTACCTCTTTGAAGGTACTGGGCATGTATGAATATCCTTAGAATTTTTTAGATGCTGGTTAACATTTTTAAGACACGTCTGAGAGGAATATTTATAGTTGTGTGATTGCATGTTAGGTTGATTTCAGAAGGCATCCTCTTATTGAAAAGCATTTCAATTACAATTTACAGAGTAGTCATTAGAGAGGATGTGCTAATCAAATGTTCCAGTCATTTTCAATTGACAGTCTGAAAACCTTTGGAAAATATTCTCCTGCTACAGAGTATTATGTTACCTGGTTTGAGATTTGTAGGTTCAAGGAAGCATTGAAAATGTATTTTTTTTTTGGCCATAGCATGTAGTTCTTTAATTGAAGTATATATTAAATGGTTGTACATGTTATGCTGTTGATGAAAGACAAGAATCCTATCCCTCTTGATTAAAGAAGACTTCAGCATTTGTTTGTACAATGGTCACATGATAGTTATTCCTTTTGCTTTGAATTAAAATCATGTCAGACTGTCTTATCCCTCAGGTGGAGGATACTGTGAACCTGGTGAGGAGAATAGAGAAAACTGGCATTGCTGCCATTGCAGTCCATGGAAGGTAAATTGATTTTAGGCAAGAAAGACTTAGATTTTTTTAGTTTGATGACTGTACCACAGTATGATATGACTGATATGAGTATAATCTATACTCTAAAAGCAATATGTGGTTCTGATTTCAACTGTTAACTGAATTGGTGTTCTAGGAAATCAAGTCAGTAATTATGGAATTAAACTGCTTGCTGCTCTTTTCCTAAATATTTTTTCTCGAAGACCAAATAAGACTAAAATTATCTTGCATACTTTGTATTTAAAAATCAAAAATATAAAATAAATAAGTTGAAACAAGTATATCCCAATAATCCTTGTGTCATGTCTGCTGTGGTTTAGAGATAAATTCCACAGGAAATCTTTGGTCTTGTCTTTTTCTTTTTTTTTGTTTGTTGCAAAGGAAGAAGGAGGAGAGGCCTCAGCACCCTGTCCACTGTGATGTGATCAAGGCCATATCTGAAGCTGTCTCCATTCCAGTAATAGCAAAGTAAGTTGGACTAATTAGCTCATTCTGGTCAGATGCTTGTACTTAAGATTTCCAAGTGCAGGAAAAAGAACCATGATTAATTATATTAGTGTTGTTAATTTTTAGTGGAGGATCTCATGACTTCATTAAGGAATATGCAGACATTGAGACCTTCCAGCAAGCAACAGCTGCCTCATCAGTCATGATTGCTCGTGCTGCCATGTGGAACCCCTCTGTCTTCAGAAAAGAGGGGTTTTGCCCCTTGAAGGATGTCATGCAAGATTACATCAAATATGTATGTTTTTATGAAGATCTTACTTGTAATTAACATTGTTTAGAATTGTTAATTCAAGTCCTACTGCAGTATCTTAACTCCTCTTCAAAGACTTGGTTCTGGGGATATTTTAACATACTGCATGTTACATGATCCTTGCAAATCAATCCCTGCTTCCTCTGTTTGATTTTGTTCAGAAAAAAAAAAGTTCAGAAAACTGTATTCAGAAAACATGCTTTTTAGCCCTAGTTTCTTGGGGACATTTATGAGGCTTATCAGGCTATCTAAAAATGTAAAGAAATCTAAAAATATGTAGTCCAATTCTTTCAAAGTCACAGTTGTACAAACTGAGCAGATTATTATATACAGTATACAATATTAAATTTACAATATTGAACAGAAAGGTGAAGGAGTATTAAAAAATCAGTTGCTCCTAGATGCACTTTTAGAAATTAATTACTTTTCACGCATACTGTCCAGAAATATTTGCAGTAGGGAAGCAAAGGGAATGATTTGCCAATAAAGTAATGCTGTATTGTAGTTCTGTAGCTCCATTAGCTAAGTCATCTAATATATAAAGTTTTATCCATTATTCAAAAGACAATATTTTAATGACATCCTGGGAAATTAGTCAGAGATCTGTAACTTTGATCATGTCATCAATTCAAATTCTTTTTTTTTTTTTTATTTGAGCTTGCTATTAACAATTTACTTACTAAAATATCAGTGCATTTCTAGTCAGTGGTGTGAACAGGTCAACTCTTTCTTCAGAAGTATATGAGTCAGTTGAACTTTAGTTGGTGAAGTCATGCCAAAATAATCAGACTATAGTCACATTCATGGCTAGTGTTGAATTTGTTACTGAGGAAACTGCACGGTGGTTTGCCTTTCAAAAATGATTGTGGAAGTCATCAAGACACCATGTGCAGTATAGAAGATAAATTTGTTTGGTGTGGTTTTGAATTCTTTGTCTCTCTCCATCAGGCAGTGAGGTATGACAATCACTACACCAACACTAAATACTGCTTGTGTCAGATGTTAAGAGAACAGCTGGAAACTACTCAGGGTAAGAAGCTGCACGCTGCACAGTCCACACAGGAGATCTGGTAAGCATCTGGACTTCAGAAAAGGAGTTGTACTCTGTCAAACTTGCACATCACTTCTCTATTTAGCACTGCCTGGCATTTCACACTGTCAGGAGAAGATGCAAAAACCCCAAAAATAACCCCCCAAAAAAATCCATATGGGAGATGTGCAATATCAGAGTAAATTTTTTCAGGTTTCCTCCATGCTCAGATATTAAATCTTTAAAACTCTCTATATTCAGCATACTAATTTGAGTGGTGCTGCACTGAGTGACAAGCATTTGTCAAGTATTTACATGAAGTGATTAAGAAAAAGTTCAGCTTGTCTGAAATTTTGTGGAACTTGTCTTCTTCCAAAGATTTGATTTAGCTTTCCCACTTGCATGTGAGGTTTATAATGTTACTGGAATATTTATTACATATTTGTTTTAAAATGAGCACTTAGAAACTTAAAAGCTTATATCAGGGTTGTCTGGTTATGTGGTACTTTAATGTCATTTTTTGTGCTGCTTTTCATTCCTGGTATACATTAATGAATGATGGCAGCCTTTTTGAGGAAATATAGTAACTTTAAAGAATCTTATCATCCTGCATATCTGAAACAGACTGGATGAAATTTCTCAGGGGGAGAGACAGAAATGAAAGAGCAAAAATTTTGAGAGAAACCATAAAATAGGCAGATGAATAAAGAATTTGCACAGAATTAGGGGAATTCAGATTTGGACACATCTCAAACTGAACAAAATAAAGCTCTGAGCTTGCATGTGTCATATCCATGTTGTGTGGCTTCTGATAGAAGGGAGGGGTCTCCTTGATTTTTATAAAATGAACAGTCTGAAATTGTTTGATATCTAATGTATATGAAAATGGATAGAAATGTTGAAAGCTTGAGTTATTTTGAAAAAAAAATGTCTTGGTTTCTAACAAACTCTAATCAGCATTCTTTTCATGTTCAAAAGGAAATGCCTGCAATCCTTTTGCCATTTTATTGCCTTTTACCAATTTTGGCTTTCTAGAAATAATTCTGTCCATGATTTTACATTCAAGTACAGTGAAGGGAGTTTGCATTGCATATATGAAGGGAGCTAGACTTCATTATTCTTAAAGGAGCAGTGGAATACATGAACAACATTTAAACTTTGCAAGTTACTTTTCACTTTGGCAACTTTAAGATTTTAATGGGTTTTAGTATGCTAACATACTATCTATTTTGAGTATAGATTTTGAGTTTAGGAAAAAAGATAAAGTATAGATTGGAACTCAAATCTTTTGCAATTTCAATAAAGTCTTAGCCCAGAGGGTGGTAGTGTTTTCTGCTGCATGAATAGCAATGCATAGTATGCAAAATAAATACTGTGAAGTAACAGTTTTACACAGGTAATTAAAGGTGTCACAGTTCATACACATAAACACTGGATAGAGATCTAGTGTAAAACTATGGGGTTTATGTGCTATGCCTAGCAATTCTTTAGGGGCTTCCAAAATCAAACTCTCTCTTTTTGTACGTGTGATGCAATACCAACTTCAAAAGGCCATGTGTGTGCAGGAGAGGGGGACAGGGAGAGCCATTTGGAAATTTATGAAACTGCTTTCTGCCAGCAAACTTGGTCTTTTAACCCCTGTTCTGAACAACCTGTTTCATGTCCAGATAACTGAGGAACATTCAGTTTTTTAAAATGCACCAGTTTATCTTCAGACGATTATAGTGCATAATTCTGCTGTCTCCTGGTGGTGAGGATGGGTTACAACCATTTGAGCTTTAACCTCAGTGCTGAATGCAAGGGAACAGCCTGCTGTTCTTCCCACAAAACATTTATGTAGCAGTGTGTAATAAATTGCCTTCCCTTAGAAGCATAAGTTAATATTGTTCAGCTTCATTGCTTTTATGCTTGGAGCATTGGAGAGAGCTTTGTGGGCAGAATCCATTTTGTCATTGAGCAGCCCTGTATCAACCAGCATCTTCATAACAGAAAGTAAAAGTTTCTTTGATGCTGCAGGTTTTATTGCCATTATCATCTGCAAAAAATCAATAGTCTCAGTTTTTCAAAGTAGATCCAGCCTGACTTGAGTTTGAAATTTAAAAGGGTTTGAGGCTTTTGCCTTTGACTAAAATCATGGTTGCTTCTTCTCTTTATTTGGGCTTGTGAATAATACTATGAAGTCAGAAAATCTGAGATTTTGAGGGGTTTGGATGCTATAGGGTTTATTGCTTAGAGTATTTTTAATCACTATAATTAGAAAAATATTCTTTTTCCTACTTTTTGCTTGTATTGTGGAGCTGGTGTACCAGGAGTCACTGTGTTTGTTTGCTGATTCATCCAACTGCAAATTATTAAATGAACTAATAACTTGAACACTGCAGGATCTGTATTTCTGACTGATTCTTCCTTCACTTCCAGGCTATAAATTACATATGTAGTGCTGGAAATTAGAACACCCTTTTCTTACTTGTAGCAGCAATGTAATGTCACTGTGCAGAATACAGCCACACTTCCACTTCATTCTCTGTACTCTTAACTATACTGTAAACACAATTGATTTTTACATTTTCTTTCTCTGTCATAATGTGATACAAAATTTATAAACTGATTTCTGACATAAAGGAATTCTGTTTGAATAGTGAAGCCTTTGAAATGGGTGACTTCTATGAAGAAACCACAGCTATTTTTGAAGCAAAGAAAACATCTTTAGTAACCAAGGTGCAAGATGAGGATGACCAAATGGAAGATCCAGATGTAATAAAAATGGCTGTTAGATTTGACAAGTAAGCATACAAATCAAGTTTTTCACTATCTTGCATCTCTGAATAATAACTGTGAGGTTCACAGTGTCTTAACAGTTTTTTGAAAATGATGATTTGCAAAACAGCACTTACTGGGTGAATTCCTATGAAGCAGTAAGTGAACATCATGGCATAAGCATGACTTTTCCTGTGCTCTTTGGATGTTGTGGGATGTTCTTTAGTTCCAGGCTTCCTGGGACTGCTTAATTTTCTCACTTAAGTTGTTGAAAGTGCTGAGTGCTCTAAAAAAAACCTTAAAAAATAACATCTCTATGTAGAAAAGTGTATTACAAAGATGTAGAGTTCAGTTATTTTTAGTGAATCTTGACTAAAACATAATTTTTCTATAAGAAGTCCTGAACAAACTTCTTGACACTCTTCTAAGCAGAGAAGATGCTCATCTGAAGTCTTCTTAATGTGTTCCACTGATAAGCTATTCCTTGAAAAATTAAGTCACGTAGTTGAATCTGTTTTATATAATTTTTATTTATAATCTCTGAGGCCTATAGAATTGCTGTTACTTTCCATGTTAAACTCATGTTTGCTGGTTTTGCTAATAGGCCTATCAAACAGCTCAAGAAGAGTATCATATGTCAAATCCTCTAGAAATGCAGTCATATTGCTTTAATATTTAGAGGATATATTACCTGACTCCTTGAGAATTGAATACAGATTTTTTGGGGGGTTATTTGGCCATGTATGAGGGTTTGTAATTCTTTGTCAATATCTGACTAAATTCCTGCATTTTTTATGCTTTTTTCATTTGATTACTGCTTCATAACAGAAGCAGCTTCTCCTTTTTTCTACTAGTTTTTAATTGGTGCTTATAATAAGCAGTACCAACCAAACTGTATCTCTCTTCTGTGTCACCTATTTAGTTAGAATCTCCTTTCTGGTGAGTATCTCTTCTCTAGCTGTGCTACTACAGGAAATAAATGTTCGGGAAAACTTTAGAGTTTATTTTACATGTTTTGTCACACCTATTTCTTTAGTTATCATCTAATGAAGAAGCATCTTTTTCATAATTTGAGCTGTAAAATTAAACTTCAAATAACTGGTAGAACTAATACAATAAGCAGCACTGTCTTTTTAAAATAGAACTTTGTGCACAGTTGTTGACTACAAATTTTTCTGTGTAGACGAGAATATCCACCACAGATCACTCCAAAAATGTATCTTTTGGAATGGTGCAGGAAAGAAAAGCATCCTCAGCCTGTTTATGAAACTGTGAGTCAATGAAAAACCCTTTCAAACCTCTTCCTTTGCATTGTATATGAAATTCAGTATTTTAGGACACAAAGTAGGAGAAATTCTGCTTTCCAGTCTACTGTAGCTCTTTCAGAAAGCAGCTGCAGAAATGGTAATGCACACAGGTATGACAACAGCAGCTTATTTTATTAGAAAATAAAAAATTAAAAGTCAGACCCTTCAGTCTGCCTTTGATTCGTTTGTGAAAGAAGTTGCTGTAACTTCTTGGTCATTATATAGGAGCCCATGACTGACTTTCTTTTACTGCTTCTGTGAAGCAAAGAATTAAATCTTGGGATGTTGTCTCTGTTGCACACTGTTACAGATAGGGACTGTATGGGACAGGAGCACCTGCTTGGTTACATGGGGACATTATTTGATTACTTTTTATTTTTATAAAGGGAAAATATTTTTAGTTTGGACAGTTTGCTGGTTTTTCTTTATTTTGAATATGTATGGTGAAATTTGTGGTGTGAATTAGAGTAATTTTAAAGTTATGTTACTTGTTATTCTTTTCTTTATACCTGTGAAGGAATGTTGATGATGTTGTTTCTTCTGTAAATTACATGATTGGTTTTTGACAGCCCCTTCCCTTTTAATTCTCTTTGTCTACAGGTTCAAAGACCACTGGATAGATTATTCTGTTCAGTAGTGACAGTAGCTGAGCAAAAATACCGATCAACTCTGTGGTAAGCCATCCTTAATGGGTTTTTCAGCTGGATTTTTGTTTCTGAAATGTTGCTTAAAAACTTGCATTAAAAGGATATTCCAGTTTATTCCAGTTGGCTTTGATAAAGGTCAGCTGCAAGCTACCTCCTAAAGCTACTTCTAGGAGGGAGAAAGGATTAAAAACTTCTGAGAATTGACTGTGACAAGAGGAAGTAAGCACTGGCATAATCAAGTAAACTGTTACAGAATTGAATTCACTTTGTGTTAGTCCACAAGCTGTATTGGAAGGGGAGCAAATAGGTGACCCAGTTCCATTCTGTGTGTGATGAGTGCAGAGAGGAGCCAAGGGAGGCAGAGGGGAATGTTGGAGGAGGTTATGTCTTCAGCCACTGCAGCAGATCCATTCCCAGTAAGAGGTCAGGACTAAGTGTCTGTATCCATGGAGCAGAGGACAGTGCACTGAGTTCTTGGAGATCACAGTTAATTAGCAGCTCCATCCAGGCCTGCTCTAAAGTTTCTTGATGGTATTTTATACAATCATCTATTAATACCAGAGTTGATTTGAGGCATTTGCACCTAAGGTGATCTTGATTTAACTGCAAAGCTAGAGCTCAGCATTGAACATTTAAACAGGACAAGTGCACACAACTGCTTTGCAGCCTTCCAGTTCAGAGACTTTAGGAAGTTATGCTCAGCTGATATGAAATTTTGAGAAGAAAATGTTTTTGAATACTGACTTCCACAAATGTGTGATGGGCAGTCTTTCTCAGAAATGACAGAATTTTTATTATTACAGAAGACTTCCTGCTTTTGTCAGCATCAATGAACTTGTGCAGCTGACAGAGTATACTGATGCCTGAGCCTCTTTCAAGAAAAGTGATCCTTCATAACTCAGTTTTGTTTAGTGATCAGATTTGTAAAAGTTACCTTTCTGTGGGCCAAACACACATTGGCTGTGTACCTTTGACATGGAGAGTGTTCAAGAGACAAGCCCTGATAGAGACAGATTTTCTAGGAATATTGCATCAGGAGTGATGCATCAACACTTGACATCTAGCAAGATTGAAATAATTTCTGGAAGTGACCTGGTTTGTTTTTCTGCTGTGAGATGACTACAAATGCTGTTTGTTTCATGATGTTGCATCAGAGACAGGAAATTGTCTCTTGGCAGTGTGGAGACCTCAGTTTCTACTTTCACGTGTGCTCTGTGTGCTTGCTCTTCAGGGACAAGTCCAAGAAGCTGGCAGAGCAGGCTGCAGCTATTGT
This sequence comes from Passer montanus, assembly GCF_014805655.1. Classification (NCBI taxonomy): domain Eukaryota; kingdom Metazoa; phylum Chordata; class Aves; order Passeriformes; family Passeridae; genus Passer; species Passer montanus. The sequence goes on along the minus strand of NW_024369373.1, from coordinate 6,985,116 downwards.
CTGTCTGAGAACGTTGGGTGTCCCAGAGGGAAAGCTCTGTGAGGGAGAAAATCACCTGATTAACAAACGCAAGAGAGGGGACCAGGAGCCCTTGATTAGCAGAGACCATGGAGAGGACCTTGCTGAGCCTTCCCATAAAAAAGCTAATTTTATTGAAGACACTTCTGACACAAACGTGCCGAAGATGCCACGATAGCATGGAATTAATGGAAATTAGAGGTTTCATGTCTATGCAGCTACAAATGAGCTCCTGTTTGTATATCTTGCTGTTCATATTTCATTTGGATTCTCTCAGAGACAGATAAATTTCCCAGTTGTGAAAAATGCCACTGAGATGTTTACTGTTTGCCACTCACTGTCCCTATGGTGCCTTTCAGATGATAATTAGGAGCTTGATTTTAAAGAACATGGAGAAGGTAAACCCAATAATAAACTTTTTTAAATATCAGGTATTTTCAAAGCAATTTTGTCATTGATTTCATTACTTGTTTTTCTATTTTTAATAAGTCTACAGTGTGCAGGTAAGAGATGTATTAATATATCATCCACAAACAGAGGAATGTAACTGTGTGTTGGAACTGTGTAGCAAATCAGAAAAATCAATGTAGGAAAATAATTAGTAGAAAAGTAGACATGGTTCTGTCAATTGAGATTTTTGCATATTTTGCAAGCTTTGTTTACACCCCTCATGTATCAAGAAAAAGTTTTTTTTTCAGAAAGAAGGACTTACAATTTTTAAGACAAGCATTAAAATAACATTCTTCTGTGATAACTTCTACTACCTTTTACCTTCAGAAATATGGCAGTAGAATTAACTGTCCTTTCCTGGTCTTAGGTGTTAACAATTGTGTCTTTCCAGTAAGGAACTGGAGCCAAGCCTGGTAGCACTGACTTTGTCCTTTTTGTCTTTTGAACTTGAAAGTCCTCATAAATGTCTACAAGTAATGGACATCCAAATACGGCCTTGTATGTTCTTGAAATGTGACCTTGTTTGTCTCAGTAATCAGCTGTTGGTGATACAGGGGTCTTGATCAAAGGCCCATGTTCTCTTCTTTGTTTTCCATCATCACAACTTCCTATTAAACTGTAAGTAAATACTATATGCCAGGAGAGGATACAGACCCTGTCTAATTCTTGGCAACTCAGCTGAGCTTGTCTGATTCAAACTAGAGTTCTGAATCCTCAAAAGAATGCCAAAAGAATTCAGAGATATCTCTTGTTAACAGTTTATTGAAACAGTGGCTTAGTTTCCCTCAACAGTGTGAGGGATCTTGAGATTATCAGTTCTGGTCTGAAAACAAATTGATGGGGCTGTATCATGCCATGATCTCTAAAGTACTTTGCATAAAGAATGTATAAGATATAATTCATTTGGTTGTAATTCATAAAGAATCTTTCTATTTAAAAATTCTATTCTTTTCCTTAAGTAGTAGTGCCAAATGAAACCATTCTTTTAAAAAGGAAGAACAATATCTCATCAGATAATATTCAGGGTTATGAAGTTCAAATGTCTGCTGTTTAGATTAATTTTCAGTAAATCTATACAGTCTAGGAAGAAGGAAGTTTTTCTTGTTCAATTTGTACATTACAGTAAACACACTTTAGTATGTTTACATTAGATATTATTTTAGTGCTACAATTTTACTATGAAGCACTAAAAATTTGCAGTATTAATCAGAAATTTCAGAAGCAACCCTTTTCCTATTATAAATTCTATCTTTTCTCAGAACTATTTGAAACCACAATAATAAAGAAAAAGTCATTTTTAGGTCCTGCTCCCAGTGTGATTTGCAGTGTCTAATGTGATAGAATCATGGAATGTTTGAGTGTGGAAAGGATCTCTGGAGACTGTGATCCAAACCCCATGCTCAAAGCAGGCTGAACTAGGGCAGGTTTCTCAGGACTGTGTCTAACTGGGTTTTGCACATCTTCAAGGATTGAGACTCCACAACCTTTTTTGGCAACCCATTCCAGTGTTTGAGCAGCCTTAAGGTAAGCAAAAGTGGGTTTTTTTTCCTTCTTCTACATGGAATATCCTGTATTTCAATTTGTGCCCATTGCCTCTAGTCCTGCCACACAGAAGGATCTGGCCTAGTCTTGTAATCATTGTCTGTCTAAAAGGAAAATTGAATCTTTGGGTAATACAGGTGGTGGTGCCTAAGTACAGGGTGGACTTGTATGGCAGCAGTTACTGTGGATCACTGGAAGTTCCAGTGGATTGGGATGAGTTCAGAGATAAGTCAGTCATGAGAAGCATGTTATTTCTCTTTTGACCCAGAAAACCCCAAAAAATTACTCAGGAGAAAGTGTGTCCCTACTGACTTGAACTTCTTACAGAAGTGAGATAGGATCATTGAATTTAGAAGCCAAGGCCTTCATAACAGTATTAGTACCTTGGGGGTGTTATTTCTGCTATTTTGTCATGTGGTGTGAATGTGCCTCCTCCTGCCTCCTTAGTGAGGTACAGCCTGTGCAGACTTTGCATATTGCTTCCTTCCAGCCAGTGCCTCCCTGCAATCCAGAGCACAGGTTTGTGGTGAGAGCTTGGTGTTCTAGTGCTGCTTGAGGAGGTGTAAATCTGGGGTTCTAGTCTTCAAATGTAGTCAAAGATAGATACCTTAACACAGGTTAATGAATACCAGCCTGAAGGTGCTTTACTGCTATATTACAGAATGTGTGCCTTGGCTTGGTTGATGGAGAGAGTTGGATAAAATTGGCTGCATAGTTTGCTATGAGTGAAACAAATTCTGTGTTAATACTTGCCTACAAAGTGTATTTATCAAATCAAATGGGTGCTTGCAGGGGGATGTTTCTGTTTTCTAATAACCTCGTGTTGTCAAATCCTTCCTGAAATTATTACATGGCTGCCAATGTTACACTTCTCTTAGCTGTCTGCAGTGGTAGTACACACTGATGGGGTTGTCTGTCCTGTATCTATGGATAGGCCAAACAGAGCCTGTGAAAATCAGAGTGAGGAGTCACTCTGTTGGAATGAACTTTTAATGCTAAATATAGAAGGGCTGTAATTCTGGCAAATGGCTAGAAAATGTAACATTCTACACCTTTGATCAGTTTCAGGAAGAACCAAAGAAATGTATATATATATATATATCTATGTGCTTGCCGGAATGTTTTGGTTTAATGACTTTCTGTTACATACTTTCATTCCTTGTAATTCTGTTACAACTAAAGTGTGACAACTTTGATCGTTCAATTCATCCTAACCAGTTCTGCAGATAGGATAACTCTATTTATCATGTGTGTTTCCTTCTCAGCACTGGTGGGAAAGTAATTATTCAGTGATCAGTGCTTTCCTCCTAGAAATCCTTACATTCAGATTGCTTTTAAAGAGCAACTGGTTACTGTCTGTGAGTTTCTGCACTGTTTCTCTTCCCTGCTGTACCTTCCAGAAACAGAAGGTGGCAGGTATTTTTACTGTTGGCACAAAAATCCACTGTCTTCTGCAGTATTTACCAATCCAGCCATTGCACTTCAGCATTCTTGCATAGGGTGGCAATTGCGACCGCAGCTGGTTTGCAGGATATTTAACTTCACTTTTCAGAAATTTTTTTTTAATTTTAATGTTCTGTGAATATAATACTTGGTCAATACTGATGAGAGCTGTTCTCTATTTTAAGTATTTGCTTAGTGAAAATGTTTCACAGTTAATCCTATGGAACTCTGTGAAGCAACTGGAGGGGTTTTTGTCCCAGGGGTACCATCAGCCAACAAAAGAGCATTTGTATTTTTTTACTTGATAATGATGCTACAGAGAGTATTTGTAATGATACCTGCCATGTTGTCCATGGGTGTGGGGAGAACTGTAACTTGTCCTCCCTGTATTCTGCTTACTAGAAACGTGAATGGGAATGCAGAGATATTTTTACCAGCCTCTAGTGTGGATGCACTCACTGAGGGTCTACCTCCAGGGCCTTGCTGGCTGGAATGCTTTTTGGAATGTCCCAGGCTCTGAGCCCAGCCCCGCCCTGGAATGTGAGGTTAAATGTTGGCGGCACAAATACAGAGTTTGAATATCAAAATCCTAGAGTTGCCCAGCACTGCAGTTTCAGAACCTGGCAAGTGAGCCACATGTCAGCTCAGCTGCTCTCCAGTTCAAAGAATAAGCATGCCTCGGGTTGCTGGGGAAGGAGGGGGGTGGGATGGGTTTTGTTTTGGTTTGGTTTTCCCTTACCCGTTATGACACGCAGAAGAACGTGCTTTTCAAACACGTCAGCTGGCAAGATTGTCAGAGGTCCCACACAGGTGTTAGCTGGAAAGAGTCTTCATTCACAAAGGGATTTTACTGCCATTCTGCAATCAAACCTAGGAGCTCAGCATAATGAGAGCTATTGCCTTTTTAAACAGGAATCTGCTTGTATTTGGACTCCAAGTCAAGGAGTGATGAGATGGCCTGTAAGGCTTCAGTTCCATCTGTGCCACTGTGCAGGAGGCTGATGCTTGAGGCTTTGAGTCAGAGGTGCTGATGACAAAGCTGATGAAAAACATGAAAAGCTAAACATGGAAAGCAAGCCTTTGGTGAGGAGGGAGTGCATCATGTATTGTTAAAAAACAGTTGTCTAGGTCAGTTAAGGAGAAGAACTGCTGAGCTCCAGGGGGAGTCTGGTTCAGTCACCCGTATTCCAAGGAGCCTCAGTGGGGTTTGTGAAAGGAAGCTTAAAATATGCCTCACTTGTGGTGTTCATTTAGCTCCGAAATGAAACTGTGTTGCAGGAGCTAATGTGAATCAGCTGTTAAACATCTATCAGTTAAACAAATAAATATTTTTCCCTTGCCCTGGTGTGGTGGGAGAGGCTCTGTTTTCTGTTTTTAGGAAATTATTGTCTGCAAGAGTACTGTAGTACAAATCTGATACTTTACTCATTTTAACTTAATTTTCCTTGATAAACTTCGTACATTTGTTAATGCTTCAGTATGTCATGGTGTTCCTGTTCAATTGTCTTGAAAATTGGTGATTGCAACCAATGGATATCATTTCTGTACAGTTGTGAACCTGCATTTTTTGATTAGTATTCTGTTGCATGGAGCTGGCAGAACTGGATTTGAATACAGATCTTCAGCCTACTTTTTAGCTGTTTAAAATAAACACATTCCCTTTTCTAGTACTTTTCTTGTTGATTTGCAAACTTCTCTAAGCAGTGTTAGGCTGCTGTGCATGCCTGTGCACAGGTGTTAGCATGGGCTGTCAGCAGCTGGTCATGGGCCTTTGTGTTAAACTTCTTAAACAGAAACTGATGAAGTGGTTTCCCTCATTGTGCTCAAAGACAAGTGAGCGTTATAAAGAATTAAAGTTAGTACCTTTTTACTTTTCTAATCTCAAGTGTTGTCAAAGATTATCTTTTTGAGTAAAAAAAAATCAGGCTGTAATTGAACTTCATTGAAAAGCTTCTCACTAACTTACCTGGTCTGGCCCAGTGTATGCTTATTTACTTAAGAAATGGACCTCTGCCATTCTCTAAGTTTTTCAGGCAGTAAAAGGGTGGTTTTTTTGGTTTTCTGTGTGTTTGGGGTTTTGTTTTTTGTTTTTGTTTGTTTGGGTTTTTTTTTGTTATTTGTGGGGTAGTTTACTGTTTCAATAGCTCTCTGAATTGCTATAAAATTGAAAGCAAAGTTTCTGGCCATCTGTGTCTCCATTCCAGTTACGTACCCATACTAAATGCCAGGCAACAAAAAATATAAAAGCCGAAGCCATTGTTTTGTTTTGTGCTGAAATAGAGCCAAATCCTGGACACCAGACAGAACACAAGTAAACGTGTGAGTGGAGGCACCTACACGAGCCACAAAACCCATGAGATCTGAAGGGTGTTAAAAACAATATGAGGCAGTCTCACTTGAGCAGAAGTGTGCATTTATTTCCCTTGTATGGCATACAAAAGGGGTGTTTGTAAGGGTTGGTTTTTTTTAGAAGTTAATTTAACAGTGTGTATTCAGATCTGTAGGTGGAAGGGAATGGAAGGTGGAGTGTTCACAAGGGCATCAGAATGATACGATTTCAGAGAGGTGCAACACTGGGATTGCAGGATTCAGTCAGTAAATCACTGTACAGTTAGACCATGATGCCTACCTGTCACATCAGTGGCATGGTAATTATGTCATGCTGCCCTGTGACATTCTCTTATTACAGCTAATAGCAGCTTTCATGTTTTCCAGTGCCTGAACATGGAAAAGATTTGTAGTTCTTAGAAAGTTTGTACCCTGTAGGCTATAGAAATACTGCATTATGAATGCTGAATTAATAGGGATTTAATAAATTACCTTCTCTCCCATTGACTTTTATCAGCATGCCAAGTGTTGCAATGTAGACTGTAAAATCCGTGGTAGTTTGCTCACTGGTGTGGGTAACATGCATGACTGTGCAGCATGACCTGACCATGCATATCCCATAATGGCAGCGATGCTGACTGAAGGGATAGAGAGACAAAAAAAAAAAAAAAAATTAGTCACTGCAGCATTTACCTATAGATTAAACATCTACCCCTTTTTCTTGTGTTCATTTTTAGTATTTAAACTCACTTTTGCAGTAAGATGCTCCATTCTTTGTTAGAGGCAAAATGTGTAATGCAGTGTTTATTGAAAGTGATGCCTTATGCCACAAAAGAAAACACAGCTCACAGTAGGATGGAGGGAAGAGTTTCCATTTAACTTTGTAGAGAAACTCACTGAAGACAAACAGATTTGATCCACCCACACTTTATTTTCTTCATACCTCTTCATTTAAAAAAACAATCAATTTAGATGAAGAGGAGGTTTTACAGAAAAAGTTGATATATTTTCATGAAAGGAAGAGCTAACCTCATCCTGTTAGAAAACATCTTGCATCTTCACCTATCACTGCCTGACTGCTATTGTGTACTGTTTTCCTCTCAGCCCAGCCTGTGAATTCACAGGATCACCTGGTCTGAGAGAACATTTCACCCACACAGCTCACTCCTCTCACTTCCCCTGTGCTTTAGAACCTCCCATGTCACTGTACTGACAGTGAGCAGCTAATTGTATTCCTTCCTGCATTAGGAATTTTATTGGCTGTTCTAGGACCGTGACTTAAATTGATTTTCATTGAATACAACTCAGCCCTTAGAGAAGAAGCCATCTGCAACTTTTTAACAGATTTTGGGATATTGACAAAAGCTGATCTTACCATACTCATGGTAGTCTTCACTCAGGTCTGTGTGGGTTGGGAAGAGGGTTTTCAAATGGTAATTCAGAATAGCTTCTGCTCAGTTGTTTTCTTAGCCTTACTAAACTAAAGTTAGCTTTTGTAAACACCTTTCTTTTCTTCCACTTCAGTATTTAGAGTAGGCATGTCAAGCTGACCAGTCTTTTTAGCTGAACATAAATAGTCACCTTGTTAAACCTGGAATTTCCACTGCAAGCCTTTCTTGCATCCCTGAGTGAACTAAAATGAATTTGGGATGCAGCTGTTAAACACCTGAACAGTATTGTGCAGGTATTGACTTCCATTCAAGAAGGTTTTTAGCTGGGGTGACAAAAAACTACATCAGTTGTTTTCCAGTCTTTGGTCTGCAAAGATTATTTCTGTAGTAGAGGTCATTACACAGCTTCTTCCTTGAGGTTTGTAGGGCAGACCTGGCAGCATCCAACTGCTGCCAGTGCTGGTTTTCCTTACAGTGCTCACTCACACTGCAGCTGGGAGCCTCAAGAACATGTGTGTACAAAACATCCTGTTAACAACCTCAGCACAAACATTAGTGGCAGAAAAAGGGCAATTAAAATATTTCTTCATCTGTCCAAGTACATTATGTCCAGATCAGGACTCAGTCAGTGATAAGGGTGCCTGTGGAATTTGTACAGTTACTGTCTGTAATGCAGCTCATCTCCTAAAAGAATGTAATAATTTTCATTCTTTGTCACCTCTGTGCAAATTAGCAGAGAAATTAGTGCCATCAGAAGATACACATCAACAGATTCACTTTTCTGTTATGCTTCCTTGTGACTGAAGAGATGAAACTGGAAAATCTCTGGAAAATTTCTATCCACTATACTTCACATTTATTGCCTGCTCAATATTGTGCAGATGAGTTCATAAGCTTTGCATAGGTATTCAATTTATTCTATTCGTTTCTATGGATTAATCAACCAATGAGCAATGTACAGTATTGAGCTCTGTCAACAACTTGTATCCATATAACAGAAATGCACCCCCAGTGCATGGTGAACTGCTGTAGATAACACAAAACTTGCATCAAGAGGATGTTCCTTGATAAGTGAGGAAGTGGCATGATCTGTCATTAGCTTCCTTCTAACGAGAAACAGGTATCTGCAACCACATCTTCAGACTCCCACGCCACTGTGGATATCAAGATGTTAAACTTGGTTTATTTTAAAGGTCATTGTGTGAGATCTCATGCACAATTTCTAAGCCATAAACAAAACATAGCTCCATAAAAGGAAAATGCAGATTATCAAAAGTGAGTGAAACTTAACACAGTGCCTAAAAATAGACTTCTACATTGCTTTTCTGACTCAAAAACATTAGCAATTTTGCACAGGGTTTGGGGGTTTTTGGTTCATATGAGAAAATGTGTGGAATACAGTTTTATCCTCTATATGATAGCAAAATCCAAAGTAGGCCAAGGGTTAAGAGTATATGGAGTGCTTGCTGTGAAGAATTTACCATCTAAGAGAAGAAATCTGAACAATAGAGCAGACAGGATATAACTACAAAGGCTAAAAGGTAGGGAGGAGCACAAAGCTGACTGACCCATTTTTCACAAGAGTAGAGGAGAAGCTGGAGTACATATTTTTGCACTTTTTGTGCTCTGTGACAAGAATGGATGTGGTGAAGGAAGGAGGAAGCTGAGGGACTCAGAATGGACTCAGAGTGGACTCGTGGTATCATCAAGACAAAGGAGAAAGAAAACCATTATCCAAAGCAGCTTAAAGAATGTGTTGTGGATGAACTGGTGAGCAGAAAGTTAAAATAGTCAGGAATCTGGAACTGGGGTCACATGAAGCAATATTAATGTCAGGGGAAAATTATTTGCCATCTCCAAGAGTGCTTTTATTAGTAATTTTGGTATGACTGCAAGATTCTGGGTGATGTCCTGAATTCACATCTACCTACAATATACATGAGAAGTATTGATGAACTTTCTTATATATGATTGTTGACAGGAGATTGTTTAACATGGAAATCAGCATTTTTTCAAGTTTCACTAGTTGAATATAAAGCTTTAGCCTGAATTACTTATAAAGGATGAAATGCTGGTTGAATTAGATGGATTACAGTAACATATTTTGGATCTAAGTTCTCACAAACTTAAAAGCTATTTAGCCAAGGAATTTTGCTCCGAGCTCTTTTCTGTTTGAAATTTTTTAATTGTGTGCTAAAGAAGAAGGAACTGATATGCAGCAATTCATGGAGACTGCATGAGATTTTTTGTGAAATGTATTGTATTTAGCTGAGATGGGAGGTGAACTGAAGAATGCCAAAAGGGGTACTCAATTAAGGAAATTGGTACCATCAATTGAGGAAGTTGGTACCTGCCCCTGAGTCTTGTAAATGTATTGGAAGGACACTGTTTGAACTCTGTTGCCAGTATATTCTTGGATTAATTATTCTTGAAACAACACACATTTCTCAGAGACACTCAAAGCTACTAAATAAACTCTTGTAGCATTGAATTCAAACCTGTTAAATTCCTTCTTTATTGAAAGGAAAGAGTGGAGATATAACCAAGGCGAGGGACTATGAAGGCTGGCTTGACATCTATTCTGAACTCTTTAACTGACCTTTCCCACTCAGCAGTCATTTCATGCCTTTACAGTTCCAGATTCTCTGTTAGAATAGATGCACTCTGTTAGCAAGGCTCACGTAACAGGCTGTGATTTGAACCAACGTATCAAGTCCTTGCCTTCTGCTTCTTACTGCAGCCTCTTTTGCTTCTTACCTCCTCCCTTTTGCCAACAGACACTTGCTTGTGCTTGCTCTTTTTTTTCAGCTGAATCAATTCCCTGATTTGATTTACTCTGGGACCAAACCAGTCTCGGTGGTGGCACAACAGCAAGGATGGCACCTCAGTGAGAAACAGTACCTAGGAGTGGAGCCTAAGGAGGGAAAAGGGCGACTGTTGGGCAGCATTAGTCAGCTAGGAAAGGTCAGTACAGCCAAAGCTTTATTAGCTTCAGGCCCAGAGAAATACCTCCCAGCAGTTTGTGGGCAGTGTTGATATTAGTCAAATGAGACTTGTAACTTTTTTGCATCAAATTATCCCTAGAGATGATGAGAGTCATGGCAAAAGAGCCTTTCTGAACAAGGATATGGTACACGGGGAGACAGTTTCCTTTTAAGTTTTGTGATTTCTGGGAGCAGTTAAGACAAATGTTATTTCCATGTAATTGAAGTTGTATTGTTAAAATACCAGTTAAAATGACTGACTACTGGCAGAAGAGCTAGACTGAAACAGATCTCTGAGCTGGCTAATAATACTTCTCAAGTATTTATTCAGTTTTGCAGAACATCATGCACCCCTGCAATGAAATCTGTGCTGCAGGAGTTCTGCTAACAACAGCTGCTCTACAGCCAGGCTGGCTGTGCTTTCATGAGCTGTAGCTCTAAAAATGCCTGCAGTGTCCATACCCTCTCAGACTCACTGGGGAGTTGCTGGGCCAGTATCTCCATTACTGAATGGTTAAAGTAGTTGTAGTCCAAGTGGGCTAGCCATTGATTTTGATGCATGTGGCAGCAGTGCAAGTTTGTGATGGAAATCTGCATTTCTGAGCCTAGATGGTGATTTTAGGCAAGACTGCATCTTTCAAGCCCTAGGCATTTTATTAGTTCTTGCTAGCTCTCAATAGGGATCATGGCAGCTGATAAACAATTCACTCAAGTGTAGAATCTAAAATAAAATATCTTGGTTTACCTCCTTTATCCTCCCTCTATTGTTTCCTGAAAATAAACATTTTGAAATCATTATTGAATCCACAGCCTATTTGTAGATGCTTGCCTGAGGAATTAGTGCTGTGGAGGTTTGGGTTAGTGTCTGTGGAGGCTGAAGTCCTCTGTCTATGATTTGGATGCACTGTGGTCAAGTCAGTTTTACAAGTGTGACTTGTGAAATTCTAGAAGAGTAGATTTGAAATCTCCTCCTGCCCTGCATCACACTCTCAGTTCTGCAAGTGCAGCTGTGTACAGCTCTCTGGCCAGCTTGGCTGGGGAACTGATGCAGGGTGAAAAACAAGCCTGCAAAAGAAAGTGGGTTTGTTAGGTGGAATTTTTTGATAACAAAGGACCACTGCTGCCAGAAGAACCACTCAGGAACCTCATTTATTCCCTCTGGGATGCCTTTGAACCAGGTTAAATAGTTCCTGGGCTACCCAGGGCCCCACAGTCCACATTACCAGATGCTTTGGACAATGTCTCAGTACTAAATGAAAGATGAAAACAGATACCTTTTCAACACAGAAGTGGCAGCTGGAAGTACTTAAAGGGTAGATATATTGGCAACTACAAATGAGCTGAAATGGAAGCTAAGTGGATTCTTGTACATCCAACAGACAAATAGCATTCTTGTACAAAGTGAGTTGTCTTTCCTGGCAGTAAGGCACTCAGACTTGTTTCTTGACTGGGTAACAGATGCTGTGCCTCTTCTCTATGCTATGTAAGATAGCAGCATTTAATATTTGGAGGGAAGTTAGTCTGCAGCAAAAAAAGTTGTGCTAATTCAAAGTGTGGACAAGAGAACAAATATATTTCATCTTGCAGCAGTTTTTGAGTTAACTGGTTTTAATTATAAGAGATTATTTTTAAATAGAACTGCCAGAGGCTAAACTTTGCAGATCATTAAATATAAATACTTTTTTTCCAAATGGCCATCAGTCCCTCTCTTTAAAGAAACTACTATACAGTTGCCTACTCCTATGATATTTCTAGTGAGATTTCACTCTCCTTCTAAATCATGGTATTCATTCACTTTCTATCAAGGTATTAACAGCCATGGTTACCAACTGTCAGTGAGAACCTTGTCCAGTCCCAGGAGTAAGAGGAGGCAACAAAAAGGAACATTTTTCTTTAATTCCTTTCCTATGGTTCTCTGATAGTTTGCCACAAAAAGCAGATTGTTTTGACAGAACCAGATTAGGGAGTGGCTCCATGTGTAGTCAGACTGTAGTCTGAGGGGGCTGGCAGCTATAGGTGATGTGGAGGAGTTCATCTCTTAATACAGACCAGCTGCACCACTCTGACCATGTCCCCAAATTCAGTAGTGCTCTATCTGAGATCAAGGCAGGGGAGATGGAAATTCTGTTCTCAAAGTCCCTTGTGATACAGGGGCCAAATAAATGTTCAGCTTATGGTCTGTATAATTTCTGAATGATAAACTTGAGGGTCTGATTGCTCTAGACAGGCAGATGAGTCTGATCCTTTGCTTTACTTGACTGTGAATGAAGCCAAGGTTTGCAGAGCAATCCTCTGTATTGAACTGGTCCCAAAGAGCTTGTGGGATGAAAAAGCCAAGGGGAAGGAAAGATCCAGGGGAGAGGATTGAAAGAAAGTTGTCCCAGGATCCACACTAACATTTTTTCACTACTCTTTGATGCTGCTCCTGAGAATTTATTATTTTCTAAATGCATGAGGTGATGACATGTTGAACAATATGTCCAGGTATTTCACAGCTGCTGGGATAGGTGACAGACAAACTACACAGTTATCTGTGAGCCATGTAACATATGTCTAGGACAGCATATAAACTTTTGGGACATTATTCACCCTTGAAGGCAGATTGGCAAAAAGAATACAGTTGGCTCCAGTCTCCACGTTCCTACCACATCTATATAAGCCTAGATAAGATAGAAGCTCTTTTAAAAGGATTTATGCATTTGAGTTTTCTTCTGGCTCCAGATTTTTGTCTATAGACTAAAAAAACACATGCATGAAGGATTACCAAGGGTTGTTTCTGAAGGTAAAGATTTGGGAGGGGAGGAGCAAAACAAAAATGTGCCTCTGTTCCCTAAAACAAAAGCATATTCTTTGGAATCTCTTTATAGACTTCTAAATAAGGAGCATATACCCTGGTCAGTATGTGAAAGGTACTTAGTCTAGTCCCACTGCCCTTCAGAAAATATACCAGGCCCTGGAAGTATCACTGGGGAGGCAGATATGACCTGTAAACAGACTAAGTGTTAGGGATTACCTCCTGCCTCATGGAAAAACAAGTACTCTATTATATAGAGTAATAACTCAGCCCTCTATTCATAAAAGTGTGGAATGAGCAGCTGCCTAACAGCTCTTTTCTGTGTATTACAGAGCCTTTAAAATTTGGTCTATGAATTTTTACATACAAATACCTATATTGTGTAACTGGTTTGGGGACAGCAAACATACTGAATCTTGGAAGTTTGTACATTCATGTGGGGCTATAAAATAGTCTGCATATTTTAATTTTTAATTTTCCAATAAACTGCAAGAGTCACTAACAACAAGCTGGTTCATACAAAAGCAGTGTGAAATTGCAATCTTATAGAAGGAGAGACCATGGAGGGCTGTGTGTGACCCTCTTTAAGTAGGAATCTCCTTGGTCCTAATAGTGTAAGTCTGATTTATAGGTGGATCAGGGAGCTTTTGCAGGTTAAAACCTGAGTTCTCCACATCACTTCCACCCCCCTCCAAACAGTCCATTGAGGGCAACAAGGCAGAAAGAAAAGGAAGGAACAAGGAGCCTGGAGACAAGGATGGCAAAAGCAGCATTTGTCAGAATGTGTCCTGTAGATATTAGCTACCTTTGTTGATGTGCATGTCTGTGACATTAGAAATATTAAAGGCTTCCCAGCAGAGCTAGTGCAAGGAAATATGAAACAAATCCATTTGTTTCAGGACAAAAAACCCCCTGATCTATGGAAAGGGAGAATTGCCATTATGGAAGAGATGTGATTTCTTCAGCTGCCCCTGGTGAGGCAGAGCACACAGAATTTATATGTACACCATGGCCCTTCCCTGCATATATGTGTATTTGTCATATAAAACTGTTAGTAGAAAAATGTCAACAAGTTGAAGTAATTTCAAATTTGAAGATTCATTTTCCTGACTAATATTAGAGGCTACATCTGACTGACTTAAAATGAAAAAAATATAAATATCTAAGGCATTTTGGAAATGAAATGTAGTTTTTGGAGGTAATGTATTGGTGGTAGACTACTCATTCCATTTGTTGCTAAGACTCAGTCCTACTGCTGTGTATGGTCAAGCTTCATCTCTAGGCAATGTCATAAGAACTTGCTGGGTGTCAGAGTTACAATTCAAGTCAGCTGAGAGGCATTTTTGATTTTGTGCCATGTGACTAAAAATCAGAACAGAAGTTGTATTTCCAGTTGAATATATGGGGACTTTTTAATCTTGTAAAATGAAAACAATTCTCTCTCTAACTGCATGCAACTTTTCAGTGTTAAGGAAAGTTTTATATTACTATCCCATTGTCTCTCCCTCTCACAAGAGGCAAAGTGAGTTTATGTAGGATGAAAATCTCACCATAATCTTCTATTTTTAGAACTGAACTTTTCCCCCACAACTGCTGAAGACAAAACACCATGTGTAATGTTGACTACTCTCATCATATTCCAGATGAGAACAGAAAAAAAAGAGCCAACATCACAAATAAGCCTTTTTCTCACAAGACTTACAGCACATTTTTTTCTGATAGAAAGCATTCAGATGAATTTCTAAACTCTTAGATGTTTATCTAAACTATACCCACATTTTTTAACCTTTTGTAGCTTTCCTTATATCTGAGACTAAAAGATGCATTCATCAGGGTCATGGCTTAGAACAACAATCATCCCTAGCGGATAAATTGTTTGTTTTCAGATTTACTGCTATGAATTGTGAGGAGGGGAAAAGTTGATGAATTTTTGTCTAAGTGTTTTAAAGATTGCCTCTTATTTGATCTAAGCTTTAGCCTGTTTTTCCTGATTTACTATTTCATATACATCTTTCTGACAGTGATCCTTTAAGGTGATTATCCTTTTCTTTACTGCATGCAAAATGTCTTTAAAACAAAGATTAACATGAGGAAATTGTTTAGCAAATAATTCAATTTATCACTTCCAATAAGCCTCATTATTTATTGTTCAGATTCACTTTCTCCAAGTTTCACTACTGATCAGCCTCATGACAGCTTTTATTGTAAAGTCACTGTACAGCAAAGCACTCCCAGCGTTGATCCTGGAGGTACCATCTGTTCATCCTTCATGTGCTCGTTCAGGGGGTTTTTCCTGCTCGTGGGGCTCATGGATGACTCAGAGCTGGAGCGTTTCTCTGGGGCTGCTGCCTGCCGTGGGCATGGCCAGTGACCAGGGCTGCTCCTGTGGTTTTGTCTCATGACACGCAGCCCTTGGCAGCAGCACTAACTTTAGACATGCTCGCTGTGTTCCTGCTGCAGCCGCTGCCCCATCCCTGCGTGGTGGTGCTGACACAGCTCTTCGTGGGGCCACGCTGGGGATCTGGTCAGGGGAACTCGCCCAGCCCTAGCAAGCCTCCCCTCTCCCCCAAATAAAGGCCAGAGCTGGGTCAGTTCCCTTGGTCTGGCTCACGGGGTGGTCTCACACATGGTTCTGCTGAGGCAGCTGAGCAGATGGGATGCTTGCAGGGCACAGAGGGAAGGAGCAAACCATTACACTGGCATTGCCTAACACCATATTCTTATAAGCCTCAGAGTACAAACAGATGAAAATATTAAATTTATTTCCTAATACTTGCAGTTATAACTGCAATCTACTTTAATGGCTAGGTTGCTGATTTTAAGGGAGGAGGTTTTGAGACTTAGGTGTTATAACTTATCATGTAGCCTAAATTAATTTATTTATTCAAATTGATTAAAATATTTTTAGAGAAAAATCCATAGTTAATACACCCCAGTTGGCATTAATGGCAAGCTAAGTAACTGGTATGGATCAAAGCATTGCTTCTTTTGCTAATTATTCTTTAATTGCTAGGCTAATACCATCTTTGGTTTGTTATCTGGCACAGTAAAGATACGTGTTTAAAACAGCAACAAAGGTCCTGCAAATGGGGTCAGGTCTGGCTGTGTTCCCTGGATTAGAGTGTGCTCTGGCATTCAGTCAAATTGAACCAATTCCAGTGATTTCTGTCCTGTACCTGACTTGGGCTGGCTTTTCTTGCAAGTCTTGTAGGTCAGAAACCTGTGATTATGCCTTTGCTGTCCTGCATTCATTCTCCATGTATTGTTCTTTGATCAAACCTTCAGGTATCCCGTGGTTTAAAAGCTTTTTTTTTTTCTTCTCTCACTCTCTGCAGTTTGACACAAGGCAAGCAATTGACAATTTCTGTTGAAGCAACAGGTTCACCCTTATTAGTACTGTATTTTTAAAACTCGATGTGTTCAGTTGATACAAATTGCTCTTTTTGTTTTAATTTTATGGTGAACATGTGGAGACACAACAATAGAGGAACAGGAAAAGGTTACATGCAAAGCCCTGTCTTTTACATGTTTGTTGTGGCCTCATTGCAAAATTGGTGCATAATGAGGGAGCTCTGGTACACACCCATCAAATACCTCAGAGTTGGCTCTGAGGCATAGGCAGGTGGGCTGTTGGTGAAGAAAACTGAGGTGATAAAGGTGTGACAGATACAGGTTCCATCCTGATTTTCACAGGGAAAGTTCTTCAGTTTAAGCTGTGTGGGTAATGTGGCTTATTTAAATAGTGACTGCAAGGGAGTGTCACTGGGTGAGCTGTGGGTGCCTGGCTCGGTCACCCCTTCCCCGAACCATCCCACCAGGACATGCATCCCCAGCCCGGGAGGGAACAGCCACGGGCCGAGCAGAGTTGAGCTGAAAAACCTGCTTCCAAAGAAAATTACTCCATTCCCACCTTGTTCTGCCCCAGGCAGAAAATTAACACAGCAAAAGCGAGTGAGACATTTCCATCCGGTTGAGTGAGTTTAGGCGGTTCTCATGGAGGGGGGTCATAGGGAAGGATGTGTGTGGAAACCCCCTTTCCACACAGGGAAATGTCCAGCTGGAGCAGCGATCCCACTGCACCTTTACTGTGCTGCTTCCAGCAAACCGCTTCTAACAAGTCATGCTGGGCCATTTGTGACTTTTCTGCTGAAAGATGTTACTGTTCCCATGCTGGAAGTCTCAGGTTTGGTGAAGTTTCATCTGTTTAATTTACTACCTGGTCCAGGCTAATTCCAGTTCATGTCACTCTGGGGCTCCCAGCAGGGTGGTCAGCCACGGAACTCTGGGGGTCCCAGGGCTTCTCCAGGACCTCCTCTCAAGCAAGCCTGAAGCTGGGCTGGCTGAGCTCCCTCCCTGGTGCCACTCACGCTACCGGATAATGAGCCAGGTCAGGGAACTGAGACCAAAAGTTGCTTTCTTTGGAGCACGAGCCTTTAGCTGGCTGAGCTCCCTGAGCTGCCTCGGTACGCAGCGCTCACAGCAGCACAAATCAGCACGGGGAGGCTGCAGGGCCAGGCTGTGGCAACTGTGAGTTAGGTTGGCTTAAGGTGTTAGGGAAAAACACCCTGGATGGAAGCAGAAAACATAGAAAAACTTCCCTTCCAGAATACTGTTTTTCTTGAGCAATCGAGCCGCTACTGAGAAATGCGAGGATATTAAGTACAAAGGAATTTAAATCCTACATAATTCTAATTGAATTTTTAATTTTGAGTCATATTTGGGCCGGTTAAGTTATAAATATTGAAGTAGATTTCCCAAAAAAAGGGATTATTTCCACCCCTTCCCTTTTGTTTAAATACCTGTCATTCTGGTGATATTATGGGTTAATTAGTTTATTTTCTGAAATGTATTTCTGGAATATTTCCCCTTTAACTACTTCAACCCATAACCTCGTGTTCTGAGAGTTACTTAACCTTTGGTCTTGTACAGTTCACTGGAAACCATTCCTTTCCTTTTAGGATTTCTTCTTTCTTTGTGATTCCCTTAGTAATATAAACCATATATAGCTCCTATTTCCTAACATGAAGCCTCACACAGGCAATTGATTTCACAGTTAATTAACAGAAGAGTTTTAGATATTTCACAAAGTTATTGACACCAGAAATGCTGTACATTAATAGCAAATGCTTGACATCATTTACTGTAAGAAGAGATTGTAATCTCAGATTAAAAGCATATTAAAAAGTAGATCAAATTTATTTTCCAACTAAAGGACTACTATAGGAAAGAGTTAACATTGCTTGGATATCCTATATGTAGTTCTATGTCTTAATAAGTTTGGATTTCTTTCAAGTTCTGCTCTAACACTTATTGGCTTACAAATTTTAAAGCTCAATTTTAAACTCTTACAATCAATTTTATTACAGCCTCAATATTATTTGTCAGGGAATCCCCAATGAGAAAAAGTCCAAGGAATCCAGTATGACTATTTTTAATACTCTGAAGATATATAAATACCAATGTTGAAACTATTTTTAGTTTGATCTTTTGTCTGATTCACTGGTCTGTACCAATTGTTTTGAACCAAGCACAGTGAGAGCCTGGTAGCCAGTTGGACTGGGTTTACAACTTTGGAAGCTGCTTAGACAAATAACTTTCATGTACTGTCTTGACTGGAAAAGATTCATTTTCAGTTTATGGTCATACTGCAGCAGACATACCCCTCCCTTTGTGATAATAAATACAAAACTGCATTCTGTGATATGGATCTTTAATACATTGACTGTTTTTGGAAGGTGCTACTGTAAAAAAAATTTAAAGCATAAAATGCACTTTTTCTTAACAGAGATAAAACTTGGAGCAAGCAATGTCCCACTTGGTGCCTCTGGTGCTTTAGAAGGCTTTTCCTTTTAATGTTTTTTGAACAACTGTATAAACCCAGAGGATTAGAGTCTGCTGCAGGAGAGCACCAAGAAGGGCAGCTGTTGTTCTCTTCAGCATTTTTTTGCTGAGCCATCAGGACAGCTTAATGCTACTACATGCTAAGAAAGTCATGCATTACAATGATCGTGGGTACATCCAGTCCTGCTGAGTCCTGCCCAGCTGAAACCTCTCCATGGCTGATTGATTGTTTCTTCTTTTTAATTGTGCAAAACTGGAGATGTGTATGTTTGAGTTATAATGGAGTAGATCTACTCCATTATAACTACTTATAATCTAAGTAGCAGATTCCAGAGACCTTTTCTTATCTGAGTATATTTAGTTCAGCAAAAGGGTTTATGAAGTTAAAGCAAAAATTGCCATAAAACTACTTAGTAGCACCTCCCTGTCTGTATTTTACCTGTCACCACAGAGGTGACCTGTTTCCATTATCTTATATTCTTTGCCTCCCAAATGTTACTACCTGGTTGTAACTACTATTATGATATTTCAGCCTAACAGTCACAGAAACCAGAAGTAAATGACAAAATTAGAGAGTAGTCTGAACACTGAGCAATTTTCTGATGATACATTTTGCAATCGTCTGCTTTCTGATTAATCAACAGATTGTGAACCTCAGTGTCAAAAAATGCTTTGTAAAAAAGTCAGACTGAATAAAAATAAAACTGAATAGTTAATTGTGTTTCCCAGGAGCCAGTGCAACCTTGAATGCTTTAAATGTTAACTAGCCAACATTTTGAATGATAAAGGCACATGACATTTTGTAACAATCATATTTTCAGTCTGTCAAAGTCAAGCAATTATAATGCTCAAAAAAACATTATGTAATGAAACACACAAGAAAAAAGACTTTGAGCACTCTAAATTATGTATCATTTTCTAATGGATGTATTCTGTATTTTTACATTAATCACTCTTAATGTCATGGATTACAGAATTGTTTTAGACAAATTCCATTTTTTAATGGGAAGGTGGTCTATTTGAGCTTGGTACAGACCTCACAGAATTATTTACCAATCAAATAATACCATAATGTTTAACTTAACAAGTTTAGCCTTTTCTCTTATTGGTTTTCTCAATGGGAAAATATTTGCAGCTTATTGGTGTTATTTCTTCTTAATGTATAGGAACACCAGACTCTGGTCCCCAAAGGAGTAAGCATTAGGCCAAACATTTTATTTTGTATTTGTAGACAGATGATTTGTGCATATTCAGGCATCTGTGGCCTTTTTGATAATGAAAGCAAAAGGATTGATCGTATGATTTGGTTTTGCTCGATGATTAAGTGACATGAACCCTTGCAGTAAGATTTCTAATTTGAATACATGTTAAAAATCCATTTTATGTGAGCATTCATTTAAACTCTGTTGTTTTGTTCAATATAAATTACCAGCCAAACCATTCTTTCTATACATATCTGATGAATACATATATAGGATCGGCAACTACTAAATAGGATATAGGTATAGTATCTGCAAATACTATATAGGATACAGCAAAACTAAATTAATTTTAATGGGTGAACCTTTACTGAGTAATATTCTTCCAGAGCTGACTAGGATCACCTTATTAATTGAATAGCTCATTCTCCAGCTAGGAAAACTACTGAGATAGTATTTAATCAGTTATTCCTTTCTGTGTTTTGTCTTTTCTACTTTCCATAAATTTTTAATGTACAGCAGTACCTTTATCCCAATCCACTCTGCCAATATATAAGGAGCTAGAGGATGCAGCTAAGCCTATTCTTGGGAAGGGGTTAGGGTAGAAAGATAAGGATCAGGACCAGCAGCATATCAGATGACTGGCTGTAATGAGGATTGATTCTGTGACCAAATCAAATAGTTAAAGCTCCCAGCCCTTGCTCTGCTAAAGAAGAACCAACCCTCTTCCACGCTGCAATCTGGACATCAAGCCAGGCGGAAACTCAATCAACTAAAGCATGGAGAGGCAAGAGCAGCTAATGAAAACCACCACCTCCACTCCAATGCAAGGGCAAAAATAAACGTCAGCCACCTGGCTGGCCTGTTTGGCTTTAGACTGGGATGGATTACAGCAAAAAAGACACATAAGCACCTGCAACAGCTGGGGAATGGCAGTCGTGTTCCACATGTTACCTCTCAGCTGAAACCTGTTGTGTCCAAATTAAGATGTGGAGTCAGAAAGCTCATTAGGTACAGGCTAAGCAAGGGTGAGCAGATGTGCTCTAAGGACTGCACAATGCATCCACAGAGGAAAGGTGGAAGTCTGAGATCCAACCTGCCAGGGAGCCTTTCAAGTTTTCCACCCCACTGGAACTATTGTTTCATGTTGGCTCAGCCTGGTCCGAGTCAAGGACACAAGAGTGCTTTGCACGAAGCTGACAGTCCTGCTCACTCAAGAGTGAGCCCATTAGGCTTCCTATGGAAACCTGGGGACAGGCACATCAAGGAAAGTTTAGTAATACATTTTTCTAGTTGCTTACTCTGAATTATGGTGAAAAGCTGTAATGAGGGAAAATACTATTTTTCTACTCCCGAAAGTAATCAAAATACTGATGAAGAAACATTAATTTATGGATAAGCAAAGTCTATGTATCATTTACAAAATTACAATACATAAGGAGGGATGACTTAAGCACATAAGATTGTGGTTATACCTAAGCTAATCAAAGCATGTCAAATGTATATATGAAATACAGAAAAACCATTGCACCTTCAACTGTGTGTGCATTACACTTGAACACAACAGAGCCATTCCACGGAAGAACCATAGTATTAATAGATCCTAGGACAGAGTAGCTAAAGGGTCAGGGGCTTGGGTTCCATTTTGCTACAACATTCTGTGATGCTTCTCCTTGTCCAGTACACAGAGAAATACCAGCCCAAATCATCTGGCCAGGCTGCTTCAGTGTTCAAATGGAGTGTATAAGAAGTATTCCAGACTTGAGAGTCCATACTCAGATGCATTTGCAATCTAAGTGAAAAAAGGAACAGAAGTTGTATTACCCTCACCTTAGAGGGAAACTAAGGCAATGTTTTATGTCTATGTAAATAGCAAGTTACTTGTGCCCCTCTGAAGTCTGGAAATTAGACTGCACAAAGGGGAAGCTTGGAATAGAGCCTGCATTTTCTATATCCCAGTACTGTACAAGAGGACTGTCTGCTGGCTAGTGAACAGTCAAAAATGAAAGTTAAAATATAGAAAAGTAAGTAAAATGCCATCTTAGTCTTTTTTTTTTTTTCAAGCCTAAGAGCTTTTAAGAAACCTCATTTGAGTTTCCACAAATATTTATCTTATGCAAACATCACTGTGCATTAAAGGAGTTTGTTCTTGTTCTGGTAGCAATCTCGGTTGTCATCTGATTTCACTCACAAACCACTTTAGGCTTTGTAATAAGACTCTAAGGTATCTGTAAAAGCAATCATTTCAGAAGCAAGTACTTGTGCCTGGAGTGTCCTTATATACTGGTATCAGTAATAATGCAGCTGGTAATTTTACTTTGCTTTCACTCAATGATCTGAGAGCAAAGTACTATGAATTTAAAGTCTGTGAGGAGAGCCATGCAGTTCAGTGCCAGATTTCTAGACCCTCTTAGTCTTTTCAACATGTGTGATGGTAACCTCCAAATAGGAGGATTGCAACCTGCTCTGTAAAACTCTAGAAATATAAAACAGCAGCAAACTTTATGAAGTAATGTCTGCTTTACATGGCATGTTAAACAAACAATAAAGCAAAGCAATGATTGTTTAATGTAAAAGTATATTGAGGAGAAATATATTAAAGCGTATTTAATATGACTGCAGTAGGTTTAGGAGAGCGATGAAATTTCTTGGGGAAAACTGTAAAATGGTTAAATGAGACTGTGACCTCATTAAGTTTTTATGTGGGTATGTTTTTGTCAACACACACCTTGTCAGCAATCTTCTTTTTTTTTTTAACTTTGTAATCTTGGTATTACAAATACCCCATTGATCAAACACCAAGCTCAAGATCTAGATAGGAGTGTGGTAACTAAGTCACGACATAGGAAAACTTAAAAAGGATGACTGCAGATTTTCACTGAAAACTTATCAAAGTTCAGTTAAATTACTGTCTTGTAGTTTATTTTTTGCTACTGTGTATTCTAATGCCTGAATTAGCATAACTCCTAATTTTGCTAGAAAACTTTCCAATGCAATCTACTTTTGTTTTTATTTTCTTTTGCTTTTAATTCCCCAATGGCAGAAGTTTCATATTTCACCCAGGCACTGGTAATTAGCCAAGGAAATTATTTAAAATGCCAGATGTCACATATTAAATATAAATAACCTATGACCTTGTGTGCAGAATGCAACCTCTTTCCTATATGACTGCTGAATTTAATCTTCTTCAACGTAGGCTCTATACTGAAATATTATCTTTCTCCTGCAGAACACCATTCTGCTTGCTTAAACAATGGATGTGCCTTGTTAGCTGGAAGAGACATGAAGGCTATGATAATTTTGTTTGCATGCCATTTGCAAATGAATTTAAGGGTAGTAAGTATACACATTGAGCAAAAAATGTCCCTTGTTGTGCTCACACTTTCTTCAATAGCAGCTGTAAAAGGCATAATCATTGCTGCAGCCAAGGAACACTATCTGCTCAATCCAGGAGCCTTTCTCTGTGCTTTCTCATCTGCCCTTTCTGTGCCACGCTGGTGTGTGTGGCTTTTAAACAGGTCCAGATTCAACCACAAACGGGAATGAGATCAAGCACATGAAATGCAACCTTCTGTGTTATATTCCTAATTCGAGGCTGTTTGGTTGGTTGAATCATGCAGAACGAATGCCTGACCATGCGTCTTGCAAAGCCTATTCTGGCTGCAACTGCACAGCTGGCTTTGATTTGCTGCCCATAGGAAGGGGGGAGGAATCCCTATTACTCCAACACAAATACAGATCTGGGATGTGGCTGCAGATCCAGAATTCCTAGCTATCCAGCATCGGATGATGTGTGGAAAATAAAACACAGCACAATGTAGCCCTCAGGTTTTTGGAGCCCAAAGTCACAACACGCCTAAAAAATAGCCACAGATTGGAAAGGATTCAAATACCACAGGAAGCACGTTCCTTCCTTCTCGAGTCACATGCAATAATTCCAGCTCCTGACCAGATCAAGGTGTATCCCCATCTGGATGCAATAACACAGCCTAGAAGCAACAAGGACAGAAACCACCTATGCATATTAAATAAATGAATAAATAAAGGAAACTTCTCCTCACAAAACCACAAGCGAAATAAAGTTGCCCTTGTTACTGCCACCGTTTCATTTCTCAGTAGCCAACAAATGCCAAATCAGCCATCCATGCCCTGGACCTCAAGCACAGAGGTTGACATAATTCCCTGGAAATTGATGTGAGCTCACTCACGTCAGTTGTTTTACCAACTCACTCCCAGTCACACCCCAATTGCTCTTTAGCTGCGTAAAAGAGGTTTGAAGGTGTATTTCTCTTTACAGTTTCAAATGCAGAAAGGATGTGCTTTTTGGTGCAGTACAACAAAGTAAGCAAAATGAAAGCTATGGTGAAGACAAGATAAAAAGAAAGGATGGGCAATGGGGGTACTGAACTCAAAGACATGTGCAGAAAGGATGTGCTTTTTGGTGCAGTACAACAAAGTAAGCAAAATGAAAGCTATGGTGAAGACAAGATAAAAAGAAAGGATGATGTTGGCAATGGGAGTACTGAACTCAAAGACATACATCTGCTTTTGAAGTAAAAAGCTTTATTATGTTTACTGTAAATAACTTACAATACCAACTTAAACAACTTAAAATACTTAGCTTTTGTGTATTCTCTAAATTCTTACCTTGTCAGCAAGGTGGTCATGTCATAATCAATTACTCTGTTTATTTTAGGACACATAGTCCATTTTCTTTTTTAATTGACACCAGTAGGTAGGACTAAAAGCAATACCTAATGTCCTGCTTATGTCATAGCTTTCTGAATGAATAGTGCAGACAAGAAAGAGACAAGATTTATTTTGCAGTTAAGGGAAATTAACAAGTCATTAATATTAAAATCTTTAATTCGGCATATTCATTAGAAATATAGTCGGAGCATCTTATCAAAGAACATGGATCAAATACTTGTGTTCAAATCCACCCTTGTGAAGAGAACAAATTTGATTGTATTTTTCACCGGGGACGTGCATAATGAATAATCTACTGGTATAACAGAACAGGAAACTGCTGTGGTTGCTCCATTTGCTGTAATCTGACACAACAATTATTTAACAATAAGACAAAGTCTAATTCAGCTGCTTTGAAAACCAAAAGATTACCCCAAAGTTTTTAGACAAAAATTAGCTGTTAGAAGTCATTTTATGTATAGTGTATTTTACTGACTCGTTCATCGTAGATCTGTTTTCATTCAAGAATGTATGAGGGTTTTTCTTAACCACAGTTAATCCAATTACACATACTTTTCCAGCTTGTCTTGCTATGTGACCTTGGATTTAGAGATAAAAAGAGGCTACAGGCCAACTGGCTCTGAGCTCCTTATAAAGGTTGGGGCTTCCTTCAGAAAAGGGAATTGCCTACCCTAAGAAGAGCATGAATCTTTGGTTTAAGTGTTGTAAGAACAGTAGCTGTAGCTGCTCATGTATTTTCAGTCAAGAAATAGCTAGTGCTGTGTGGGAAGTGATAATGGCAAGGACAGTGCTTTACAAGATAAGTAAAAAACATATGGCTGCTTTTGCACTAGAAGCAACTTCCCATTTTGGGCAAACTTGGGCAAACTCCTGCTGTCCCAAGGTCTGCAAAGTATTTTTTAATATTATGCATTCTGTTTCCACTAGAATTGCAATGTCACAAAGTAGCTTTTCATTTAGCCTTGCTTTCTTCAGGACGGATTACTGACCTTCCTCAGAAGTGCACAGTGAGAATTCACAGAGAATTCACTGCACTCTGTTAAGAGCCTCTGGATTGAGGATTATTCACTGTAGCTAATTCCTCTTCACGTGAGCCTTCTTGTCTCACTTTCATTCACAGGTTCTAATGAGAACATCCAGGTACAAATGCATGCCTGGAATTATGACATGCCTGTTGGGATCTGTCTAAATAGCAACAAATATGGAAAGACCCTGTGCATGGAAACAATTAGAATTATTTCAGAATCAAACAATATTAATATCCAGATGGCCATAGAGTCACAACACACTAACTAGTTCAGATGATTTTTCAACTGAGTAATGAAGCCTTAGACACAGCAATGATATTTCTGGTTAATGAGTTTCACATCCCATAACAAATTAAACTGTGAATATTACATAACTGGCTAAAAGCAAACTTGACTAATTGTAGTAGTTTAAATCCCATCAATGCCCAAGTTTCAGCACAAACCTAAAATCTTCCTAGATCATATGTGTTCAGGATTAATATTTTACTAATTCCACAGGACACAGTGACTGTTTCATTAAGTTAGAGCCATAGCATAGACTCACAGAATCATTTAGGTTGGAAAAGACTCCAAGAAAATTGAGTCCAACCGTTGACCAATCAGCACCTTGTCCACCAGCCCAGAGTGCGGTGTCCAGTCATTCCTTGGACACCTCCAGCAATGGCAACTCCACCATTTCCCTGGGCAGCCCCTTCCCATGCCTGACAACCCTTTCCATGGAGAAATTCTCCCTGATGTCCAACCTGAACCTCTCCTGGCATAGCTGAAGACCCTGTCCTCTCATCCTGTTGCTGATTGCCTGTGAGAAGAGGCTGATCCCCACCTGGCTATACCCTCCTTCCTGGGAGTTATAGAAGAGGGATGAAGTCACCTCCTCATTCCCAGGCTAGACCCCAGCTCCCTCAGCCTCTCCTCGCAGGACCTGTGCTCCAGACCCTTCACCAATTCTCTGCTATTCTCTGGACATGCTCCAGCACCTCAATGTCTTCCTTGAAGAGCGGTGCCCAGAACTGGACACAGGACTCAAGTATTAAGGACTCAAGTATTAAGCTCCCTCAAGTTGCTGTAAGATTTCTTAGAGCGCAAATCCCAGACACATCAGGACAGTTACAGTTTCTATACTGCCATCTTCTGCAGGGAACAGATGCTTATGCTGCAAGAACAAATTCTATTTTATTTTGCCCTTCTTTTTGTCTTCTCATCTTAGTGCAAGGCAAAACTATAGATTGTGGTAAGTTATCGTTCAGTCAGAACATCCTGAAGCTTCTGTGATCTCCCTGCTGACTGCTGGGCTCCCTTCATTGATGGCATACATTGCTAAGGAATATTTTAATTAGTTTCCTTATAGTTTAAAACTTTTTAGATGCAGATCTCACAGAATACAAGACTGAGAAGACACTGTTCCATGCTTCAAAATTCTTTTTGGAACAGGTTTCAGAGGAGAATTCCCCACAGTTCTACAGCCTTGGTGCAGCAGCTGTGGTGACCAGAAAGCGCGTGAGCAAGTGGCACAGTGCAAGCCGGGGTGGCTGGGCACTGGGACGGGCTCCCGAAGGCAGCGGCGACAGCACCGCACCTGCCAGAGCTCAAGGAGTGTTTGCACAAGGCTCTCAGACACACGGTGCGGTCCTTGGGGTGTCCTGTGCCGGCCCAGGAGCTGGGGGATCCCTGTGAGTGTCTTCCAGCTCAACGTTCTGTGGTTCTGTGTTTGCTTGATTGTTCCCACTGAGCCGGAAGGCAAGCGGCTAACAGCTTTGAGTCCTGGAGCCAGCATTTGTTACCCAAGCGACATCCCTCAGCTTACGCCATCCTACCTAATTATTCGAGCCATTAGTTGGTGCCAAGAGCACCACCTATTTACATGCGGTGTTTTAGAAAGTGCCGCTCCGCGCGCCGCGAGGGAATTCTGCTCCTTCGCTCTGACGTGGGCCGGTCTGCGCTTTGCAGGAGGGGTCACAGAGCGGGTCCGGGAGCGGGCACGGAGCGGAGCGGGCTCCGTGAGGGGCGGGCTCGGTGCGGAGCGGGCACGCAGCGCAGCGGGCTCCGTGAGGGGCGGGCTCGGTGCGGAGCGGGCACGCAGCGCCGCTGGCTCCGTGAGGGGCGGGCTCGGTGCGGAGCGGGCACGGAGCGCAGCGGGCTCCGCGAGGGGCGGGCTCGGTGCGGAGCGGGCACGGAGCGCAGCGGGCTCCGCGAGGGGCGGGCTCGGTGCGGAGCGGGCACGCAGCGCAGCGGGCTCCGTGAGGGGCGGGCTCGGTGCGGAGCGGGCACGCAGCGCGGGGGGCTCCGTGAGCGCCCCCCCGAGTGACAGAAGCGCCCGGGCACCGGAGCTCGCGCTGGGGCCGCAGCCGCCGCTCGCGCCGCCGCCCCGCCTCCGGCCCCTCCGCCGCCCGGTGTTATGCGGCCGTCCTGAGGGGCGAGCGCAGCCCGGCAGGACCCGGCGCGGCCCTGAGGGGCGACGGGGTCTCGCTGCGCCTCGCCGGCCAAACCCATGACTACGGCAAACTGCGGCGCCACCGACGAGTTCGACTTCAGGCTGATCTTCGGCGAGGACGGGCAGCCCGGCCCCGGGCCGCCGCTGGGGCCCGCAGGTGCGCCCCGGGGCCGGGGGGGTCGGTCGGGTTCCTGTTTTCCTCCGAACGAGGCGGGGAGGGCAGCGGGGACTGCGCCGGCCCCGCCGCCGCGGGAGGCGGCAGCCCGGGGGGAGCGGCGCCGTCTGTCCGTCCGTCCGTCCCTCAGGCCGCGGCCGCTTCCCGGCGCCGCTCCCGTTCCTCCCGCGGGACGCGGGGGCTCCGGGCCGGTCGGCCGGGCCTCTCCCCGCCGTAACAACTTTCTTTGGGAAAAAAAAACCCCAAGAGCTCGCATCGTGCGGGAGGAGCCGCCCCGGGCGCGGTGGCGCTGGCGGGGAAAAGGCCCCGGGTTGGATGGGGTGGCCTCACGCCCCCCGAGCCCGGGGAGCGCGGTGGGGACAGGGCAGAGAGCAGCCAAGTGTTAGCGGGGCAGTGTGCGGGCACTTCGGTGAAAAGTTTCAGCCGAAGTGTTCCCCGTGTATAGAACATCCCGGTACTCCAGCGTGTTCTGCAGACTTTGTGTACGTGTGCATGGGCGAACACCGCGTGTCGAGATGTGATGGCTCTCTGGCTCCGTGTGTACAAATGTACGCATACATCTCAGAGTGCTTCCATTTTACTTTGTTCTGTAGTACTGAAGGTTGAAAATCCTGTTTTAAAATGCTCGTGTTTCTTGAAACTGCAGAAAACAAAGTATTCCCTGTGAATTGTGGCGTGAAGAATCAATAAGGAGCAGCTGTGCCTTGTTTAGCTGTACCAGAGTTTGATGGCTGCGTGCTTTATTTTCTAACGTACTTGAAATAAGTTTTAATTGGTAATGGGCTGTCTCATGTCTAAGTGTTAGATGATAAGATAGCTCTGAAACCCGGCTGTATCCCGGCTAAATGATGCAGCCATGTTGTTTGACTCGGTTGTCTGCCTAAGTTAATTAGAAAAAAAAATTGTTTGATACAGTCTGTGTGAAAGCACTCAGGATTAACTTCTTAGAAAATCCCTAACTTTCTTGATGCTCAGATTTAATTTGCAAATTCGTTTAGATCAGGGAAGGCTTTGTCTATTTTCCATCTCAGTACAATAGCAGATGGTTTGTTTTGTGAAGGGGGCCTGAATTCTGCAATCTAGATAAGTGCATTACAGTACCGTATGAAAGCAATTGAAAACATGTGAACAAATGACAACAAAAATAACTTTGATACCCCCATTTCTGTTATTTAGACATAAAACTGGTTGTCTAAACTATGTTCCTTTGTCAGTAGATGAAAATGAGAGAGCAAGTTTCTCAGAAAACTGGAAATACTAGTGTGGTATCAACTCACTATTATATTTGTATTTGGGTAGCAGTCTTTAACAAGCAGTTCAGATGTTACTCTGAATACTGAGAATTTTCCATGCTTGATAAGTCACAACTATTCTTATGTCAAATTTAAAAATGTGGTATTTGGACCATGAACTAGCTTGTTTGCTGTAGCTCTCAGTAAGAACTTTGCATCTGAAACTCAAGTAATTTTACTGTTTTGTAGAATTCTGGAAATGATCTCGCCTGCTGTGCACAGATGTGGCCTTCAGGGGAAAGGGTTAGAGTAGGACCCTGCCTTCATGTATTCTGTTAAAAGTATTGCCAGAGCTCATCTGTTTATTCTGCCCATGTATTTTACATGTGAAGAACTAGAATTCATATGAGAAGTCCCATGTTGGAAATCTGTTTTTCCTTTACCCCTCTTGCAAACACATTAGATGAACAAAAAAAAAAATTCTTAGAGCTCCCTAAAGCATCTATTTCATAATCCCATATCACTTCCTTCAATGGTGGTGTCTGTTGTGCTGCAAAGTAAGCATAAGGGTATTTTTTTTCAAATGTATGCTAATAATAAAACATGTAAGTCACAGGGAAAGTTGCTTAGTTTGAAATAAATAATTCTAAAATTACTAAGTATTCTGTGATCATGGAAAACACCTGAAAACATATTCTGATCCTTCATGCTTTGTCTCTAGAAGTTTGAGACAGGCATTCTGATGAAGGAAGTGTCTGGTACTAAGTTCTTGTGCAAATAACATGGAAATCTATGTTAATGGTGTCTTTTATACTGAGACTACTCTAGTGTTGTGGAGATTTCATTCTTTTATATATGTACACATATAAGTACATACAGTTACATATTTGTATTTAACTGTATTTGTAATCAAAAGCAAGGAAAAGTGAGCTATTCTTTCATTTTCTTGAAATACTTTTGATATCTGAATTAAGAAAGTGCTAGTGCCAGGCAGTAGATTACCCTTTTTATGATATTAAAAGAACAGTAAGAGAAATTAGGTGGGGTCTTTAGTTATTACACAGAACAATTTCAGTGGGTTTCAGGATATAAGGACTGACATTTGTAGTTTTGTGCTAAGTTGCAGGATTTGAGACTTTTGTT